>NC_088880.1:29838843-30167597 GCF_032884065.1 Artemia franciscana | reverse complement strand
GCTAAGGTTTTTTAAGACTTTTAGAATAGCTTTTTGCTCTAATTAAACTTATTCTTATTCTAATTTGTTTTATAGGAGTTATTCGCAGAGAATTGGGACCAAAATTCAAACTTTAGCACAAAGAGCGTGGTATTTAGGAAGGGGCAGAACTCCTCACGTGCAAAATAATTTTTGTTTGTTTTAAGTTTCAAACCTGTTCCTTACTTTAAGTTGAAGAAAAACTCGTTTTTCATTTAATTTCTGATCTTTTTTCAAATAATGACGGAAAATCTAACTCCCTCTAATGGAAAAATTCTTTCCCTCTACGGACAACCCTCCAATTAAATTTCTTACCTTTTAAAATACCCTCCCCGCACCTGAAGATTACTCCTGGACAATTACATTCTCGCTAAGAATCCCCTCTGAAAAATTCGTGCGGACGATTCTGCCTGAATAATTCTCCTTGGCATACTTTCATTTGAAGAAGACCTTAATTTATTATCATTTTTTAAATCAAACCGGAAACCTTCCGTCCGTGGAAAGATTTTTCCAGAAATTCCCTGAAATTCTATGGAAAATTGCCAACGTGAAAAGTTGTCCCATGGAATCTCGACAAAATCCCCCCACCCACAGTGGAAAGTTGCTCCCGTGGAAAATTGCCAATTGGAGAATTCTCCTACAGAATACTGCCATGAAGAATTTCTTCCACGGAAAACTCCATTCACGAAAAACTTTTCCTAGTTGTTCCAACCCATCCAAAAATTTTCCCAGAACATCCCCACAAATAAGATTGAGTTGGCAAAGACCAATATAAAGAATTTCGTATAGAAATTCTGACAAAATCCCTTAGAGTAAAATTTCTCCTGGAAAGTTCACCCCTCTTTCTCCAAAACTACCCCCCCCCCAGAAAAGCTTCACCGGGCAAAATCAGCACAGCAGAAGTCCGGCTAGCTCAGTCGCTGGAGCATGAGACTCTTAATCAGCACAGCAGAAAATACCCTTCCCCCTACAAAAAAATGTTTGTACACTTCACAATAACAAACACTAAATGTAAACAATTAAAAAATTTTGTAACTTACAGACCTTTCCCCAAGGGATTTAAGAGGGTCATATTGCCCCCGGAAACATAGTTATTGGAACTTTCAGATACGTTGAATAAAATCGATATCTCAAAAATTTGACCAGGCAACTTTGGAGGAAAAGCGGCGTGAAAGGGGGGGGGGGCTAGCTATCATCCAATCTTTTTTCTTGTAGAATTACGGGTTTGATATGATTATCCCTGGAAAAATAAAAAATAAACACGCAACCGTGATCTTTTTTCTCGCAAAAATGCGAAATTCCACATTTTTGTGTATAGGAGCGTCAAACCTAACCTCTACACTAGAGCTCTTTCATATGCTCAGTCTCATGATGTTATTTTTATTAGGACCAAGATACTTTTTCATTAGGACCAAGAGTTCAAGTCACTCTGCTGTAATGATATGGTCGGTTCTAGACCAATTCTCATTCCAGGATAATCTATTCCTTAGTAGTCAAGAAGCGTCGTTAATCTATATATTAAATAAAAAAAACAAGTTTTTTTAACTGAAAGTAAGGAGCGACATTAAAACTTAAAACGCACAGAAAATACTTCGTATATGAAAGAGGCTGCTTCCTCATCAACGCCCGGCTCTTTACGCTAAAGTTTGACTCTTTCTCTCAATTCTTCTTTTTAAAACAGTAAAAAACTTTAGCGTAAAGAGCGGGGCGTTGATGAGGAAGCAGCCTCTTTCATATACGAAGTAATTTCTGTGCGTTTTAAGTTTTAATGTCGCTCCTTACTTTCAGTTAAAAAAACTTGTTTTTTTTATTTAATTTCTGAACGTTTTTGAATCAATGCATGTTTTGATTTTGGCTCTCCGCAGAGGAATAATCAAAACGAAATTTGCATATTTTTTTTTTGGCTCAATGGCTTTCTCATAATTTTGATCGAATGATTTTGAGAAAAAAAGAGCGGGTGACGAAGCCTAGTTGCCCCCCGATTTTTTGGTTAATTAAAAAGGCAACTAGAACTTTTAATTTTTTACGAATCTTTTTATTGGTAAAAGATTTACGTAACTTATAAATTAGCTTTGTTTCTAATTTTGTGCGAATAACTTTTCTCAGGTTTCTCCAGTCTATACAACGTATATATTTGGAGTTTCCATAAAAATCCCAGCTCTTATTTTCAAAATTTTTGCATCGCTGTTTACCACACGTTCACTGACATGACCACCATAGTTTATCTAGAGTAGAGTTATTTACAAAATAAGGTACGGCCACACGTCCCTATAAGAACTTTTGTATTCTCATGTTTTTATTACATATATGAGGGGATTCGCCCCATCGTCAGTACCTCGCTCTTTACACTAAAGCTTAAATTTTATCCCAATTCATTAAGAATGACCCCCTGAATCACAAAAGCCGTAGAATAAGTAGTTGAAATTACTGAAAATACTTTAGCGTAAAGAGCGAGGTATTAGAAGGAGGTGAGCCCCTCATATGGGTAATAATTTCTGTTTGTTTTAAGTTTTATTGCTGTTCCTTACTTCCAGCTGAACAAGCTTTTTCACTTTTATTTTTTAATTGTTTTTTTTTTAAATAATGCTAGTAAATCCTGCTCTCCCTTCATGGAAATTTTCTTCTCCTATTACAAATTCTCGAAGAAAAGTTCCCCCAGCATATCCCCCTCTTCTCAACCCCTCCCCCAAACCAAAAAAATCCTCCTGAAAACGCCTGTATACTTCCCAATAACCATTACTATATGTAAGCACAGGTCAAAGTTTGTAACTTGTTGCCCCTCCCACGGGGACTGTGGGGGAGTAAGTCGTCCCCAAAGACATAGTTATAAGGTTTTTCGACTACGCTGAATAAAATGGCTATCTCAGAATTTTGATCCGTTGACTTTGGGAAAATAATTAGCGTGGGAGGGGGCCTAGGTGCCCTCCAATTTTTTTGGTCACTTAAAAAGGGCACTAGAACTTTTCATTTCCATTAGAATGAGCCCTCTTGCAACATTCTAGGACAACTGGGTCGATACGATCACCCCTGGGAAAAAGAAAAAAAAAACAAAAAAACAAAAAAACAAATAAACACGCATCCGTGATCTGCCTTCTGGCAAAAAATGCAAAATTCCACATTTTTGTAGATAGGAGCTCGAAACTTCTACAGTAGGGTTCTCTGATACGCTGAATCTGATGGTGTGATTTTCGTTAAGATTCTATGACTTTTAGGGGGCGTTTTCCCCTATTTTCTAAAATAACGCAAATTTTCTCAGGCTCGTAACTTTTGATGGGTAAGACTAAACTTGATGAAATTTATATATTTAAAACCAGCATTAAAATGCGATTCTTTTGATGTAGCTATTGGTATCAAAATTCCATTTTTTAGAGTTTTGGTTACTATTGAGCCGGGTCGCTCCTTACTACAGTTCGTTACCACGAACTGTTTGATATATATAAATAAGTTGTCTGTGTGTCTGTCGAGTGACGTCATGTTTGTGTGTCGAATGACGTCATGTTTGTCGACTGACGAAATTACATACCGGGACATCGGGGCAAAAATGACGACCGGGACACCGGGACATCTATATATTATCTACTAGCTGTTGGGGTGGCACTTCGCGCCACCCCAACACCTAGTTGGTGGGGGCGCTTCGCGCCCCCCAAGCCTCCACGTACCCTTAAGTCGTTACGCGCCATATTAGTTACGCGCTATTGTAGTTGTATCCCTGTGTCCCACCTGTGAATATAGATTATATATGTTTTTAACTACGTAAAACTTGCGAATATACAACATTCTTGGCTGTCCCATTGTCTGTGCATATAAATAGATGGCAGATTTACCAACTCTTGAACATGCAACATATAATTGTCCAAAAAGCTGAAAAAACTAAAAAAACTAAAAAAGAAAAAAATAAAAAAGAAAAAAAATGAAAAATAAAGGAGAAAAACAAAACTAAAAAATAAAAAGAAAAAAACTAAAAAGAAAAATAAACTAAAAAAACTAAAAAAAAGTAAAAACCAAAAAAAAACTAAAAAGAAAAAAAGGGGAAAAATACAAAAATTTATTTCATCATATACCATTTCAAAAACGAATGTATATACAAACCGGGACACCGGGATACAAATGACGACCGGGACACAGGGAATATGAATGACGACCGGGACACAGGGACAAAACTACAACGGGGACGCCGGGGGGCCCAGGGGGATATATAAATGACGACGGGGACACAGGGAATGTTCGATTAGCAATCACCATCAACAAAGCTAAAGGGCAATCATTAGAATCATGAGGTATAACTAAAAAAACTAAAAAAAGGTAAAAAACGAAAAAACTAAAAAAAAGACCAATTCAAAAACGAATGTATATACAGACCGGGACACCGGGACACAAATGACGACCGGGACACTGGGACACAAGGAATATAAATGACGCCCGGGACACTCAAAGAGAAATCACAGACTGGGATACCGGGACACAAATGACGACCGGGACACAGGGAATATAAATGACGACCGGGAATCTATATTCACAGGTGGGACATAGGGACACAACTACAATGGCGCGTAACTAATATGGCGCGTAGCGACTTACGCTTGCGGGGGGCTTGGGGTAGCGTGAAGCGCCCCAACCAACTAGGTGTTGGGGTGGCACGAAGCACCACTACGCTTGCGGGGGGGGGGGGGCTTGGGGTGGCTCGAAGCACCACCCCAACAGCTAGTTGGGAATATAAATGACGACCGGGACACTCAAAGAGAAAGCGACCGGGACACAAGGAATGTTCGATTAGCAGTCACCATCAACAAATCACCGGGACACAAATGACGACCGGCACACAGGGATTATAAATGACGACCAGGACACTCAAAGAGAAATTACAGACCGGGACACCGGAACACAAATGACAACCGGGACAAAAATGGCGACCGGGACAACGGGACACAGGGAATATAAATGACGTCCGCCACACTCAAAGAGAAATTAATGACTGGGACACCGGGACACAGGGACACAATAACAACGGGGACGCCGGGGGGCACAGGGGGAATTATAAATGACGACAGGGACACAGGGAATGTTCGATTAGCAATCACCATCAACAAAGCTCAAGGGCAATCATTAGAATAATGAGGTATAAATCTGAATACAGATTGTTTTTCCAATGGACAATTATATGTTGCATGTTCAAGAGTGGTAAACCTGACAATCTATTTATATGCAGAGACAATGGGACAGCCAAGAATATTGTACATTCGTAAGTTTTACGTAGTTAAAAATATATATATCTATCTATATTCACAGGTGGGACACAGGGACACAACTACAATGGCGCGTAACTAATATGGCAGGTAACGACTTGCGCGGGGGGGGGGCTTGGGGGCGCGAAGTGCCCCCACCAACTAGGTGTTGTGGTGGCGCGAAGCACCACCACAACAGCTTGTATATATAGCTAGTATATACAGCTAGTATGTGAAAAGGCTCACTTAACAGCCTTGAGGATAGGTCATTACGAACATAAAGTCCAACGCCTCCTCATCGACGATTCAAGCCACGATCGTGACGCGTATTAAAGTAGCTTGCGTAACCTTTGATGCGCGCCGATTCGTCAGAAGTGTCCCAACAGTCGCTTATTATTATTATTGAGGCGTTGTTCTGCCTGGCAATAACTTCAAGTGCATCAGTTTTGTTGTTCAAAGATCTAGCGTTACACACAAGTATATTTGGCAACTTACTTTTAGCTAAAGGACGTTCGGGCATATATATATATACATATATATATATATATATATATATATATATATATATATATATATATATATATATATATATATATATATATATATATATATATATATACATATCTATCTATATTTACAGGTGGGACACAGGGACACAATAGGGAATTCAAAAGACGACCGGGACACTCAAAGAGAAAGCGACCGGGACAGTCGCTTTACGTAGTTAAAAATATATTTATATCTATCTATATTCACAGGTGGGACACAGGGACACAACTACAATGGCGCGTAACCAATATGGCACGTAACGACTTACGCGCGCGGGGGGGGGGGGCTTGGGGGCGCGCAAAGCGCCCCCGCCAACTAGGTGTTGGGGTGGCGCAGCACCGGGACACAAATGACGACCGGGACACAGGGAATATAAATGACGACCAGGACACTCAAAGAGAAATTACAGACCGGGACACCGGAACACAAATGACGACCGGGACAAAAATGACGACCGGGACACAGGGAATATAAATGACGACCGAGACTCAAAGAGAAATTACAGACTGGGACACCGGGACACAAATGACGACCGGGACACAGGGAAACAACTAGTTAGTTTTATATATATATATATATATATATATATATATATATATATATATATATATATATATATATATATATATATATATATATATATATATATATATATATATATATATATTTATATATATCAACAGCTAGCTTATATATATATAGATAAGTTGTCTGTGTGTGTGTCGAGTGACGTCATGTTTGTGTGTCGACTGACGTCATGTTTGTCGATTGACGAAATTATACACCGGGACATCGGGATACAAATGACGACCGGGAGAACGGGACATCTTTCTATATATATAAAAATATATATAAAAACAAGTTGTCTGTGTGTGTGTGTGTGTCGAGTGACGTCATGTTTGTGTGTCGACTGACGTCATGTTTGTTGATTGACGAAATTACACACCGGGACATCGGGACACAAATGACAACCGGAACACCGGGACATAGGGAATATAAATGACGACCGGGACACTCAAAGAGAAAGCGACCGGGACACAAGGAATGTTTGATTAGCAATCACCATCAACAAAGCACCGGGACACAAATGACGACCGGGAATAAGGGAATATAAATGACGACCAGGACACACAAAGAGAAATTACAGACCGGGACACCGGAACAAAAATGACGACCGGGACAAAAATGACGACCGGGACACCGCGACACAGGGAATATAAATGACGACCGCGACACTCAAAGAGAAATTACAGACTGGGACACCGGGACACAAATGACGACCGGGACACAGGGAACAACAACAACGGGGACGCCAGGGGGCATAGGGGGATATATAAATGACGACAGGGACAAATGAAATGTTCGATTAGCAAGCACCATCCACAAAGCTCAAGGGCAATCATTAGAATAATGAGGTATAGATCTGAATACAGATTGTTTTTCCCATGGACAATTATATGTTGCATGTTCAAGAGTCGGTAAACCTGACAATCTATTTATATGCACAGACAATGGGACATCCAAGAATGTTGTACATTCGCAAGTTTTACGTAGTTAAAAAAATATATATATCTATCTATATTCATAGGTGGGACACAGGGATACAACTACAATAGCGCGTAACTAATATGGCGCGTAACGACTTGCGCACGCGGGGGGGGGGGGGCTTGGGGGGGCGCGAAGCGCCACCCCAACAGCTAGTATATATATATAAATAAGTTGTCTGTGTGTCTGTTGAGTGAGGTCACTGTCCGCATATGACGTCTGAATTATTTCATCACATACCAATTCAAAACGAATGTATTCAAGCCGAAGTAGCTCAGTTATATAACTACCTGTGTTGGCGCAGGGGGTTTGACCTTAGCGTGGTAATACGGGACCCAGAGATCGAACCATGCTGCAGGAATGCACTACAGGGTATTCCTGCATGACGTCATGTTTGCATGTGTGTGTTTGCATTGTGTTGGGGTGGCGCAAAGCACCATCCCAACAGCTAATTTATATATATATATATATATATATATATATATATATATATATATATATATATATATATATATATATGTATATATATATATATAGATAGATAGATAGATAGACGAGCAAGCGTTCGATTCTGTTGATAGAAGAGTGTTAGCAAATGTCTTAGCCTCTTATGGTATACCAGACAAATAAATTAAAGTGATTAGTGCTTAGTATGAGAATAGCACCGCTGCGGTTAAAGTAGGATTCTAGTTTAGTAGCTGGTTTCGTATCAAAACATGAGTTAAGCAGGAGTGTGTTCTATCCCCCTTTATACGGATCGTTTTGATGGACTTTATCTTATGGAGCAAAGCAAAGGCAATGGGAGACCACGGAATCAAAATGAGAAGATAAACTCTCCTGGACTTAGATCATGCTGATGATTTAAGCATCCTTGATGAAAGTGTGAGTAAAGTGATTTAACTTATACAGGTTTTGCGAGTTCAGGGTGCTAGAGCTTGAAAATTGATGTTAAGAAGACTAAATCACTAATGCTAGGAATAAGTAAAGGTGAAAAGATGGCGTTGGGTAACGAAAAGATTGATCAGGTGGGCAGCTTCACTTACCTTGGTAGCATTATTAGTAAAGAAGGTGGGAGCAGTGACGATGTTAAGAGTAGAATAACCAAGGCTCAGGGAGTATCTTCACAGTTAAAAAAAAAGTTTGGAAGATAAGTCTGCAAATCAAAGTGGACACAGTCAAAGTGGATGAAGGTTTGCTAGATGTTTTCCAGAGAAATTACCTACGGCTTTTCTGGGTACCTGGCTGACTAACCGTATTTAAAGCAGTAGGCTGTATCAAAAATGTGTTTTAATCCCGCTTTTTATGGATATAATGAAAGAAAGGTTAAGATAGCTGGGTACGTTCTGCGGATGAAGGATGATAGATTGCCAAAGATTGTCCTTGTCGGCCGACCGTCTAGGGCTAGATGGAAAGCAGTTCTTCCTCGACTGAGATGGGAGAATACCATAAAGAAATATTCAGAGGAAATAGAACTTCCTGGGAGGTTGTAAAGAGGGATGATACTAACAAACTATGTTTCAGGGCACAATTCTCATTAAATATAATTTATTTTTATTATTATTCTTCATTCTAAAATACCAGATATTATAAATATTTGGACTATTCTTTGCAATGGTGTATCTAGAATTTTTCAGGGGGGGGGGTAATTTTTCTGGAGGGAGAGTTGCAAAGAAAAACATTAAAGAAGAAGTTTTAAAGAAGTTAAAGAAGTTGCAAAGAAAAACACATTTACTTATATGGATTTTTTTAACGCTTTTAAAAGTTGGAAAAACATTTTAGATGTTTAAAACCTGGAGCCACCCACCCTCTTAGATAGGGCCTTCATTTTTATAATATAAGTAAATAAAGGACAATCAGGTTAGTTGATTTTCCCTATTATGAGAATACAAGGGGTTAAAATCATATTAAATTTGCATTTGTGAGCTGTTTTCCCTAATAAATAATTAATTGTAATTAATGATAATTGGTTTGAAAACACATTTTAGCTTCCTAGCGTCCAGAAACTAAACAAGACGCTTAAAGGAAAACATTTCCTAATTTTATCTCGAACGCCGACCTGAAAGTAAATGAGCCGTTCAAAATCCAAACGGATGATGACACTTGAGGAGAAACTCGAGGATGAAGATATTTTACTGACTTTTGTTTTAATGAAACAATCATCTGGTAGAAAATACGTAATAAATTTGTGGTATTAGTTTATGGGTTTGGTATCCAAACTAATCTACTTGTTTTTGGGGTTGTACTTGATGAATTTTGCTTCCACTACAAATAGTTTTTATTTGATGGCCAAAATTAGTTTTTTATTTATGTTTAGATACACTAATTCTCATGTCAGGGTATCTTCTAAGCAATGCCCAAAGCTAACAACCAACCGAAGCATTTGATTCTAAAATCACAGAATATATTAGAAAATGTACTTATTTGATTTGGTCTCTCTATTCTTGCTTTTCGTATGCTAATTTTTCAGATTTTGTTTTTTTAATCCAACATTCCTTCGTGTTTATGGATATTTAGCTGTTTTTCATTTAGTTGTCATTTAGCTGTTTTTCTTAATTAAGTGCTCGCAAAGCTAGGATACCAAAAAAAATGTGGAAGTTTTCTTAGACGAGAGCCAATAGAATTTCAATAATGTACATAATTTTTTATGTAATTATTTATGGAGCAAAGTGAAAAAGATATTTTGAGGGGGATTACCTCCTTCCGGCTGGACTTACCATACAGTTATTTGCACAGAGTACTGTTTTAACATATTTTGCTGAGAACATTGAAAATTTTTAAAAGTAAGTGATTTTAAATAGAGCTAAAACGATAAGCGCGTTATGCAGGTGTTTATCAACAAGAATAGATCAATAATATTAACTTACCATAGACTTATCTATTATAAGGGCCGTTTCAACATATTTAGTAGAGAACCGCGCGTCTCTTCTGCTTCTATTAGTGGGGTCAACATCTCTCTTATACTTAGATCCTTTTGATTTTCTGAAAGAAGAAACTAAATATGCAAGTGCTTAGAGTTCAATCTCCTGAATAAGCGAAGGCAAAAGACACATTGACAAACTTAGAATAGACCAATGAGAAGATTCTCCCAGACCCCCCCCCAAAAAAAAAAAAAAAACAGGCTTCACTCGCGATGGTGCGTATCATCTAGCACTGTCTCTTCGTGAATGTTTAATATAGTACAGCCACAACATCAAGGACATAGTCTGCAGTGACTGCAGAACAGTCCGTTACTCTAAAAGTCTTTAATATCAGCAGTATTGTTTCAAATATTTAAACCAGACGTGAAACCTTACCATGTTTTATATCTATTTTTTTTTATATTTTGAGGCTCTTTTTTTACTAAGTGGAAAGAGGGTGAATTAAAAAAGGCTGCCTGGCAAATAGTATCCAGGTATCCATTTTTTATAGTATTAGACAAAATATGTGAAACTGGTGGTCAAAAATTATCACAAAAAAGCAATTTAGTTCGGTAAAATCTGAACTGAATTTTGAAAATGCACGTGATATAGACCAAACTCGACTAGGAAAGCTCGACTTGGAAAAAGGAACTTGAGATTGGTCTACGACCTTTGAGGTGTGCAACATATTAATAATATCACAATTTATATTTTAACAAGATGTAAATTGATAAGGCTGAGAGGGAAAACATTCATTATTAGTTAAACTCACTCATAAATTAACATTATAATTGCTTAAAATAATTAAAACCATTAAATTCCGGTAGAATTGCCGGAAGTAGTAATCGTATATAGAATAGAAGCAGCGTAACAGGAGTGGCTATGATAAAAGCAGTCCAGCTTCAGGAATAGTGGTGATAGCAGAAGTAACTAGTCGTCGATGAGAATCTGTGAGCAGATAAGCCCTCTCCGTACTTTCTGCGTTCCTCCATCCTATATCATGAGGCCTCTTTAGAAGCTGTTCCCTTGTTGTGAGATGGCTTGGAGATCTCCACTTGGCCATAAGCAACTTACTCTGTAATTATCAAACAGTTCGTGGTAACGAACTGTAGTAAGGAGCGACCCGGCTCAATAGTAACCAAAACTCTAAAAAATTGAATTTTGATATCAATAGCTACATCAAAAGAATCGCATTTTAATGCTGATTTTAAATATATAAGTTTCATCAAGTTTAGTCTTACCCATCAAAAGTTAAGAGCCTGAGAAAATTTGCCTTATTTAGGAAAATAGGGGGAAACACCCCCTAAAAGTCGTAGGATCTTAACGAAAATGACACCATCAGACTCAGGGTATCAAATAACCCTACTGTAGAAGTTTCAATCTTCTATCTACAAAAATGTAGAATTTTTTATTTTTTGCCAGAAGACGAATCACGGGTGCGTGTTTATTTGTTTTTTTTTTTTGTTTTTTTGTTTTTTTTTTTTTTTTTTTTTTTTTTTTTTTTTTTTTCCAGGGGTCATCATATCGACCAAGCGGTCCTAGAATGTCGCAAGAGTGCTCATTCTAACGGAAATGAAAATTTCTAGTGCCCTTTTTAAGTGACCAAAAATATTGGAGGCCATCTAGGCCCCCTCCCACGCTCATTTTTTCCCAAAGTCAACGGATCACTATTTTGAGATAGCCATTTTGTTCAGCATAGTCGAAAACCATAATAACTATGTCTTTGGGGATGACTTACTCCCCCACAATCCCTGGGGGAGGGGCTGCAAGTTACAAACTTTGACCACTGTTTACATATAGTAATGGTTATTGGGAAGCGTACAGACGTTTTCAGGTCGGATTTTATTTTTTTTGGGGGTGGGGCTGAGGAGAGGGGGCTATGTTGAAGGATCTTTCCTTGGAGGAATCTGTCACGGGGGAAGAAAAATTCAATGACAAGGGCGCAGGATTCTCTAGCATTACTATAAGAAAACAATGAAAAATAAACATGAAAACATTTTTTTCAAATGAAAGGAAGAAGTAGCATTGAAACTTAAAACGAACAGAGATTATTACGCATATGAGGGGTTCTAAAAATACTTTAGCATAAAGAGCGAGGTATTTAGGAGGAGATAAATACCTTGCTCTTTATGCTAAAGTATTTTTAGTAATTTCAACTATTTATTCTACGGCATTTCTGATTCTGGGGTCATTCTTAAAGAATTGGGACAAAACTTAGGATTTAATGTAAAGAGCGAGGTATTAACGAGGGTACAAACCCCCTCGTATACATAATAAAAATATAAGGCTATGAAAGTTTGTTACGTAAGTTAATTCTTAAGTTACGTATATTTTTTACTAATAAAAACGTTCGTTAAAAATTAAAAGTTCTAGTTGCCTTTTTAAGTAACCGAAAAATTGGAGGGCAACTAGGCCTCCTTCTCCACCCCTTTTTTCTCAATATCGTCTGATAAAAACTAAGAGAAAGCCATTTAGCCAAAAAAAGAATTAATATACAAATTTCATTTTAATAATTTATGTGCGGAGAGCCAAAACCAAACATGCATTAATTCAAAAACGTTCAGAAATTAAACAAAAAAAAATTAATTTTTTAGCTGAAAGTAAGGAGCGACATTAAAACTTAAAACGAACAGAAATTAATCCATATATGAAATGAGTTGTCCCCTCCGCAATCCCTCGCTCTTTACGCTAAAGTTTGACTCTTTGCCACAATTCTACTTTTTAAAACAATTAAAAGCTTTAGCGTAAAGAGCGAGGGATTGCGGATGGGACAACCCATTTCATATACGGATTAATTTCAGTTCGTTTTAAGTTTTAATGTCGCTCCTTACTTTCAGCTAAAAAATTAGTTTTTTTTTTTATTTATCCCCGAAAGAGACGTCCTGCTTGTGTGGCCTCACACGAGGAATCAGGATGAACCTATCCCAAGTCTAATTAACCAGAATCATGAATGCAAACCACGCTGTTGGGGGATCACGAGGAGGGATTCCCCTCGAGAAAATTGCAGCCTAGTAAACAACACGGCATCTGCACTGGATATACGAACCAATAATAAAACATTGGAGTCTTAGGGCCTTTACCATAGGCAATGTTATAGCGTTGCCTCTGACAAATAATTCTTCTGGGTTTTGTTAGCTTTGGTGGAGGGGGGGTTTTTATGTTCTGAAAACCTCTTCCTACCCAAGTTGTCTATTTTGGGCTGGATAATGAGTCAAGTTTAATGGGCTAGAGACTGCTTGTGCAAGATTCGGACTCTTATTGATAGAAGAGCATCGCCAAAGGTGGAAAACCATGATGTGACCACGTAAGTGCCTAAGAATGGGCGAAGTTGGAGGTATTAATAGATGAGTGCTAGTTGCTCATTTTATGAATAAAAAGTGCTAGGTATCAGTCATAGTAGTATATGCCCCTTTAGAACTGACTGATGAAGATAGTAGTGACCCTAATGAATTTTACTTGCAGCTAAAGAAACAAATAGAGAGGATCCAAGGTAGAGACATGTTAATTTTGTTAGGGGGTTTTAATGCCGAGGTCGGTAGAGCCAGGGGTAGATGGCAACCTAGCCTAAGGCAAACTTAATATTTGAACAGAAAATAATAACAGTTATGGACTGCTGCATTATTTTAGGTATAACTATCAAGTTATAACCAATATAGTACTTGGTCATAAAATGGCACATATGTTAACACAATACTCATATATGATGAATACATTATACTGATTAGTACTATGCACGAGAACAATATTGCTGCGAATAGAGGAGTAAATGAGGTTAATAGCTGGTTTAGTATTGAATGAGGAGTTAAGCAGGGTTTTCTTCTCGCCTCAATTTATATTAATCACTATGATGGACTTTATCCTTAGGAGAACGACAAGGGCCACAGGCGAGCATAAAATCATCTGGGAAAGGAAAGCTCTCCGAGACTTCGATTTTGCTGGATGAGAATGTTAGCAAAACTGATTATTTTGTAGATAATTTGAGAGTTCAGGGCTAAAGAACAGAATTGCATATCAATGTTAAGAAGACCAAGTCTTTAAGACAGGGAATAAGTGAAGATGAAAAGGTAATGCTGGGTAGCAAGAAGATCGATCATGTGAATAGCTTCCCTTATCTAGGTGTTATTATAACTATAGATGGTGGGTGCAGGGAAGATGTAAAATTAGAATAGCCAAGAACCATGGTGTTTTTTTCACAGTTTAAAAAAGTTTAGAAGAACGGGCAGAATATTTTGTGAACCAAGATTAAAGTATTAGAAGCTACAGTGATGACAGCGGTCAAGTATGCCTTTGAAACGTAGGCGCTCCGACAGACGGAAGAAAATTTCTTAGATATTTCTCAGAGGAACGGTCTACGGGTCTCTTTTGGGCACCGATTTGACTAACTATATTCCAAACAGTAAACTTTGCAAAAATGAGGTTAAATCCTGCTTCCTAGGGCTCTAGTAAGAGAAAGGTTGAGATGGCTAGGAAACATCCTGGACATGAAGAATGAAACATTGCCTTTGATGGTCCTTTTCGGCCACCCATCAAGAGTAAAAAAGAGCAGGCCATTCCATAATGGGGAGGGAGGAGATCGTTAGGAAGCACTTAATGAAATTGGAATTTCTTAGGAGGGTGTAAAGAGAGAGGCTTTGAATAGATTGCAATAGAGGAGGAGCGTGCGCAGCTGTGTTTGTCTCAGGTGGCTAAGTGCTTAACTAAGTTGGTAGTAGTAGTTGTAGCAGTAAGGTACAAGAAGAAAAGAGATTTACATCGGGTATAATCAATTTTAATCTTCTACATAGAATATGATTAACATAGAAATATAAAACAGGAAATACTTACCTAAATCCACTTGACCTGCCGAGTCCCCATTCAGTATCTCTGTTGTTTCCACATTGCTGTTTAATTTTCTTCGTGGCCTCAAAGATGACGTGAGGATGTTTTCGCTGCAGAAGGAAAGTTATGTAAGAAATGTGTTTACATATTATTTTGTTGTAAGATATAAATCAATAAATAGGTGTTGACATAACTAAACTGGGGTAAAGGTGTGCAAATTCCCGTAGAGTAGCTCTATCTTCGGAAAACATATGATTAAAAGACATATGGAAATGATCAAAGCCTTTTTAAAGGGAAAAATATAGTTATATAAGAAATATATAATCATATCATATATTATATCTAGTATTAAACTATATAAGAATTTTGTTTACATATTAGTTCCTGTAGCAAATTCCTGTAGAGTAACTCTATCTTTCGGAAAATGTATAATTAAATACATAATACCGTGATATTATGATTTATTAAATAAAATACCGTGATCAGTAAATGATCACGGCCCTTGTAAAGGGGTTAATTTAAAAAAAAAAACTTTCCCACATAATAACTGTTTCCAGGAAAAGTAAAGAACTCCATTAAACCAAAAATGGGCAAAAATAAAATTACATGATCTATCAAGCGTAAAAGTACCAAAATCAATATCAATAAATAAATTAAACGCAAAACGAACTAAAATTATAATAAATAACATAAAAAAACTCGTTTTGTGTAAAACTCAAAACGAGCAGCAATTAACGTGATTAGGGATAACAACCCCTATGCCTTCTCATAGCCAGATCATAATTTTTAATTTACTGAAAAAAACTAAAAACGAGTGGGTATTGTTAGTTTAATATACGCATATTCATCTTTATTCCTTAAAATGTTAACAATTTTTATTTATTAAAGTTATAAAAGTGAAAACATTTCTTTTTTTCAGAAAAGTGAAAATTATGTCCTGGCCTCGAGAAGGTATAGGGCTTGTGAGCCCTAATCAATTTAAGTTTTACTAAAAAAAAAAAAAAAAAAAAAAACAGGCCCAATAAAATGCATTAGTTTATAAACGAGTTTTAAGTAAAACGAACATAAATTACCGTAAATGACGTCTGTCCTCTTAATGTTAAGCAGTATTTGAACTATTTCAAAAACTTGATGGAATAAAGCACATAATATGAATGTGAACTCTCATAATTCTTGAATGTGGAACTTGCTTTTACTTGCAAAAGAAGGAGAGATCCTCAGGATCATAAGATGATAGAATATGATCATATGATCATAGGATGATCGTTCTCTAAGATAAAATTTTTGTCCAATCCAAATCCCAAAAAGGTAAAAAATTTGTATTTCTCACCTGTCTAATAAAATTTACTGACAAATCTTTTACTTTGTCAGTACATTAACTATGTCCATTAAGTTTGGGGTGTTTCCCCTAAATGTCTTTGAAAAAACAAGAATACTCTTTACCAAAATGTTCGTAAGATCCTGAGTTCAATAGTGTAAACTAAGCATAGCCAACTTCAAGGATTTATTTCTGAACCTTTTTATATAAAATCAGCAATTCTTAATGATCATCAATCCTTGTCCCAAAATATCCAAAGATCAAGCTACCTTCGAAAACATTCTTAATTTGGCCGTACTAGTGAAAGTGGCTATCTAGAAATGTTTGCGTGACTCAATTTTTGGTTCCGCTGAACCCCGAGGAAGACGAGGAAAATTATGTCCTGGCCTCGAGAAGGTATATGGCTTGTGAGCCCTAATCAATTTAAGTTTTACTAAAAAAAAAAAATACAGCCCCAATAAAATGCATTAGTTTATAAACGAGTTTTATGTAAAACGAACATAAATTACCGTAAATGACGTCTGTCCTCTTAATGTTAAGCAGTATTTGAACTATTTCAAAAACTTGATGGAATAAAGCACATAATATGAATGTGAACTCTCATAATTCTTGAATGTGGAACTTGCTTTTACTTCCAAAAGAAGGAGAGATCCTCAGGATCATAAGATGATAGAATATGATCATATGATCATAGGATGATCGTTCTTTAAGATAAAATTTTTGTCCAATCCAAATCCCAAAAAGGTAAAAAATTTGTATTTCTCACCTGTCTAATAAAATTTACTGACAAAATTTTTACTTTACATTAACTATGTCCATTAAGTTTGGGGTGTTTCCCCTAAATGTCTTTGAAAAAACAAGAATACTCTTTACCAAAATGTTCGTAAGATCCTGAGTTCAATAGTGTAAACTAAGCATAGCCAACTTCAAGGATTTATTTCTGAACCTTTTTATATAAAATCAGCAATTCTTAATGATCATCAATCCTTGTCCCAAAATATCCAAAGATCAAGCTACCTTCGAAAACATTCTTAATTTGGCCGTACTAGTGAAAGTGGCTATCTAGAAATGTTTGCGTGACTCAATTTTTGGTTCCGCTGAACCCCGAGGAAGACGAATGGCACGAAAGGAGTCTACATCCCCTTCAATCACTTTCAACCAACACAAAGGGCGTTAGAGCTTACGATTTTCGTTCAAATGGATTTTTTCATTTAAATTCTGTTTCGATTTTTTCCAGTTTTAAAACAAGTAAATAAAAAAACAAGTTTTTTTTTAACTGAAAGTAAGGAGCGACATTAAAACTTAAAACAAACAGAAATTACTCCGTGTATGAAAGGGGCTGTTCCCTCAGCGATCCGCTCTTTATGCTAAAGTTTGACTCTTGCTCTCAATTCTACTTTATAAAACAGTAAATAACTTTAGCGTAAAGAGCGGGACGGTGAGGAGGGAACAACCCCTTTCACACACGGAGTAATTTCTGTTCGTATTAAGTTTTAATGTCGCTCCGTACTTTCAGTTATAAAAAAAACTTGATTTTCTTATTTAATTTCTGAACGTTTTTGATTTAATTCATGTTTGATTTTGGTTCTCCACAAATAATTGATTAAAGCGAAATTTGTGCATTAATTTTGTTTTTCTAAATGGCTTTCTCTTAGTTTTGAACAGACGATTTTGAGAAAAAGGGTGGGGAGAGTTCTAGTTGCCCTCAGATTTTTCGGTTACTTGAAAAGGCAACTACAATTTTTAATTTTTAGCGAACGTTTTATTAGTAAAAAATATACGTAACTTACAAATTAACTTAAGTAACGATCTTCTCTATTCGTATATTTTTATTATGTATATGAGGGGGTTTGCCCCCTCGTTAATGCCTCGCTCTTTACGCTAAAGCTAACCGTAAATGACTTCTGTCCTCTTAATATTAAGCAGTATTTGAACTATTACACTTCACACTCGCTCTTTACCCAATTTTTTTAGGAATGACCCCTGAATCACAAAGGCTGTAGAATAAATAGTTAAAATTACTAAAGATACTATTGCGTAAAGAGCGAAATATTTAGGATGAAATGAACCCCCCCATATGTGTAATAATCTTTGTTCGTTTTAGTTTGAATGCTGGTCTTTACTTCCAGTTGAAGAAACTTTTTCATATTTTTTTTTGTATTGTTTTTTTTTAAATAATACTAGAGAATCCTGTACACCCTTCATGGAGTTTCTCTTCTCCCATGACAAATTCCTCCAAAGGAAAGTAAACTGAAAGTAAGGACTAGCATTAAAACTTAAAACAAACAGAAAATATTACTCATATAAGGGGATCACCTCCTCCTAATGCCACACTCTTTACGCTAAAGTATTTTTCTTAATTTCAACTATTTATTCTACGGCCTTTGTGATTCAGGGGACAGAATTTAAGCTTTTGTGTAAAGAGCGAGGTATTGACGAGTGGGCGAACCCTCTCATATACGTAATAAAAACATACGAATATAGAATTTTGTTCCGCAAGCTATTTCGCAAGTACGTATATCTTTTACTAATGAAAGCGTTCGTAAAAAACCAAAAGTTCTAGTTGCCTTTTTAAGTAAGCTACCCAAAAATTGGAGGGAAAATGGGCCTCCTCTACCCTCCTTTTTTCTCGTCGCTTCTTACTTTCAGTTAAAAAAACAAACTTTTTTTTTATTGAATATATTAAAAGACGATCATTAGAAGAACAAGCTATTGTAGAAGAAACATTGGACTTAGTTAGGGTAGCTGCTATCCAGTAAGGAAAGGATACCGGTCCTTAATAAACATTAAAATAGCCCATACCTCCTAATTATTACACTAAGGAACGAACTGTAAAGCCCATGATAACTTAATATTAATAAGACACTAAAATTTTGTAGAAAAAACCTTAATCTCCTGCAAACCAGCATCATCCATTTAAAATTAACAGAATTATCAAACAGTTCGTGGTAATGAACTGTAGTAAGAAGCGACACGGCTCAATAGTAACCGAAACTCTAAAAAAGAATCGCATTTTAATGCTGATTTTAAATATACAAGTTTCATCAAGATCAGTTATACTCATTAAATGTTACGAGCCTGAGAAAATTTGCCTCATTTTAGAAAATAGGGGGGAACACCCCCTAAAATAGGTGGGCGCCTAGGCCCCCTCACACGCTCATTTTCCCCCAAATGTCACCGGATCAAAATTCTTAGATAGCCGTTTTATTCACCATAGTCGAAAAACCTAATAACTATGTCCTTTAGGGACGATTTACTCCCCCGCAATCCCCGTAGTAGGGGCTGCAAGTTACAAACTTTGACCTGTGTTTACATATAGTAATGGTTACTGGGAAGTGTACAGACATTTCAGGGGGATTTTTTGGTTTAGGGGGAGTTGAGGGTGGGGGGTTTACATGGGAGCATATTTCCATGGAGAAACTTCTCATGGGGGAAGAGAATTTCAATGAAGGAGGGTAGGATTTTCTACCATATTTGAAAAAACAATGAAAAAATAAATATGAAAAGTTTTTTCTACTAAAAGTAAGGAGCAGCAATTAAAACTTAAAATGAACAAAAACTATTCCGCATATGCGGGGTTTACCTCCTCGTTATATCTCACTCTTTACGCTAAAGTATTACTAGTATTTTCAACTATTTATTCTACGGCCTTTGTGATTCAGAGGTCATACTTAAGGAATTGTGACAAAATTTAAGCTTTAGTGTAAAGAGCAAGGAATCGACAAGGGTTGAAACCCCTCATATACGCAATAAAAACATACGAATATGGAAGTTCGTTACGTAAGTCAATTCGTAAGTTACGTATATTTTTCACCAAACGTTTGTAAAAAATTAAAAATTCTGGTTGCTTTTTTAAGTAATCAAAAAATTGGAGGGCAACTAGGCCTCCTCCCTCGCCCCTTTTTTTCTGAAAATCTTCCGATTAATTGCAATTAATTAATATGCAAATTTCGTTTTAATTATTTATGTGCGGGGAACCAAGATCAAAACATGCATTACTTCAAAAGAGTCCAGAAATTAAATAAAAAAAACAAGTTTTATTAAATGAAAGTAAGGAGCATTATTAAAACTTAAAACGAACAGAAATTACTCCGTATATGAAAGGGGCTTTGTCCCCTCATCGTGCCGCTCTTTACGCTAACTTTTACGCTTTTTTTTTTTTTTTTTTTTTTTTTTTTTTTTTTTTTTTTTTTTTTTTTTTTTTACTCCTGACGACAGCTGATGAGAAAGTGTGTTTGGAGCAGATATACCTTAGGAAATAGAAGTCATATATGAATTTCTTTTGATGTAAAGATAGAGGGCAATTGCAAATTATTTGTTAAAAATGGTTTTTATTCTGGGCCCTGTTTGTAAGAAATTAGACAAATTTACCTATGCCAACAACACTCAGTGTGTAGTATTAAAATTAATAAATGTTTTATATTTGTGGTCAGCATAATGCGGGAATTTTTCTAATTTTTTTTTTCTACTACTGCCACGGTTCACTCTTTGCTTACAATTTATTTTCATAAGCCCTTTGATGCAAAATTCAGCAAAAGCACAAACACAATACGCTTTATTAATTTAAGAGGTAATTAATTTCAAATTTTTGGCATTTTTTAAGTGGACAAATTAGCTGAGCAAGAGAGTGAATTGCCTCAGGTAAATATACAAACAAACAAAACTCATTAACATGTCTGCAGGCCCACGCAGTTAAGATAAAGCCATTTCTAAAAGGTTGAAAACATAAAAATAAATTTAAGGTTCATTTTCCTTCTAAACATACAATTTTATGACAAGCCCATAATTGTAACTTTACCAGAAGAACAAGATAGCCAGATCATTATGATATTTAGTTTCAGATTTCAATAGAAATTCATCTCGACAGAATTACGATTTTGCTATTTATAGACTGTAGATAGACTTACTGCTACTTAAAGTCTATTTAAAGACTTTTTCTTAGAGAATGGCCTCAGTTTGCTTATAAATAGAAGTGCAAGTTTCAGGAATATACGTACTTCACTAAATTAATCAAAAGGAATCTCATTCATCGAAAGAGAGTAAAACTGCCCGGCTTAAGTTGAAAGACCGAGACGAAAGACTATTGAAAAAAAAATAGGTTTGAATTGCGTCCACTGGATAGTATCTCAAACATTTCTTACTTCTTTAGTTTTGGCCTAGATCTTCATTAACCTTAGGAAAAAAGGGTCGTCAAACAACTGCAATTTGGTTTATCGGATATGCTGAATCAGGTGCCATAATTTTCATTTACAATACTTTAAAGGGTACTTTTAGGGGGATGCATTAAGACTTTTTGGGGGTGATTCTCCTCTTTTTTGAAAATCAGTCATATTTTCTCAGCCTCGTAGCTTTTAGTGAGTACCATTTAACTTAATGAATTTTATATATTTGGAAAAAGCCAATTCTTTTGATGTATTAATTACTGTCAAAAATTCTTCTTTTTTTAGAGTTGCAATTACTATTGAGCCGAGCCAATAGCTTGTTTTACATCTTTATTCATACTTCTTCCCTATAAATAGAAGAAAGCTTTGTTTGTAGTGGGTTCGAATGAACTGGCAAAACTATCTCTAATTATTACAAACGGTAGTGGAAAAAAGATGTATCGTCAAGAATTCGTCTATTGATATAAAAATTCAATTTTTTAGAGTTTTGGTTACTATTGAACCAGTTGCGCTCCTTACTACAGTTCGTTACCACAAACTGTTTGGTTTTAAAATGGTAAGACTTCAGAAAAATAAAATACCTAAGAATCCAGAAAGGATACAAATCTTCAACATAAAAAAAAAAAAAAATACGAGAATAAATTTGGTAAATTCACCCGCTTGGATGAGAAATAAGTAAAAGCAATAGCACAACAAGTTGATAAAAAAGGATTTGTGGTTTCTACTTCTGAATGTCTGTAAACTAAATAATTATAAATGACAAAAGTTACAAATTATAATGAATAAGGTTTTTATTGTTTTTTAATTAAAGACATTATAAACTAAAAGAATTCAAAGAAGTAAGCTTAGTGCAACTCTCATACAGTTTTTTAAAGAGAGAATTAAGAAAATTAAATGTAAAAGGAAAAGATCTAAAGTCATATAAATAGTACCCTTTTTATCACCCCTCTCCCTTGTCACCTCCAATATCTGCACTCATGGAAATAGCATTTACAACAGAGAGTAATATATGTGGCTCCCTGTGCTCTCTACTTCCTACACCCATGAGAATAAAATTTGCCAAAGAGGGTAATATGAAACTAAAAAAATTTAAGAAAATGGTTCGATTTTTATCGTCGATGTTTTTTGAAGACCAAAATTTAAGACGTTCATTTGAGAGGGGTCTGTTAATGACCCCTACTAGCCAATGAACTGGAAATTATCTGTGACCCGGAAGTAAATATTTTATTCTTCATAAATACAGTTTATTTAAGTGTAATACTTTTAGTTTGTCTGCTGATGGTGATCGCTGATGTATTTGGTCGAAATATCCCGAATTTTCTAATAGGTTTTTCACTGTCAAATAAAAGGACTCTACCCTGTTTGAAATTTTATTTGTTCATGATTTTTTACCAATTTTTATATAGGTTTTAAGAGATCTGAAAAGTATAAACTTATTTGAGAAACCAGGTGAACAAAAAAAGGGGGGAAATGCAAAAGTACTACTACTAGTACTACTACTACTAGGGTAGAGACTACTAGTTAAGAAGAAAAACCATGGCGCTATGTGGAAATTTATTGTTCCAAGAAAAGCACATTTTACTCAAAAACCAGGACCACTGAAGTCAAACAGTTCTGACAAATCATTTCAAAAACTCATATAGAAATTGGCAAGCACATTTTTAAGGATGTGTCATTTTCTTACATATTTTAAAACAAAATTGTTTGCATTTTGTAGGATAAAAAATCTAATAACAAAATTTTTATAAGTAAAATGTTCAATGTTTGGCATTTTCAGGTTCAAAGTGAACATATGAACTGTCAGATGCAATTCTTTTCTGTGCAAAATCTTAATCTACTCCTTATGAAAATAAAATAAAAAAACAAGTTTTTTCAGCTGAAAGGAAGGAGCGAGATCAAAACTTAAAACGAACAGAAATTATTTCCTATATGAAAGGGGTTTTCCCAACCTCAATGCCCCGCTCTTTACGCTAAAGTTTGAATTTTTGTCACAACTCTACTTTTTAAAACGATAAAAACTTTAACGTAAAGAGCAAGGCGTTAAAAAGGGGAAAACCCCTTTTATATACGGAATAATTTCTGTTCGTTTTAAGTTTTAATGTTGCTCTCTGTTGTTTAATGCAACTTACTCTCTGTTGAAGAAACCTTTTTTCTTATTTAATTTCTGAACGTTTTTGAATTAATAAAGGTTTTGATTTTGGCTCACCGCACATGAATAATTGAAACAAAATATACATATTAATTAATTTTGTTTTACTAAATGGCTTTTCCATAGTTCTGATATGACCATCTTGAAAAAAAAGTGGTGGGGAGGAGGCCTAGTTGCCTTCCAATTTTTGGTTACTTAAAATGGCAACTAAAACTTCTTGTTTTTTTACGAACGTTTTTATTAGTAATAAATATACGTAACTTAAGAATTAACTTAAGTAACGAACTTCTATATTTGCATATTTTTGTTACTTATATGAGGGGGGTTCATACCCTCGTCAATAGCTTGCTCTTTACACTAAAGCTTGAACTTTGTACCAATTCTTTAAGAACGACCATTGATTCACAAAGGCCGTAGAATAAACAGTTGAAACTACTAAAAATATTTTACCTTAAAGAGTGAGGTATTGAGGAGGAGACGAACTCCTTTATCTACGTAATAATTTCCGTTCGTCTGAATTTTTAATTCTGCTCCTCACTTCCACTTGAAAAAACTTTTCTTGTTTATTTTCTCATTGTTTTTTTTTTAAGTAATGATATAAAATCCTGCACCCCTTCATGGAAATTCTCTTCCCTCATAATAAATCTTTCCATGGAAAAATCCCACCACTTAACCCTAATCCCCCGACCCCTTCTCCCCCCAAAGCGAAAAAGTCCCCCTGAAAAGTTTTTACACTTCCCAATAACCATTAGTATATGTAAGTAATGGTCAAAGTTTGTAACTTGTAGCCCCTCCCCTGGGATTTTGGGGGATTAAGTCGTCCCCAAAGACATAGCTACTAGGTTTTTCGACTATCCTGAACAAAATGGCCAAAAATATCAAGATTTTGACCTTCAATTTGTTTGGTCACTTAAAAAGGGTGCTAATACTTTTAATTTCCGTTAGAACGAGCCCTCTTGCGACATTCTAGGATCACTGGGTCGATACGATCACCCGTGGGAAAAAAACAAATAAAGACGCATCCGTGATCTGTCTTCTTATTAAATAAAAAAACAAGTTTTTTTTAAATAAAAGTAAATAAGTTAAATAAGTTAAATAAAAGTTAAATAAGGAGCAACATTAAAACTTAAAACGAACAGAAATACTCCATATAAAAAATGGGCTTTTCCTCTTCAACGCCCCGCTCTTTACGCTATAGTTTGACTCTTTCTCTTAACTCTACTTCTTAAAACAGTAAAAAACTTTAGCGTAAAGAGCACAAGAAATGCCCCTTTCATATGCGGAGGAATTTCTGTTTATTTTAAGTTTTAATGTCGCTCCTTACTTTCATTTAAAAAAAACTTGCTTTTTTTATTTAATTTCTGGACATTTTTTAATTAATGCATGTTTTGATCTTGGCTCTCCGCACATAAATAATTAAAACGAAATTTGTATATTATTTTTTTTTGCTAAATGACTTTCGCGTAGTTTTAATCAAAAGATTTTGAGAAAAAAGGAGTGAGAGGGGAAGCCTAGTTGCCCTCCAATTTTTTCATTACTTAAAAAGGCAACTAGAACTTCTAATTTTTTACGAACATTTTCATTAATAAAAAATATACGTAATTTACGAATTAACTTACGTAACAAACTTCTATATTCGTATGTTTTTATTGCTTATATGAGGGGGTTCACCCCTCGTCAATACCTCGCTCTTTACACTAAAGCTTAAATTTTGTCCCAGTTCCATAAGAATGATCCTTGAATCACAAAGGCCGTAGAATAAATAGTTGAAATCACTAAAAATACTTTAGCGTAAAGAGCAAGGTATTGTGAGGAGGTAAACCCCTCATATGTGTAAGAATTTCTGCTTGTTTTAAGGTTTATGCTGCTCCTCAATTTCAGTAGAAAAAACTTTTCATATTTATTTGTTCATTGTTTTTTTTTAAATAATGCTAGAAAATCCTGCGCCCCCTTCATTGAAAGTCTCTTCCCCCATGAGAAGTTTTTCCATGGAAAAATCCTCCCACGTAGCCCCTCCCCCCAACCTTAACTCTCCCCCCAAACCAAATAAAAAACCTGAAAACGTCCGTACACTTCCTAGTAACCATTGCTATATGAAAAACACAGGTCAAAGTTTGTAACTTGCAACCCCTCCCACGGGGACTTAGGGGGAGTAAGTCGTCCCCAAAGACATCGTTATTAAGTTTTTCGACTATGGTGAATAAAATGGCTATCTCAGAATTTCGATCCGTTGTCTTTGGGGAAAAAATGAGCGTGGGAGGGGGCCTAGGCACCCTCCGATTTTTTGGTCACTTAAAAAGGGCACTAGAACTTTTAATTTCCGTTAGAATGAGCCCTCGAGGGACATTCTAGGACCACTGGGTCGATACGATCACCCCTGGAAAAAAATAAAATAAAATAAACACGCATCCGTGATTTGTCTTCTGGCAAAAAATGCGAAATTCCACATTTTCAAACAGTTCGTGGTAACGAACTGTAGTAAGGAGCGATCCGGCTCAATAGTAACCAAAACTCTAAAAAATTGAATTTTGATATAAATAGCTACATCAAAAGAATCGCATTTTAATGCTGATTTTAAATATATAAGTTTCATCAAGTTTAGTCTTAGCCATCAAAAGTTACGAGCCTGAGAAAATTTGCCTTATTTAGGAAAATAGGGGGAAACACCCCCTAAAAGTAGTAGGATCTTAACGAAAATAACACCATCAGATTAAGCGTATCAGAGAACCCTACTGTAGAAGTTTCAAGCTCCTATCTACAAAAATGTGGAATTTTGCATTTTTTGCCAAAAGACAAATCACGGGTGCGTGTTTATTTATTTGTTTTTTTGTTTGTTTTTTTTTTCCCAGGACTCATCGTATCGACCAAGTGGTCCTAGAATGTCGCAAGAGGGCTCATTCTAACGGAAATGAAAAGTTCTAGTGCCCTTTTTAAGTGACCAAAAAAATTGGAGGGCATCTAGGCCCCCTCCCACGCTCATTTTTTCCCAAAGTCAACGGATCAAAATTTTGAGATAGCCATTTTGTTTGGCATAGTCGAAAATCTTAATAACTATGTTTTTGGGGATGACTTACTCCCCCACAGTCCCTGGGGGAGGGGTTGCAAGTTACAAACTTCAACCAGTGTTTACATATAATAATGGTTATTGGGAAGTGTACAGACGTTTTCAGGGGGATTTTTTTGGTTTTGGGGGTAGGGTTGAGGGAGGGGATTATGTGGGAGGATCTTTCCTTGGAGAAATATGCCATGGGGGAAAAAAATTCAATGAAAAGGGCGCAGGATTTTCTAGCATTACTATAAAAAAAAACAATGAAAAAATAAACATGAAAACGTTTTTTCAAATGAAAGTAAGGAATAGCATTGAAATTTAAAACAAACAGAGATTATTACGCATATGAAGGGTTCTAAAAATACTTTAGCATAAAGAGCGAGGTATTTAGGAGGAGATAAATACCTCGCTCTTTATGCTAAAATATTTTTAGTGATTTCAATTATTTATTCTACGGCCTATTTGATTCAGGGGTCATTCTTAAAGAATTGGAACAAAACTTACGATTTAGTGTAAAGAGCGAGGTATTAACGAAGGTACAAACCCCCTCGTACACATAATAAAAATATAAGAATATAAAAGTTTGTTACGTAAGTTAATTCTTAAGTTACGTATATTTTTTACTAATAAAAACATTCGTTGAATATTAAAAGTTCTAGTAGCCTTTTTAAGTAACCGAAAAATTGGAGGGCAGCTAGGCCTCCTTCCCCACCCCTTATTTCTCAAAATCGTCTGATCAAAACTAAGAGAAAGCCATTTAGCCAAAAAAGAAATTAATATACTAATTTCATTTCAATAATTTATGTGCGGAGAGCCAAAATCAAACATGCATTAATTAAAAAACGTTCAGAAATTAAATAAAAAAAAACTAATTTTTTTAACTGAAAGTAAGGAGCGACATTAAAACTTAAAACGAACAGAAATTACTCCGTATATGAAATGGGTTGTCCCCTCCGCAGTCCCACGCTCTTTACGCTAAAGTTTTTAGTTGTTTTAAAAAGTAGAATTGTGGCAAAGAGTCAAACTTTAGCGTAAAGAGCGTGGGACTGCGGAGGGGACAACCCATTCCATATACGGAGTAATTTCTGTTCGTTTTAAGTTTTAATGTCGCTCCTTACTTTCAGTTAAAAAAACTTGTTTTTTTTATTTAATTGTAGATAGAGCTTGAAACTTCTGCAATAAGGGTTTCTGATACGCTGAATCTGATGCTGTGATTTTTGTTAAGATTGTATGACTTTTAGGGGGTGTTTTCCCCTATTTTCTAAAATAAGGCAAATTTTCTTAGGCTCGTAGCTTTTGATGGGTAAGACTAATCTTGATGAAAGTTATATATTTAAAATCAGCATTAAAATGGAATTTTTTATGTAACTATTGGTATCAATATTCCATTTTTTAGTGTTTTTCAATATTCCATTTTTTCTAGGACCACTGGGTCGATACGATCACCCCTGGGGAAAAAACAAACAAAACAACAAATAAACACGCATCCGTGATTTGTCTTCTGGCAAAAAATTCGAAATTCCACATTTTTGTAGATAGGAGCTTGAAACTTCTACAATAAGGGTTTCTGATACACTGAATCTGATGGTGTGATTTTCGTTAAGATTGTATGACTCTTAGGCTCGTATCAATGTATGACTGTACGACTCGTATCAATATTCCATTTTTTAGAGTTTCGTTTACTAATGAGCCGGGTCGCTCCTTACTACAGTTCGTTACCACGAACTGTTTGACAAATAATACCAAATTCCACATTTTGTAGATAGGAGTGATACGCTGATTTTGATGGTATGATTTTCGTTAAGATTTATAACTTTTAGGGGGTGTTTCCCCTATTTTCTAAAATTTAGCAGATTTTTTTTCAGGGTCGCAACTTTTGATGAGTAAGTCTAAGCTTGATGAAACTTATATTTTTAAAACTAGCATAAAAATACAATTCTTTTGATGTAACTATGTGTATCAAAATTCCGGTTTTAGAATTTCAGTTACTGTTGAGCCGGGTCGCTCCTTACTACAGTTCGTCCCCACAAATTGCACGGCAAGGCCGTGCCAATAGATTTTCATGTTTATACATATTTATTCTAGCTTGATAAATTATGACTTACAGAGAGATCTCCACCGTAGAAGGGATGCATTATAAACGTTTCATTTCCTATGTGTATCACTCCAGAAAGACCATTGCATGTTCTAAAGGCTGCTGTCGCCCCAGGATAGTCCTTGACAGTTCCATGGTAATAGCAATGTTCCACTTCCTGGAATCAAAGGAATGGGGTTATTCAGCGGGAAAAGGTACTTGACACATTATTAGCCTCGGGGAAGCCGGCATGTTGAAGCAGAAATCTCAAGGCTTTTATAAAAAAAAGTACGTTTTTCATTTTTTTTTTTTTTTTTACTAAAAGAAAGATTTTAAGTGCATAACCTGTTTGGGAAAAATGATTGGAACTATTTCATCGTAAAGTTAAAAAACAAAACAAAAAACAGCTGCTTCACGCGGCCATAACTTATTATTTCAACTTCCGTTATAAAGCTGCCGCATATACCGTTATATTGATAAACCGTTATAATCCGCAAACAAGATGTAACATACTCGCTTGCTAAATATAGGAGGAGGGTCGTGGGCCTGTTATATGGCTTCCATTATAATTCTTGGGGAGGGGGAGAAAAATATAAACAAAGATAGTACAATCACGTTTTGAAATCAATTGTTTTGAAAAAAATATCAGCATCAAAACAAAGGCTAGGAACTAATTGTTCTAAATTTGAATGTGGCAACGTATTGAATATTATATCGGTACTATATACGTTATAAAGAATATTATATACGTTATAAAGCTTAAAGGGGCAATTTTATTCGCAGTGTAGTCACTGCCAAGTAGACACACACTCTACATAGAATATTGTAAATATTACACTATAGAAGTTTATGCTACGTCACAGAAATTCATTATAATAGCAACAAAAGAGAATTTTTAGAAAAGCAATTAGAAAGTTAAATTAATAAAAATTCTAAAAAATAGCCTTTCACGCTTGATCAGTGCTTAAATCTCCTTCTTTTTTTTCCACTTTCTTTTTGATTAACTTGTTTATAAAAATTTTGATACTTTAGACGATGATTATGATAGTTTTATGGAGATGACGTTAGCTTAGTGTGAAAGGACTTATTATAAATGTGAAAGGTAAAACTTACAATAACGTCATTTGAGACATACCAAAAAGAATTACGTGCCTTACGTGACGGCCACTGTATAGTCATAGCTGCAAAGGTGTACTTTTGTAAAGTATTGTGGAGAAGACAAGTTTCGTATTTTGAAAGTTATGGTGAAAGTGTGCCTAAGCTAAAAAAAAAACAAAAAAACATGATACTGCTTAGGTTTTGATAATAAAATATGGTGTAACCAAAAGGCAAGACTATATCCCGGAAGAGGGTTCAGGATTTAAGCATCCTCCACTGGACATTCCAGTTCAACTCGTAAAACTAAAAAATAATACATATGAACAAAATCTGATACGTTTGCAAAGTTTTTTTTGCCCTCCCCCCGAAAAAATTTCAGGACACGGCCCTACTCTAATGTCTAATTTTTGGTTTTTATACTCCACCGTCGGTGCTAAGCCGCCATTCATTTTGCTTTTTCTGTGAATTTTTTGCTGCTGACACCAAAGAAAAGGAAGAATTTAAACAGACCTAGTTATCATTTGACCAATTCTGTTTCATGCAGGCGCGTCTTAATTGTTTAGGCTAATTAAATGACAAAATAATTTGGTAGGTGCCATATGACATCGACTTAAGGCGCTTTTGGCGGCCTTCCCAACACCTTTTTGAGAATGGGCATAAAGACCCTTTATCGTTCTTGATCTGATTAAATGAATTAAAAAACGAGCATTTTCAACTGAAAGTAAGGAGGAGCATTAAAACTCAAAACGAAAAGAAATTAATTAGTATACGAAGAGTTTGCCCTTCTTCTCAATACCTCGCTCTTTGCATTATTTTTAAGCACTTTAAAAAAAAAAGTGCTTAGCACCTTAGAAAAGCACCTATTCAAATTAAACAGCCCTTGCATTTCAAGAGTCGCTCGTAAAAAATTGGGAAAAACAGTCAAACTTTAGAGTAAAAAGCAAGGTATTGAGAAGGAAGGACAACCCCTTCATATACAGAATAATTTCTGGTTATTTTGAGTTTTGGTGTTGTTCCTTACTTTTAGTTGAATTGTTTATTTTTATATTTAATTTCTGATGGTTTTCAAACAATACCTATAAATCTGGCTCACCCTTCATGAAAAATTCCCTTCCTTCACGTGAAACCCCTCCGTGGAAAGTTCTTGTCACATAATATACATCCCACCCTGTAAAATTCCCTCCAGCCAAACCCCCTTTACAATCCCCTCTAGACAATTTTATCCTAGTTGAAACCTCCTCCCCCCGCCGTAAAGCGTCTTGTGGAAGATTAAGCCTGAAGAATTCTCCCTAGCATAATTTCATATGAGAAAGACTTTAATCTCAAACCCGTCCATACAAATCTCCCCTTCCATAGAACTTTTTACCCGGGATATCCAAATACGATGGAAGTAGCATCCAAGTAATTCCCCCAAAACATCTCCACGTGAAAAATTGAGTTGGCAAAGAGAAACCAAGACAACAAAAAATAAATTTATATAAAAGTTTGTGTGAAATCCTCTCAGTTTGAAAATTACCCCGGAAAGCTCACCTCCAAAAATTTCCCTCCCCACAAAAGAGTTTCCCTATGGCAGCTAGCCCAAATACCAAATTCCTCTCCCCCAGAATGCCTTTATACTTCCCAATAATAAATACGTAAACAATGCGCAAATTTCATAACTTACAAACCTCTCCCCACGGAATGGGGGGTGGGGTCATAGATAGATAGATAGATAGATAGATAAGTATATTTCAAAGAACCGTGGGCCATATACACAAAAATATAAATAAATAACAAATAAGCAAGGAAATTAACAACAGTACGAACACGCACAAAAAACAGAATTCAACGCAAAAAGTACCTAATCTAACTACAAAAGAAATTAATCATATAAAACTTTTTCTTCTTATTAAAGATTTATCTATATATACTCCCACTCGAAATATTGTGGTTGGGTTACTATTTTGTAGAATACCCGGAAGCATCAAATTAACCCCATGCAATTAAATTTCCCGTAAATCCAAGAGCACCGGGCATTTCCGGAGAAAATGATCCAAGTCTTCATCATCATCTTTACAAAGGGGACAAACATACCGCCTATCAGGACCAACTATCATTTTATTTTTGTCGAACGTTTTTTGCCTGTTCTGGATTGGAAGACAATTTGCCCTAAGCTGAATCCAACGACGTAGAATCATAGCCGGTAAGTTAAATTTAAAATAAACTTCCTCCCCAAAACTAGGTTTTGCCTGATTATAATGTTGCAGGGTTGTAGAATCAAAAACCAGCCCTTGCCAATGATGAATTTCCTGACTCTCTAATATAAATCGTACCTGGCTTTCTAAATTTGTTGGTAAATCACGAGAGCAAAGACCATTATTCCATAAATAAGGCATTCTTACTTTTTCTAGTAATGATTTAATTTGGGATGGCCACGGGGTTTTTAAACCACATTTCAACATCTCTTCATATGCCGCTCTTACTAGTCTATCTTCATTACTCTTAGTTAACTTCAACCAGAACCTAAGCATTAAAATATAACTACGTAGCTTTAAAGAAAACAGGCCCATATCACCTTTCAGAATCTGTGAATGAGTTGTCTGATGTAGACCAAACACTCTTTTATAATACTGGAGCTGAAGGGACTCCAGTTGCTGCAGCGTTTCATATTATCCCTAAAGAACAAGTTACTTGATGTTTCTTTGGGAAACATAATATCTTTGGGGAAGAAAAGAGCATGGATTGGGGGGCTTGTTGCCCTCCAATCTTTTTGGTCATTTCAAAAAGGCATTAAAACTTTAAATTTCTATTTAAATGCACCCTTTTCCGATCTTCAGGGCCGCTAATTCAATATGATCAGCCCCAAAAGAAAAAATCATGTATCTGTGATCTTTCTCCTGGCAAAAAAAAAAATACAAGATTCCACATTTTTAAATATCAGAGCTTGAAAGTTCTGTAGTAGGGTTCTGTGATACGCTTAATCTGTGTAATGTTCATTAAGATTCGTTCACCTTTAAAGGGTTTTTCCCCCTTTCTTGAAAACTAGAAAAATTTTCTCAGGGTCTTAACTTTTCATGGGTAGCACTAAACTTGATGAGTCTTGTATATTTAGAATCAGCATAATAAGCTGATTCTTTTCTATATACCTTTTGATATCAAAATTCTTTTTTTTAGAGTTTCAGTTACCATTGAGTTGCCTCGCTCATTACTTATAGGTCTTTACTCCGAACTCTTTGATGGACTTAACGTTTTATTGTGGAGATGTGATGGTAATGGCGTGGAGACCACGCCATTGGTCCGGAAGCAGTCTTTAATCGCACCTAAGAAAGAATACTTGACTAAACAGCACCAGTAGCACATATTCCTCTGGAATTGTTTTTGTGAGAATTTTATTGATTTATTTTTATTCAATTAGTTTTATTCAATCAAGTTCATCCAACAGGTGTAAAGAAAAATTTCGCGCATGCCGACCCATTCTCTCCGTAGCGCAGGTACCGATTTCCTGATTCTCTTCTTTTGACCGGGAGTGCAATTCGTGGCAGGAAGCAAATCACCCAACGTTTTCTGCATTTTTCTTCAAGATGTCGCTGTTTTTCTTTTAGGTACTCATTTACAGTTTGGTTCCTGGGCCCCCTTCCCATACTTTTATTCTTAATATTTTTCTCGTTCTTCTTTTTTCTTGTACCTCATATATAGGAGGTATGGTCTCATAACATATATAGAAATATTAAAGTCACAAAGGAGACTGAGGATATCAAAGCTGTCCATCGAAATATTATTTAGAAGCAGAACAATATGCCTGGACTTTGTAGTTGACTCTTCTCAACTTAATGCATTTTTTTATTCAATTTTTTATTTATTTGTAGTTTAACGTTTTTATTTATTTTTTTTATTTATATGTATCTGCTTATTTTTTTAATTTATTGAATTTTTTTTTCAAGTTGTAGATTTTTTGAATTAATTCTCCTTCTGCTACTCACCCCGCAGCTTCATAGTCTAGTAAACAATAGAGCTTAAAAGTAAATATGGCTCAGTCCTATATGGCAGTTCATTATCTGGCGCGATGTCTAATAGGCTCAAGGGTGCTCATATGGAGAGAGGGGGAGAGGAGGATCCAGTTCCCATTTGTCTGGATTATGTTGCCTTGTATTTTTATTAAATAAAAAAAATAAGTATTTTAAATGAAAGTAAGGAGCGACATTAAAACTTAAAACGAACAGAAATTACTCCGTATATGAAAGGGGCTTTTCCTCCTCAACGCCCCGCTCTTTACGCTAAAGTTTGACCCTTTCTCTTAACTCTATTTCTTAAAATGGTAAATAACTTTAGCGTAAAGAGCGGGGCGTTGAGGAGGAAAAGCCTCTTTCATATACGGAGTAATTTCTGTTCGTTTTAAGTTTTAATGTCGCTCCTTACCTTCATTTAAAAAACTTATTTTTTTATTTAATTTCTGGGCGTTTTTTAATTAACGCATTTTTGATCTTGGCTCTCCGCACATTAAATAATTAAAACGAAGTTTGCATATTAATTTTTTTGTTGGCTAAATGGCTTTCTCATAGTTTTAATCAGAAGATTTTGAGATAAAAGGAGAGAGGGAGGAAGCCTAGCCTAGGTGCCCTCCAATTTTTTTGTCATTTAAAAAGGGCTCTAGAACTTTTGCGTTAAGATTGTATGACTTTTAGGGGGTGTTTTCCCCTATTTTCTAAAATGAGGAAAATTTTCTCAGGCTCGTAACTTTTGTTAGGTAAGACTAATCTTGATGAAAGTTATGTATTTGAAATCAGCATTAAAATGCAATTTTTTTTATGTAACCATTGGTATCAAAATTCCATTTTTTAGAGTTTTGGTTACTATTGAGCCGGGTCGCTCCTTACTACAGTTCGTTACCACGAACTGTTCTATATTCTTGTTTTTAGATTTCCGTTATGCAGTCTTGGATGTGCAGATTGGACCAGGTAAGCCCCCTTCCTAAAATTCAGCTTATGGGTGCCAATGAATAGACTGGACGATTTATATTCTTATATAGTAATCTTGATGATAAAGCCTCTATTAATAAGGTCTATTCAGTTTCTTAACCACAGTAGTTCCCACCAGTTTGGGAGAAGGCACCTGGAAATGTAGTTTTTAATACCATTTGGCACCTCCTTTTTCACAAGTGGACTTCCTTTTCCAAGAGTGGCACCTTCTTTTTCCACGAGTGGCACTTTTTCTTTTTTTTCTTTCTGTTTGTTCTTCTTTAATCTTGGTTGCAGAGGTGTTTTTGGGTCCTCAGTGACGAAGCATGCTACAAAGGTTTTTTTTCTGACATGATTCTGTTCTTTTGAGAAATTCAACAAAAGAAATAAGTTTTTCTACTGAAAGTATGGAGTAACATTAAAAACAAACAGAAATTATTCCATGTATGCAGGGGGGCTGCCCCCTCCTCAATACCCCACTCTTTATGTTAATGTTTCTTAGCAATTATAAAAAGGCTCTGATTCTAATTTAACAGCCTTTGTGTTTCAGGAAGTGTTCTTAAAGGATTGAGACGAAAGGTCAAACTTTGGCGTAAAGATGGAAGTATTGAGGAAGGGAACCCCTCCTCATATACAGAATAATTTTTTTTTAAGTTTTAATGTTGCTCGTTACTTTCATTAGAATTTTTATTTAATTTCTGATCGTTTTACAAAAAATCCCATTGAATCGATCTCCCCCTCCATGGAAAATCATTCGCCCACAAAAGAGTTCTTCTCTAAGAATTTACTCCCAGGTAAAGTTCTTCCCTCCGGGAGTATAACCCCGGACAATTTCATCCTCGCCACGAATTTTTCCCGAGAAAATCTCTTGCGGGTGATTCCGCCTGAAAAGACTCCTTAGTATACTTTGATTTGAAAAAAGGATTATTTTTATTGAATTTTTGGTCCCTTTTAAGGTCATGGTGAAATCCCAGTTTTTCCTCTCCCAGGGAAAGGCTCTCCCGCAGACAATCTCTGCAGGGAAAATTTCTTCCTGGGAAATATCCCTCCCCCATCGTAGAAATCACCAAAGAAATTCAAATTCTGCAAAAAACAAACTACTTTCCCACGACAGTTCCCCTAGAATATCTCCACGTGAGAAACGAAGCGACCAACGAGAAAGTAGGACAAATAAAACAAATTTAGAAAATGAGTTTTTACAAGATTTCCGTTTAAAATTTCTCTTTAAAAGTACACCCCCAGACACTTCCATTTCATTGGGAAATTATACGTGCAGAACACCCATTCCTGAACCCCCCCCCCCCCGGAAAATGTCTATATGCTTCCCAATAACAAACACTATATGTAAACAATGGGCAAATTTCATAGCTTTCAGCCCTTCCTTTGGTAGCTATGGGAAGTCATATCATTCCCAAAGACATAGTTTTTTTTACCTTTCAACTATACTGGACAAAATGGCTATCTCAAAGTTTTGATCAGACGACTTTAGTGAAAAAAGAGCTTATGAGGGGGGCTAGTTGTCCTCCACGTTTTTGACCACTTAAAAAGAGCACTAGAACTTTTAATTTCCGTTCGAATCTACTCTCATTCAATCTTCTATTACCGTTAGTTGGATACAATCACCCCTTCCAAGAACAAAAAAAAAGTAAACATGCATCCGTGATCTTTCTTCTGGCGAAAATACGAAATTCTACATTACTAAAGATTAGAGCTTGAAAACTCTACAGAAGTGTCATCTGGTACGTTGAATTTGATGATGCAATTTTCATTAATACTCATTCACCTGTTCGGTGGTGTTTCCCTCCTTTTTCGAAAATCAGCGAAATTTTCTTTGGCTCATAACGTTTGATTGGTAACTTAATAAATGTCATATTTGGAATCAGCACAAAAAGCCAGTTCATTTGATGCATTTATTGATATCAAAATTTTGGTTTTTAGTGTTTCAGTTACTTTTGAGCAAAGTCGCTCCTTATTTACCGCTCGTTGCCGCGAACTGCCTGAAAGCAAGCTGAAAATCAATAAGGGTGTCATCGTTAGAGCTTCAATTAAGAATTAGTTAAGAATCCCCCTAAGAGTAATTATGTTTGTTCTGAGCAATAAGTCACGATCAATGTCTAGGGTTCTCCTTACCGAAATATTTTTTTACGCAGGGGGACTCAACTTCAATTCCAAATAGGCATGCCTGCAAACCGTGGGAGTAGCCTATAGTAGAAGAATCTTCCATAAGGACTGTCCAAGGAAACCCTTTCCACTGGAACATTTTATTATAAGAAACTAATGTAACACAGTTTTGTAAAATGTGGGCAAAACAAGGATAATCTCTATGTCCTGTTATGATGGAAGCCTGCAAATTCTACGAAGCATTTCAGAGTGTCTTGAATTGTTGATTAGAAATAAAATTTGGTTTGGATATACTAGAAGCCAGTGTTAATCTCCCCGGAACCCTCCCCACACCCAGCCCCGGCCACTGAAAATCTCCAAACGGGAAACATCCCCCGGAAAATCCCCCGCCAGAAAACTACCAACAGCCCCCACCACTGAAAATCCCCCACGGGAAACATCCCCCGGAAAATTACCCTCCAGAAAATCCCTCCATGGAAAATTTTTCCACACACTAAATTGAGCAGTCAAACAGAAAGTAAAAAAAAGTTCCTCAAAATGACGATCAGATATCCAAAGGGGTAAAAAAGGACTAGAGATTAGAAACAATATTAAGACAGGGACTGGCTGATTTCCAATTACTTTTGACTTATAGAAAAAGGACTACACGCTAACGTTTAACTTTTTGTCCCAATCCCTTCAGAAGGACTGCTGAAACACTAGGGCCATTAAGTGAAATTAAAATACTTTTAATAGTCCTAAACAGCTTTAGAGTAACGAATGAGGGTTGAAGTTCCAACTCTCAGTTGAAATAAGTCATTTTGTTTGTTTAATTTAGATGATTCTTCCTTTGAATAAAGCTGGAAAATTGATTTTTGACAATTATTTACGATTGCAAATCCCATCACCGGAACAAATTACCTAATCTGGTACATGATGACGATGATTTTATCAAGTGATTAAACTTTTCGAGTATTTCACTGCTAAAAGTCTACAAACTAACATTAGCTTGAAAGAAAACTAGCAAAGAAAGAAAAAAAACTAGAATAAATGAAACTAATAAATGCTACAATCAAAGGCAACAATCATGTATAAATATCAAATATTAACATCAAATCAGTCTTCTAGTTGAATACAAGAATCTGTTCAACATTTCTTTAACACTTTATCAGAAACTACTGAACTAGGAGAAAATGGGAAATTAATTGCTAAAGATTGGAGTTCTAGTCAAACAGTTCGTGGTAACGAACTGTAGTAAGGAGCGACCCGGCTCAGTAGTAAACGAAACTCTAAAAAACGGAATTTTGATAATAAAAGATACATCAAAAGAATAAGATTTTCATGCTGATTTTAAATATATAAGTTTCATAAGCCTGAGAAAATTTGCCTTATTTGGGAAAATAGGGGAAAACATCCCCTATAAGTCATAGAATCTTAACAAAAATCACACCATCGCATTCAGCGTATCAGAGAACCCAATAGCAAAATTTCAAGCTCCTATCGACAAAAATGTGGAATTTAGTATTTTTTTGCCAGAAGACAGATCACGGGTGTGTGTTTATTTGTTTTTTTTTGTTTTGTGTTTTTTTCGTTTCCCCAGGGGTCATCGTATTGACCAAGTGGTCCTAGAATGTCGCAAGAGGGCTCATTCTAACGGAATTGAAAAGTTCTAGTTCCTTTTTAAGTGACCAAAAAATTGGACGGCACCTAGACCCCCTCCCACGCTCATTTTTTCCAAATGTCAACGGATCAAAATTTTGAGATAGCCATTTTGTTCCGCATAGTTGAAAACAATAATAACCATGTCTTTGGGGATGACTTACTCCCCCACAGTCCCCGGGGGAGGGGCTACAAGTTACAAAATTTGACCAGTGTTTACATACATTAATGGTTATTGGGAAGTGTACAGACGTTTTCGGGGGGATATTTTTGGTTTAGGGGGGTTGAGGGGAGAGGGCTATGTGGTAGGATCTCTCCTTGGAAGAATATGTCATGGGGGAAGAGAAATTCAATTAATTTTTCTAAAAGGAATTGGGACCAAATTTAAGCTTAGTGTAAAGAGCGAGGTATTAACGAGGGGACAAACCTCCTCATATACACAATAAAAATATAAGAACACAGAAGTTAGTTACGTAAGTTAGTTCTTAAGTTACATATATTTTTTACTAATAAAAACGTTCGTTAAAAATAAAAAGTTCTAGTTGCCTTTTTAAGTAACCGAAAAGTTGGTGGGCAACTAAGCCTCCTCCTCCACCCCTTTTTTTCAAGATCGTCTGATCAAAACTAAGATAAAGTTATTCAGCCCCAAAAAAATTAATATGCAAATTTCATTTTAATAATTTATCTGCGGAGAGCCAAAATCAAACATAGATAAATTCAAAAACGTTCAGAAATTAAATAAAAAAAAAACTAGTTTTTTTAACTGGAAGTAAGGAGCGTCATTAAAACTTAAAACGAACAGAAATTACTACGTGTATGAAAGTGGCTGTTCCCTTCTCAACGCCCCGCTCTTTACGCTAAAGATTGTACTGTTTAATAAAGTAGAATTGAGAGAAAGGTTCAAACTTTAGTGTAAAGAGCGGGGCGTTAAGAAGGGAATTTCATACACGTAGTAATTTCTGTTCGTTCAAGTTTTGATGTCGCTTCTTACTTTCAGTTAAAAAAACTAGTTTTTTTATTTAATTCCATACCAAAACGGTATAAACATAAACAGGGCAAGTAAACTCGAAGTGGTTACAAGTTTCACTTTCACCACAAATCCACTCTCCACTTCTAACTTTTCCAATTTTATTTAAATTAATAATTTAACCGATAATGTCCAGTTAATATGCGTTAGCTGGAATCTAGTACATATATAAGCAATATTTCGGCACAAATTTTGTAGCCCAATCTACTCAACGATCTTTTGCACATGATCGTGATATAACATTCGAAGAGCTGGGGACTCCAAAAGATTGATAACCTCTTTTAATTGTAAATACAGGCAACATTTGTTTTAATAATTGATTTCAATAGCCTCTTAATCTCCATTACAACAATTACTCCAAAAAGTGGATAACTCTAGACCGCTACATAAAGATTGACTAACCCGTCCTTTCCAATCCCAAAGAGTAGACAAATATTCGCTTCATTATTTGAATATGCGATGTATAGTGGACAGCCCTCTAAGTATTAAAATGTACGTTATGGTGTCACTAAAGAGTTTTGCCCAGGGCCCTTAGCGAGGTATGTTGAGCATTGTTTAGGCTAATCTAATAAAGCTAGTACCTGTTTAGTGATTTGCTCTGCTCCATTAGCCAAATAGTGCTTTTGAATTAAATTTGGAGCCAAGAGTTGCCTTGAAAAAGAAACGTAAATTAATTCTATATACAGTTATAAATCGCAGCAGCTAAATTAAATTTGACCAACACAAACTATGCAATGAGGAATAAAAGCTTTAAAAAGTGATGATAGTGTTTTTTGTTTTTTTACAGAACTTCCTAGCACATCTTTTCAAATCTATACGTATCTAACTTCTTTTCACTCAAAATGGTGTATAAATACAAGTAAAACAGCACAAAATCAATGTCAGATTACATATTCTATACTATATATACTTTTTTTTGTGATTTCTCTTTTCATTACATGTATACATATAATAGATTAATAGTGTAGAAATACAAGTAAAAAAGTACAAGATCAAAGTCAGGTTGTATACTATATACTATATATATATTATATATATATATATATATTAGATTTATAGTTTATAAACACAAGTAATAGAGCACAAAATCAAAGTCAGAAAGCAAACTGCTTCCAGATTCACCACTATTTCTAAGCAAAAAATATTACTGCGAAACTCCTCCTAAAAAATAAATACATGCATGCATGCTCCCCCAAACTACCAAACGCACACACAACTACCAAAACGCACACACAATAATACTCATATCAGAATCGTTCCTAGGGGATGGGGCAACAGGGACAGTTGCCGAGGAATTGAAACTTTGATCCAGTTTTTCACTTTTATTAGGCTATTTGTGCTTATATTTGAGTCGGGAGGGGGAGATGTAGTAATTATTTTTGCCCCAGGCATCACTAACCCTAGAAGCAGGCCTGTCTCTACCTCAACCCCCTCCAGTTCAATTCTATGCACATTTGAAGTAAAAAATTATCAGAGTAATACATAAGTATTAATAAGACTTTAGCACAAAGAGCGGGCGGTTTAGGGGAGGGGGTGTCCCAATAAAACATATGATAATTTCTGTTCGTTTGATGTAGTGATAGCGCTCTATAATTTGCTTCACCAACATTTATGATTATTCTTTCAACAAATACCATTCAGATGAAATCCAGCCTGTCTAAGGTTCCTCATTGAAATTGTACTGATATAGCATAGTTAGTATGGTATCTTTTGCTAAAGACTACGAAAGAGTTTTAGAAATTCAGGTTTCTAATGATCTGTATCAGCAAAATTTTTGTTTAAAAGAATACAACCTTGAAAAATGTGAAGAAAAGGATGCTCTATTCAGGGCAATTCATTATTTGGGGGACTAGGGTGATATGTCCCGGGTGCTGAGGGCAGGGGGAGGAGACGTCATGAAATAAATTGTTTAAAATAATTGCATTAGTAATTTGTTGCTTTACTAACGAATTTTCAAAGGGACGTGCCGAGGTTAAAATCTGACGAGACGGCTAAGGTTGTAGATATTCTTATTTCTCACTAGTAAGTTCAATTTGGAGATATTACCAACATATTTATTCCAAACATCGTAAAAGACATTTGAAAAGACATTGGTTAAGGTTTACTCTAAAGCGTACGGATAACTCATAAAAGTGGGAACTGGTTCTAGTGTCGACAAAAAAAAATCTACATCATCTAGCGTTTAGAGACACTTGGCATATTTTCAAGTGTAATAATAAAAATAAGTAATTGTATTTGTAAAAAAGTGTAATTGGTAAAATTTGGGTAGTGATAAGTGTCTGGTCTCAGTACTTGACAAAAAAAATAAATTCAAAGCTTCAAATGTCAGGTGTCGCCAAACACAAAATGGTATTATTTTTTTTTTTTTTTTTTTTTTTTTTTTTTTTTTTTTTTTTTTTTTTTTTTTTTTTTTACAGAAGTGCCAGTTTCCATTCTTATAGGTTACCTATAGTCTTTGGTTTTTGCTCGCAGTGCAATTTTTTGGTATGTTATTATTATTTTTTTTCCAGTGTTGTGGTTTTAATATTTCAAAATAAGGTAACAATTTCGCTATTGAATGTTGCCTGTATAGCAAGCTAAATTTTTGAAATGTGCTTTGTATTTGTTTGAGATTGAATAATAAGTCAAAAAGTGGCAGAGATATAATAAATAAAAAAAAATTATATTTTCCTGTAAGGTTATGATCATTCTTTAAAAAGAAGTCTAAATAATATATTAATTCTAGGTTGTTGAATGGATAGATCTAAAATATGAAAATCCAATGATACAAGTATTTTATCATTTCGGTGTTCTCGAAAGAGAAAATCCTCTTTTCTTGCTGTTGGTTCAGTTTTCAGCATTCACAGCAATAGAAGAGTGCAGAAAGGACATTACTGTTGAACAACCTCAATTTCAGTTTCAGGGGGTACTTTTTCGATCGCCAAACTTTCTTTAGTCGATTAAAAGCTCCACTGGCTCGTCCAATGCCAGACTGTACCTCCTTTTCACTTGATCCAGTTCAAGTGATATCGGCAGAGGACACAAATAAGGTCTGAGTAGGAACGAGGTGGGTTGAAGCCATGCTGTTTGCCTCTCAAGTGCTTACCTATTACTTTCTTGATGTGGCGGAGGTCTATCTGTGAGGATGGCTTCCCCGGGATAGAAAGGAGGCTGATTCCCCTCCAGTTATCGCACTTCGATGCGTCTCCCTTCTTGAAAAGCTTGATGAGTGTACTTTTTCTCCATTCTACAGGGACTTTCTCTGATTTCCACATGCATGCTTAGAATGCGATTCACACCGTTATGCAAGCACATAAGGAGGTTTTGATCATTTTTACTGATATCTTGTCGCTTCTTAACGGTCTACCAGTCTTCATCTTGCGAGTGGTTTGAACTATTTATTCGGTCGATGGCTCTTCTGTATTGATTTGAAGGTCCACGAAAGGGGTTGAGGGGATGTCGGCTGGGTTCGGAGGACTAGGTCTCTTATAGATTTTATCAAAATGTACGGCCCAAACTTCAGAGATTTCACTGGTGGGCTTCAGAGATGGGCTGAGACCCTCTTGCCATTTTCATCTTTAACTGGACCATTTAGGTTACGTCGTCTCCCAATGATTTTATTGGTAATTTTGAAAACAGCTTGGTAATCGCCACGTTTGGATACTTCTTCTGCCATAGCTGCCCTTTTCTAAGAAGTCCCGTTTATATCTCCTTACCCTCTTCTTCACTAGCTTGTCTTTATGTCGGTATAACTGATTTTTCAAGATTATATCGCAGACATTTCCAGCGTTTAGAAAAGTTATTTTTTTAATTTCTGACTTTCTTCAATGAAGATCCATATTTTATTGGATAACCATTCATCTTTGGGTCTTTTTTTGTGTCCAAGCGTTTTTAGTGCTGTCTGGCTTTAGGCTCCTTTTAAGGTGTTTCAGGTTAACTCAACACTGCCTTCATTGCTGAAATCTAAGGTCAAGCTCTCAAACCCGTTTGTAAGCTGGATATTAAAGTTGTGACTGTTGGGTTTGAGAGCTTCTCTGGATCGATTTCTGTGTGGATTTCAGCTTAAGGGATAGTTTTACGATCATCAAGGCTTAGTCTGAGGTGACATTGGATCCTCTATAGGCCCTAACATCCTAGAGACTCGACTTTTACTTTTTGCTTATCAAGATATGGTCTATCTGATTACGGGTTCGACCATCCAGTGAGTTCCATGATTATTTGTGGATGTTCTTGTGTTGTAAAAGAGTTCCACCAATGATGAGGTTATTTGTTAGAGCAAATTCAACTAACAGTGATCCATTCTCGTTGACTTCACCGAGGCCTTGACTGCCAAGAACTTCAAGACAGTAGGACATGTCACTCCCTACTTTGGCATTGAAGTCGCCAACAAAACAGATGAGATCCTGGCTGGGGATGTCCTTGGTTGACAGCTTGGTGTTGTAGAAACTGTCATCATCATCTGCTTCGTTAGTTGGTCCGTAACACGCGACTACTGTTAGCTTGGCTTGTCGACCTGTGAACCATGCCTCGATGACGCTCCCATTTATGGGTGTCCATTTCGTTAGAGCTCTGGACACAGATTTGGTCAGCATTATGGCAATACCTTCTTCTCTGTTTTTTATTCTGGTGCCACTGTGCAAGACTGTGAGGTTTATACTACGATAAGCGTTAGATGATTTACCCCCAACCACGCATTGCACTCCCAGCCGAAGGCAGAAAATCAGGAGATCGGTGCCTATTCTGTGCAGACCACTGGTCAGCATGCGACAAAGTTTTTTTTTATACTATCTTATTTTTTTTAGAGGATGCATGGCCTCAACATGTAAAGCTTCTGACAGTTTTTGAATTATTAAAATAAAACCCTTATTGTTCAAAAAAATAGCTAGAAAAGCGGCTTTAACTTAGAATTTAAAATAGCTTTTGTCTGTCCTCCTAAAGGAATATTTAAATCCTTTAATAGTTTCATTAGCATACATTTTCAAATTAATAAAGAAAAATAGATAAAGTTTCAGGTGGCTAGCGTACTTTTACGGAACTATGGCAGACTGCCAAATATTGCTGTGTCTGGTTATCCATTTGGGGGCAAAGGAAAAAGAGGTTATCACCGAACGGGGTCAGAAGAGGTCAGAGGCTATATGAAAAGATTTGAACTAAATGGGACTTTAAGTGATGGATCACAGAGTGAACCTTTGAACAGATTGAGGTGCAGGAGGAGTATGCACGGTTGTATAGGCCTCAGGAGGATTAGCGTTGAAGTAATTTTTTTATTTGCTGCTGACGGCCACTGTATATGTGACTGACTGTATATGACCTTATATCACTAAGCTTGCTCTAAATGATGATAATCAATTTGGTTTTAGATCGGGGCTAGGCTGTCAGCAAGCTCACCGTGCTTTGACTTCTTTATTCAAAGATGCCCATCGCACTCGTCGTGTACTTCATTTCGCAACCCTAGACTTGTCTAAAGCATTTGACCGTGTTTGTCATACTCAAGCATGGACAGCATTATGCCAGAGAGGAATAAATCTGTCGGTAATTCACGTGCTTCGTTTTTGGTACTCATTATTACCTTCGCCTAATGTCATTAGATAATTCTTATTTTGGTCATATCCCTGTTCGTTGCGGTGTAAGACAAGGGGGAGTTCTTTCGCCGTATATTTTTAATGCTTGTATTGAAAATGTACTATCAAAAATATCGACTACGTGCCTACTAGGATCATCTGATATCTCATATCTGGCTTATGCGGGTGACCTTCTTCTGATTAGTCAAACTAAGTCTGGTCTTGCCCATTCAGTGAAGTCAGTTACTTCTGCTTTCCGCGATATCGGCCTGTACCTAAATATTGACAAGTGCGAGTTTCTTGTTTCAACGGTAATAATTGTTCAGATTCACTACACAGCAATGGTTTTAGTATTCCTTGTGTTAAATCGTTTCGTTGGCTTGGTATAACAGTTCGCGATTCTATGAATGCTCTCCGGTCTCGTGCTGTCAAAGATATTAGTGATAAGCTGAGGCTCGGTTACTCTAAGATTGTAGCAAATCGTGGACACTATAGGAGAAGAGCGCCAACTCGGCTTTATTTTGCGATCATTATGTACTCTTCTGTTCTGGTATTAGGCCACTTCTGTTGACTGGTGATCTAAAACGTATTCGTATAAATTATTACCGGTACTGCAAATTTCTTTTTATATTTAACCTCGTTGTTACCGGAATACAAAACTGGTGTAAAAAGTATTGTGCGACAGATATTACTGGTGCTTTCGAAAAATTATCTGCCAATCTAGCTATTGAAGCGATTTATAGGCTAGGATGTTTTCATCGCCTTATCCGTCTTTTTTCTGTATGTGATTAAATTTGTTTCTTGTATTACTTTTCCTGTTTTTCTTTTGTATTTTACTCCACTTAACCTCTGTTTTTGTAAAGTGGGTGATAAATAAATTATTATTATTATTGTTATCCAGATATTTTTTTTGTTGTTTTTTCACTGTCAAATCAAAGGATATGTCCCCATTGAACTGTTGTTCGTATGTTGTAGTGAGTTTCTAAATATTTTCCTTGCTTTTAGTTGAAAAAACTTTTTTAAAATCCAATTTCTGATCATTTTTGAATTCTGTCTGGAAGTCTTTCTCCCCCTTTCGTGGAAAATTTCTCCCTGGAAAATTCTCCTTGCATTTGTTTGAAGAATACGACCATGTTTCAAATCATGCTGGAAATTCCCCTAACAGTGAAAAATTTCTCCGGAAAATTCCTATAGTAAAAATTTCCTCCGCTTAAAGATCCCCTAGATAATTCCCTTCCCACTGAAATTTCCTCTGGACAATTGGAACATTCTCTACACGAATAAAATTGAGTTGCCAAAGAGAGGGTAAGATAAACAAAAAGAATTCCATAAATAAATTATAAATTCCAAACAATTTTCCCAGTGTAAAAATTTTCCCTTGAAATTTCCCCCCTCCCCAAAATAAATCATAGAAAACAATAAAATCTTCAAAAAAACGAGTGTAAGGCTAGAAGAAAAACGAAGCAAACAAATAGGTAGCCTGCATACAAAAAAAAGGTCTTCGGGGTCAAGAAAGAAGAAATCAATACTATACCAACTTAGGCAATTGAAGAAATCTAAAAATCGGATATATCCGTTATAATTTCAAATCTGTCTTTCTCAGAGCTGAGGACGCCTTGTTGTATCCAAAAGAAGTTATCATTTAATTATTTTTCTTTTAATTATTGCTTGCCATTCACCCGTAAGTTTTTCATGATTCGATTTATCACCTTGGTTTGATCATTTCAAGACAGCTTGGTCTTAGATCTTTTAAATATTCCATCCCCTCAAACCTGTCTAGAGGCTCCTTTTGAAGCATTTTTCACTGTGTGACAAAGCCTTTTGATTGAAGTGGCTAAAATAGGATCAAAACTCCTAAATGTGTTTTCAAAAACATAGCTCTACTTTCAAAACAGATTTAAATATAATTTTTACTCTTGAATAGATTCATAAAATGTGTTTGTTTAATAAACAATAACCTGTCAACAATGTGGGGCTTGTGGAGTCAGCTGCTCCATTTCGTCTGGATATTTGAACCTAATTTACACAAGTACAAGTAAGCCGCAAATACATAGATCCGGCCGCAGCCCTTATTTATACAAGTCAACAACTGCGACTAGTTTACATTTTCCCACGAGTATGCCTAATTTACATATTCCCTTGAGAGTGCCTAATTTACATAAGTCAGGCGTAAGGGCATCAATAATTAAAGAACTCTATTCCCTTTATTATTAGAGTCATTTGGATTTCCCGCCCCCTCGTCTACTCTATTTTTGAATTTATTTACGAGACATTTGTAGGTTAGCAAAAAGTCCTATCTAAGGATTAAAAATTGGTCTCAGGCTGTTTGAATTCGGTCAAACAACTTGAGGTACACGTTTTATTTTCAAATGAAATTTATTTTTTAACTGAGAATTTAGTCTGAGATGATGGTAAAGATAAAATTGATCGCATGATCACCAAGTGTCATATAGCAATTGCAAATTCTGTCGGTCCCGGTTTAGATAATTTAGGCACTTCCAGATAAGCTAGGACGATGAAATTTGTCAGGCGTATCAGGGATCTCGATTTGACCGTCTGGGAGAAGAGTGGGGGTCGGTTAATTCGGAAAAAATGAAGTATTTTTAACTTACGAACGGTTGATCAGATCTTAATGAAATTTGATGTTTGGAAGGATATCGGGTCTCAGAGCTGTTATTTAAAATCCTCACCGGACCTGGTGACATTGGGGGGGGGGGGGAGTTGGGAGGGGGAAACCTAAAATGTTGGAAAACACTTAGAGTGGAGGGACGGGATGAAACTTGGTGGGAAAAATAAGTACAAGTCCTAGATACATGATTGACATAACCGGAACGCATCCGCTCTCTTTGGGGTAGTTGAGGGAGGGGTTAATTCTGAAAAATTAGAAAAATGAGGTATTTTTAACTTACGAACGGGCGATCAGATCTCAATGAAATTTGATATTTAGAAGGATATCGTGTCTCAAAGCTCTTATTTTAAATCCCGACCGGATCTGGTGACATTGGGGGGAATTTGGGGGGAGGAATCAAAAATCATGGAAAACGCTTGGATTGGATGGATCGGGATGAAACTTGGTGGGGAAAATAAGCAGAAGTCTTAGATACGTGATTTACATAACCGGAACGGATCCCCTCTCTTTGGGGTAGTTGGGAGGGGGGGGTTAATTCTGAAAAATTAGAAAAATGACGTACTTTTAACTTACGAAGGAGTGGTCGGATCTTCATGAAACTTCATATTTAGAAGGACCTCGTAGCTCAGATCTCTTATTTTGAATCTCAACCACATCCAGCGTCATTGGGGGAAGGAATCTTAGAAAATACTTAAAGCGGAGAGATCAGGATGAAACTGGATGGGAAGAATAAAAACCTGTCTAAGATACGTGACTGACATAACCGGACCGGATCTGCTCTCTTTGGTGGGTTTGGGAGGGGGGGTAATTTTGATAATTGAGGTATTTGTAACTTACGAAAGAGTGACCAGATCTTAATGAAATTTGATATTTAGAAGGGTCTTGTGCTTTAAAGCTCTAATTTTAAATTCCGACCAGATCCTGTGACATTGGGGGGAGTCGGAGGGGGAAACTGGAATTCTTGGAAAACGTGAAAATTGGGGTATTTTTATTTTACAAATAGGTGATCGGATCTTAATGAAATTTGATATTTAGAAGTAATTTATGTCTCAGAGCTCTTATTTTAAATCCCGACCAGGTCTTTTGACATTTGGGGAGTTGGAGGGGGAAATCTTGGAAAACACTTGGAGTGGAGGAATCGGGATGAAGCTTGGTGGATAGAATAAGCAAATGTCCTTGATACGTGATTGACTGAACCGTACTGGATTCGCTCTCTTTGGGGGAGTTGGGGGGAGGGGTTCAGTGATTTGGCGAGTTTGGTGCTTCTGGACATGCTAGAACGATGAAAATTGGTAGGCGTGTCAGGGAGCTGCACGAATTGACTTGATAAAATCGTTTTCCCAGATTCGACCATCTGGGGGGGCTAAAGGGAGAGGAAAAATTAGAAAAAATTAGGTGTTTATAACATACGAGTGGGTGATCGGATCTTAATGAATTTTGATATTTAGAAGGACATCGTGACTCAGAGCTCTTATTTTAAATCCTGACCGGCATTAAGCCTCTGATTTTCCTTTTAAATCAATCTATTGATTCTTGGAATTTTGCTAGAGCTCATACCCTATGACCTCTTGGCTCTTAGCCCTTCTTGCCTCGTCACAAGTGCCATATGAGCTCTTAGCTCTTGTTTTGATATCACAGACATTAACCTCTGACCAACCTTGCTTTAGTTACCTGAAATTTATTTTTTAGTCCAACACTTTTAACTGATTCATTTTTTATTTCTCAAACTGAAATCTAAGTTTCTGACGAAATTAATTACACCGGTTATATTTTAAACATCGTTATGATCAAAATGATAAAATCCACAAGCGCTTTTAACTATTCCAATGTGCTTAGTTGGATATATTTGGTCTCTGAGATGTCTAGTCTCATGTTTCTGATTTTAATTTCTAGTTGAATTTAATAGTAAAACTGAAATGAATTGCATACCATTGTGCATATTTCTTTTTTATCATAGACCTTAACATCTGAACAACCTTGATTTAATTAGCTGTAATTAATTATTTTACTGTACAATGTCATTCGAGATAAGAAGGTGAAGTTTTTCTTGAATTTGAAACTTTAATTTCTAATGAGATTAACAAAATCAATAATATTTTTAAACAATATTACATAAATAATACAGAACCAAAAATTGTTTAGCTTATTCATTTTTTTCTCAAACTAAAGTCTAAGTTAATAAAAAAAATAATAACATCGGCTGTATTTTAGACATTGCTATGAAGGTTTCAAGATCGAAATGATACAAAGCCCAAGCTCTTTTAACTAGTTCGGTGCATTTAATTGGATTTATGTGGACTATGAGATATTTACTTTCAGGTTAATGATTTGAGTTGCTATTTGAATTTGATAGTAAAAATAAAAAATATTGCATACTATTTTGGATATTCCTTTGATATCGCAGACTTTAACCTCTGACCAACCTTGATTTAGTTCCCTGGAATTTATTTTCTAGCAAATCACTTTTAGCTCTTTTTTTTATCAAACTGAAATCCAAGTTTCTGGCGAAATTAAGAACATCGGATATATTTTAAACATTCTTATGAAGCATATTCTTCAATATGCTTAATTGAATGTATTTGGACTGTGATCTATCTAATTGTGTGTTTCAGATTCTGATTTCTAGTTGAATTTAATAGTAAAATAAAGAGGATTTATTGCACACCATTGTGGACACTCCTTTGATATCACAGACCTTAGCCTCTGACCAACCTTGCTATAGTTACCTGAAATATATTTTTAGCCAAACATTTTTAGCTGATTTTTTTTTTCTCAGACTTAAATCTAAGTTTCTAACAAAATTATAACATCGACTGCATTTTATACATTGTTATGAAGGTCCTCTAATCGAAATGATACAATCCCAAAAAGCTTTTAACTGGTTCAATGTGCTTAATTGTGTTTATTTGGACTGTGAGAATTCTGGTTTTACGTTTCTGATTTAGGTTGCTAGTTAAATTTCATTATAAAAATCTTCTAAATTTTCCCAAAGAAGAGAAAAAACTTCAGCGTCTGTTCTACATTTTTCCATAGAAGAAGAAAAAGTTGCACTTGGGTTCCTGAATTCATCCACAGAAGAGATAAAAAGTTAACTGTTCTTCCGTTTGGACACGTCTCTACTGCTGCCTTCTATTCATTCACAGGCGATTTTTTTACGCCCCAAGTACTTCCATCGATAATGGATACCGAAAGACGTACGTAATTGTGATAAGTGTATACGACACAGTAAAAACATGCTATATCTCGACGCCCAAGTTGTGGATGAATAGTAGTAAACTTCAAGCATAAATTCTTTAAATGTAGTACTCTGTGGGCCGTTATTTCAGTTTTAGAATGGATTAGAGACATTCAAATTTTTATTATGATGTTAAAACGCGCAATATTTTATATGCCATTATTCAACAAGAATAATTCATTGAATTACTTTGTGATGTTTCCGATATTTTACGGTACGCTAGAAACTCTATCATTTAGAATGTTTATTCATTACTCAAAGATACAAAAACCGAAGTTTTCATATACAAACACTACTACCAGGCTCAGAGAGAAAAAAAATGAAGTTGGTAAAATTCAGAATAATTTTACTATTAAATTGAACTACCAACTAAAATCAGAAACATGAAACCAGTTAAAAGCGTTCGGGGCTTGTATAATTTCGATCATATGATCTTAATGATAATGTTAAAAATATAGCCGATGTTATTAATTTTGTTAGAAACTTATTTTCCAGTTTGAGAGAAAAAATGAATCAGCTTAAAAGTGTTTGGTTTTTTATCATTTCTCTAAGAGGGTCCTCGTAACATTGTTTAAAAATACGATTGAATTTATTAATATCATTAGAAACTTAAGTTACAATTTTGAGAAAAAATTCCCGTTCTTATCTGGACTGACTACAGTTAAAAAAAATAATTTCAGGTTACTAAATCAAGGCTGGTCAGAGGTTAAGGTCTGTAATACACTTCATTTTTAGCATTAAATTCAACTAGCAACAAAAATCAGGAAACATGAAAGTAGATATCTCACAACCCAAACAAATCCAGTTAAGGGCTTATATTATTTCGATCACAGGACCTTCATAATAATGTTTAAAATAGAGCCGATGTTATTTATTTCGTTAGGAACTTAGATTTCAGTTAGAGAAATAACAAATTAATCAGCTAAAAATTTTTGGCGCAAAAAATAAATTTCAAGTAACTAAATCAAGTTTGGTGAGAGGTTAAGTTCTGTGATATCCAAGGAACGTCTAAAATGGTATGCTATCAATCTAAAATGGTAAAATCTAAAATCTAAAAGGGTATTTAAAATGCTAAAATCTAAAATGGTATTTATTTTTTCTATCAAATTCAGCTAGCAACTAAAACCAGAAACATGACACTAGTTACTTCACTGTCCAGATAAATCCAATTAAGTGCATTAAATCAGTGAAAAACGCCTGGGGTCTGTATGGTTTTGATCATAGGACTTCCATAACAACATTAAAATATAGCAAAGGTTTTTAATTTTGTTAGAAACAGATTTCAGTTTGAGAAAAAAATGAATCAGCTAAAAACTGTTTGGTTTTGTATCATTTCTTTAAGAAGGTCCTCGTAGCATTGTTTAAAAATATTATTGCTTTTATTTGTTTTATTTGAAACTTAAGTTTTAATTTTTAGAAAAAATTTACTCCTTCTTATCTCAAACGAAATTCTAAAGTTAAAAAATAAATTACCGGTAACAATGAAACATGTGATTTAAGTTGTTTGACCAAATTCAAATAGAACGAGAGCAATTCTTTAATCCCTAGATGGGACATTTTGATAACCTAAAAATTTCTCGTAAATAAATTCTAAGCAGGCGAGGGGCTGGTAATTCCAAATGACTCCTAATAAAAAAGGGAATAGAATTGTTGCAGAATTGATGCCCATAGGCTTGAATTATACAAATTAGGTGCTCTCATGGGAATATATAAATTTGGCTCACTCATGGCAATATGTCAATTAGGTGCAGTTGGTGACTTATATAAACTAGAGCTGTGGCCATATCCAGAGGAGTTCCATCTGACTTCTGAAAACTGGGTTCCCTTAAGGAGGGCAGTGGCTGGCTCCAGAAGCCCTGCTCCTGTCCCTATTTAGTTAAGGAGCTCATTTTATTTTCATGGAGTACCAAGGGCATTGAAATAAAGATTTATCTTGTCCGCTTCCTTTGGGGCCCCTCTTAGGTCTATACATTCCTGAAATCCATCATTTTTAATCTTTCTCATTTGGTTGGTTCCATATTATAAAGTTTTCAAGGCAGCACCATTTATCTCTCACTGTTGCCATGTTGAATTTTCAAAATAAATGAGCGAAACTAACTAGTTAAATTAGACATGTCCAGTAACTGCCAGACATTCCGGTAATGTCCTGACATTCCGGTAATGGCTGGACATTAGCAGGCTGCTCATTCACAAAGATAATCAAACCTTCAAAACCTTCTTAAGCTGTTTGGTGCTATTTATATTATTATTTATTATATATTATTTATGTATATATTATTATTTATATATTATATTTATATTATAATAATATTATTTATTATTAATAATATTATATATTATTTATTATGTATTATTATTATATATTATTTATGCTATTATTTTTTCTGAACTTTTCAACACCGTAGTTTTTTCTTGATGCGGTATATGCTACTACTAAAGACTGTATAATTTGTACATGGAAGTCATTACCATTAAAAATAAAATTCCTGATTTTTCCGAATCTTTAAGATGAACATGGTTGCGGAAGTCTCCACTAAGCAACTTGGACGATAAAATATCCTTTTCACTGGTCTTGGGTACTTTAAGCTAAGAATAAAATATTATTTTCATTTTATTTCATTTCTTTATTTTCATTTCGTTTTCACTTTCATTTTCACTGGCCTTAGTACTTTGAGACAACAATAAAATTTAATTTTTTATTGGCCTTGATACAATTTCATTGTCATTTCGTTTCAATTTTATTTTCATTCATTCAATTCTCATTTCATTTTCAATGTCGTTTTCACTGGCCTTGATTCATGTCCACTGGTCCTAGTGCTTTAAGACAAAAACAAAAAATCACTTTCATGTCAATTTCTATTTCTTTTTCAAGTTCATTTTCCCTGGCCTTGGTACTTAATATAATCATAAAATTTCATTTTCCTTGGCCTCAGTAATTTAAGAAAGCTGAAATGCCTTTAGACGGGGTAAAATAGGACCATAACATTTAAAGGTTTTAAACAAAAACAACTTCACTTTTAGAAATCTATTCAAATAAAACTGTATGCTCTTGAATGGCTTCATAAAATGTGTTTTTTCTAAAATAATAAGCCCCTCCCCCAATTCAGTTTCTTTATGGAACCTGTTTGTCACTTCAGAAAAATGTCTTCTGATTGGAAGAACAAAAACAGCACAAAAAATTATGGAGGAATAAATTTGTACAAGATTCTGTAAACAGAGCTCCCGAAGATAAGAACAAAGAATATAAAGGTATAAATAAATAAGACTTACGTGTTTAATTCTAAATCAAGTTGAAACTTATATTTCAGAGCCTTAATGTATAGTGATGTTTTCTGGAAGTGACGACCAGTCTGTAATAGAAAAAGTTAAATAAAATAGCATATTTTATATAGCAAAGTAATTATTTAATTGGGAAAATGATCATTTAATTAGCAAGGAAAGAATGATAAATTATATATTCTCTACTTAAAACTGAAATTGCTTTAAATCTGCAATCTTTCCGCTTATAAGAGACCCAATTAAGCCCGTTTTTTGTTAGAATTGAAATTGAAATTGAAAAATGAAATTGTTCTGAATCTCTATTTCTGCCTGAGAGAAAAAAATGAATAATTAATCGCTTAGATTAATTAATTAATTAAAATTAATTAAAAAATTAATCTATCGCTTATTTCCATAATGGTAAAATATGCAATATTATTTCTGCAACAATCAATTCCACATACCAATTTTGTTCAAACTTAACAATAACTGTTTTCAGCATAAGATACAAAAGCTGCTGATACAAAACAAGCACAGAAATAATGTAAACCCACAAGATCAGCAAATTATGTGCATATCACATAATTGGGCTGTATCCAATTATTACATAATTGGGCTATATCCACTGTATTTGGGCTATATCCACTGGGCTGTATCCAGCCCAGTGGTGTCGATTCACGAGAATCTACGCAGGTAGGGACAAAATTAATTTTTAAAATTTAGGGGCCTATTTTGTTGTTTATTAAATTCTTTAAAAATCAATATACCCCAAATAAAGGTAATGAAAATAGCAAGAAAAGTGTTTGTCAAAAACAAGAAGGAAGGGTTAAATAAATCTAGGGGGTAAATACTCCCACCCCCTATTACCCTCCCTAATTGACACGTCTCATCTAGCTCTATTAGTGGGTGGGACCGGGACACTTTTTTGGGGGAGTAGTAATAAGAATATTATGAAACACCCTTGAAGAGCGTATTGAGAGGTAAGCCCATCCTTTAGCTAGCTAAATAGTCGAGAAAAGAGAAAAACTTCTTAATTAGGACCTGAGGAGAAAAGTCAAAATGAAATGCTGAAAACAATACATTTTTTACCAGCGTATTTAGCATTTTTAGGACGTTAGATGCTTTTTCGTCAAGGATTTAGATACTTTCTGTAGTACATTTGGTAATTGCCGCATATATTGCTAGTTGGTAAATAACTAGAAGCAGAACCTGTCGGATGCGTAGCATAAGAAAAACCATAGCACATAATGATTTTTGAGGAATGGAAAAAGAAATCCCCCCTGCTCAAACACAGGATAAACTTTCCATACCCCAAGCCGCCCCCCCTAAAAAAAAAATTTTAAGTACAAAATCAATCCCCCAGTTACGAGCCAAAACTGAATAGGCTTGCTAAAGATGTAGTATTAAGTCTTTTTTCATTCTAATTAAACCTACTGACTTTGTTCACAGTGAGAAATACTTGCTTGGCTTGAGGCTTCAGGTTCCTGGTAAATACCTTCACCCAATTGTTTGCAGATCTGAATATTAAAGACTGGCTTTGAGCATACACATTTAACAATTTTATTTGTGGATATAGTCTTGATTCAAAAGGTGCCAATTCTTTAAAATTTAGGGGGGAAGACAATTTTCATCATTGTAACAAAAAAGGTATTTTTGAAAATTTGGGAGAGGGGTAATCAATTCACTCACTCCCCTGTACCAATTTGAATCCTGCTTACTTCAGCATTAATTTTCGCAATAGAACGAAGCGATATGAGCGTAATCAGACAAACATTTCTGATATAAGTACTTTCTTAAGCAGCTTATGCAGGTCAAGCGAAGTCATTTTTCTTCTTCCGTAGCTTAATTATCAAACGGAATTAATTCACCTACTCCCTAAGCGGAAGATAAAAATAATACTTCCCTTTAGAAAGATATGCAGAAAGCTTTCTAAACGGGGAAACTTCTCTGTAGGAAATCAATAAGTGGACAAATTTCAGCAGACACAATTTCTGGTCTTTTATATCTTCCTAGTAAAATCTTATCTTCTGCCAGATGTAATAGGAAACCGACCATGCCTTAGGTCTGCTATATATGAAAAAATAATACATGAGATAGGCATAGTCATCATGATATTATCCTTTGTTTTTCATCTAGTTGATTATTTTAAAATTTTCATTTTGTTTCTTTGTGATTGTTTAACCCTCATTTTATATTGCTTTACATTGTGTTACAAACATATTATTATTATAGACTAGTTTTCGTCTTAACTAGTGTAATAAAGGTAATAAGGAATCTACAGTCCAAGGTAAAAATAATGCTCGTTTTTGTTTCTTTATGATTATTTAACCAATGTTTTATTTTGCTTCATTTTGCTTTATAAAAAAACTGTTATTACATATTTTAAGACACAAACCAGCCCCCTTCTTAATTAGCATAATGAGGATTTATACTTTAAGAAGATTATGAACGAAGTCTGGAATGCAGATTTTATCTTGTCTCAATTCATGCATAAGGCGAATAGCAGAGATCACACCTCCCTTTCCTTTGTTAGTCTCTTTATTAGTATGTATATAGGATTAGAAAACTTCACGCCTTACTTTCTTTTTGAACCAATAATAATTCTAAACCCCCAACAGGGTCAGTGTATTACTTTGATACTAAGATGAGTCGATAAATTCAACATTACTCCTAGTGTTTTCACTGTGCTCACCAATACTCTAGCATTTTATATCATAGTATTTATTGGGTGTATATGTTTGGAGACCCCTCCCTCCTCCCCCCCAAAAAAACGGATTAGACTCCTCCTTAGACAAAACCTTCACTATGCCAAGAAGTATTTGCAATTGCTTGAGACAAAAATTGAAATTACAGGCGATATTCTGGTTAATTATTAAATAAATTGTTTCTAGCATATTTTCTTCAAAATGAACAAACAAATTTTTTTTAAGTTTTATGCATTTGCTTAATGTACATAGTTAACAGTGAAACTTGTTTTAATAAACATAGACATTATTAGGTTAAAAAGAATAGCAACTGTAGAGCATAATTTTTATATTGATAAAAAAAATACTAGTTTTTTTTCTATTGAAAGTAAGGAGCAACAACAGATATTATCCAAGGTATGGTGGAGGGGCCACCTTGTTCTCAATACACTTCTCTTTACGTTACAGTTTTATAAGCACTTATAAAAAAAAGTGCTGATTCTAATTACACGGTCCTTGCATCTCAGGAATTGTTCTTAACGAACTAGGACAAAAGGGGAAACTTTATCCCCCACACAAAAATTCCCCAGAGGATTCCAACTCCATTGAAAATTACCCCCAGATAATTCCCCTGGAGCATCTCCACGTGTAAAATGGGGTAGCCAACGAGAACGTAAGGCAAATACAACGTGATTCGTATATGAATTCTGAAAAATAACACACCCACCACCCCCTCCCTCTGAATTTTACCATGGAAAGTTCACTAACGGAAAATTTCATCCTAATCGGAAATTTTCCCGTACAATGTCCATTCCCAGAACCCCCCCCCCTGACAAATGTCGATGTGCTTCACAATAACAAATACTACATGTAAACAATGGGCTAATTTCGTAACTTGCGGCCGTTGCTATGGGGCTCTGGGGGGTCAAGTCATACCCAAAGACATAGTTTTTGAACATTCCATCTATACTGAAAAAAACGGCTATCTCAAAATTTTGATCAAACGGCTTTGGAGGAAGAAATGTGTGGGAAACGTGAATTGCCCCAAAAATTTTTTGTCACTTTACAAGGGCACTAGAGCTTTCAACTTCTGTTCAAATGAGCCCTCTCCCAATATTCTAGAACAATTAGTTCGATAGGCCACCCCTGGGAAGAAAAAATAAAGAAATCCAAATTTTTAAGGACGGGGGCTTGAAAACTCTGCAATAAAGTTCTCTAATGCGTTAAAACTGATGGTGCAATTTTCAATAAAATTCCCTGACTTTTTCGAAAATCTGGGAAATTCTCTCAGGCTAGGAATTTTTGATGGACAACGTCAGATTTACTGAATTTTATATATTTGAAAATCAGCATAATAAGCCAATTCTTCTGATCTGTTTTATTTTTATTAAAATTCTTTTTTTGCGTTTTGGTTACTATAGGGCCGAGTTGCTACTTACTTACAGCTCACGAACTGTCTGATACTTTTAACTTATTTGCATAACCCTGTAGCAATCCTGTCGGACGCTTTCTGACAAAATAAGACTGTAAACACAAAAGAAAAAATGTTTCTTCCAAAATAAACATTGTTTCTGCCCTAATGGTGAAACACAACCTTCTTTTGGTAACTTTGGCCTAGATTACTTTTGGTTACCTTAGGAGTAGTGACGGGATGACAAACAAAATTGGAAAATTTAAATTTTAAAATTTTAATTTAAAAGAAAAAATTAAATTTAAATTAAATTTATTAAATTAAAATTAAATTTAAAAAAATAAAAATAAAATTAAAAAACAAAGAAAAAATTAAATTTTTTCCTAGAATCACAATCTGGAAAAGAATCGAAAACCAATACCGGATTACTAAAACGATTTCACCATCAAAATTTTATTTTTGATGTAAATGCATTTATTGATTGGTGAAAATTGCATTCGCTATGCAAATGAATACTCTGACTAGGCTTCCAGCTAATCTCTGATTCAAGATATGCTAATTTTTCATTTAGTAAAATTTGCTTGATTCTCTTTTTTGGACCTGGGCAATGCTATCTAATTATCCTTAATGTATTCATGAACCGACCCTATTGATGTAAAAATACTATATTTTTGGGAATTCAATTTTCGCAATTGCTTACTCTCTCTTTCTGTATGATTTCTCTTTCAGTTTCTCTCTCTTTTAATTTGACGAGAAGGACAGTTTCTGGATTTCTGCATCCAGCTGCTTAAAAAAAGGCAACTAGTACTTTAAAATTTTATAAATCTTGAACAATGTATCTCGGACATAATACCAGGGTCGTCAATTAGAGGGAGAAATTACCCCACTAGATCTGTAAAAACGGAATAGTATGCAATTTCTCTCTTTTTCTCTGCAATTTTGTCCCCCATTCCTCAGTTGGTTTAGCTTTTTCCATTTCATGGAACGGATGTTTTATGTATTTCTTCTTCCATCTGCTTCGAAAAAAGATAACTAGTACTTTATAATTTTACAAATCTTGAACAATATATCTTTGGCAAAATATCAGGGTCGCCAATTAGATGAGGTAAATTATCCCCTAGATTTGTAAAAAAGGAATATTTTGCAATTTCTCTCTCCTTGTCTGCAATTTCCCTCCCCCTCCCCAATTTCTCTATTAATTTAGCTATTTCATTTGATGGAATGGATAGTTTATGTATTTTTGCCTCGAACTGCTTCGAAAAGATAACCCGTACTTTAAAATTTTACAAATCTGGAAAAAAATGTGTAACAAAATATCAGGGCCGTCAATTAGAGGGGGTAAATTACCCCCTAGATTTGTAAAAAAGGAATATTCTATAATTTCTCTCTCCTTCTCTGCAATTTCCTCCCCATTTGTTTGTTGATTTAGCTTTTTTCATTTGAATGGTTTATGCTACATCAAGCCACCTCGAAAAAAAGGATTAGAAGGGCTTTCGAATGCTACTAAGCAGGTAAGCATTCTAACAGATTAACGGAAAATTAAAACTGTTTTCCTTTGTCTAACAGAAAATATCTCAAAGAAAGCGTCATGAAGCAAAAATCTCTCTCGAAAAAAAAAAATTTTGATGAAAAGGGAATCGCGAAGAAAAAACACCTTGAAGACTAAAATCTTGAAGAAAAAGAAATCTCGAAGAAAAAAAACGCCTTGAAGAAAAAAATCTCTTAAAGTACTAATTAACACCCAGGGGTGCGCAATGCGTCATCCTCAGTTACAACAGGGGTTTCCCCGCTTGACTAGCGGCCCCTGGTCTCTAGCAAAACAAGTCTTGAACAAATTATATTATCCTCAATAAATTTGCATAGGTAAACAACTACGTAACAACCAAAGAAATCTCAAAGAAAAAACACTCCCTATAGTATTACGTAACAAACAGGTGTAAATAATCAATAATACCAGCGTCTTGACGGAGTCGTTATTAAACTTCTTTGTGATTTACGGTGAAGAAGAAAAGAGTAGTGGCTATGGGTCTGTTGAAATGGATGGAGGGGATACTACTATTAGGTTAGTATTCAAACAGATAAAAGGAATATTAAAAGCTTTTTTTCTGTCGTCTAACAAAAAATATTGAAAAAAGTGTTAATCAACAAGCTGTTTGGAATGAATCGATATTTTCATCAGCTGAATGCTCCGACAACCCGAAAAACTGTTGAATTGAACCAAAAAAATTGAATTTACCAAAGAAAGCTGTTAGTACATTTTGCTAGTGGAAGTTTCAATTTAATTTGACATAAATTGATTTTTCAATTTAAATTAAAAGCATTGTGAGCAGGGAAAACTGATATTTTTTACAAAAGAAAAGACAGTTGGATTACTGAGTTTGAATTTTCTTACTGTTCAAACTTTTATTGTGCTAATACTCTTTGCCTTAGTAGAAACTACTTCAAAATTCGCCTTTTTCAACCCTTCAACAAGTGGAACTACTAAACTGATCAGAGACAATTTGGGAGAACCATTAAACAAAGAATTGAAAAGTCTTTTAATAAGTTATATTAAGCAATTTATTAAAATCAAGCTTTTAATTATAATGGCCTTATATAAAAAAACTCTTATAACCAATTGACAATTAAAGAAGTGTCAAAAGTGGAAGGAGTTCTAAATAATACAGAATCTGAGTGTTTGATATTTATTATTTCAAATTTCTTTAAGATCATACCCCCCCTCCTTCATGTCATTATAAAGCGATTATGGATGTATTGGGGGCACATGGTCCAAATGGGTGATGGAAGGCTGCCTCATGACATATGGTGTTGGACACCCCCTGGCCTCCGCAAGTCAGGGAGACCCAAAATGACCATTGGCAGGATGTTAGAGAAGGAGGCGAAGTTGGCGAGGTCTTCGATGGAGGAGCTTTGGTTGAGGGCTCAGGACAGGTCGTCGTGGCGAACCACTGTTTGCTGCCTTATGTCCCCTCAGGCGAGGGAGGACCTGAGTCTAAGTAAGTTAAGATTTTCTGCAAAATTTTCTTTAAAATTTTAATTTATTCTTTAAAATTTCTTTGAATAACAAAATATATATTCGTTAAAGTTCTTTGAATAATCAAATATTTATTCTTTAAAATTTCTTAAAATTTCTAAAAAATTTTAAGATTTTAAAATTTCCGATGTTTTGTTTTATGCAGAACTTCCGGTTTCACCATTTTCAGTTGTTTCAAAACTCTTGATCAACAAAAACAGTTTCCATGATGCAGCAGGAGCATTTTTTTACAGCAGGAGGTATTTTTTCCCCGTTTCCCGAGGGAGACGGGGAAAAATACCGTCCAAAGATTTGTTTTATTTAAAATTATTCTAAATACAAAACTGATCAAGATTAAAATTTCTCTTTAAAAATTATGAGGCTGAGGATATTAGCCTAATTTTAGAAAATGAGGAAAATTTCCCCCGCAAATGAAGTATTCAAGATAAAAATTAAACTTTCAAATTATCAGGGAAATGCAACATTTGGAGTTATTTTCGAGATTGACGGTTACTGATATGTGTTTATTTGTTTGTATTTTTCCTAGGGTAAATCGTAAAAAATTAGTAGATTAGAAATAGCCCAAGATAATAGCAAAAGGGCATTTTACACCATTTTATTGCCTAAAACAGAAGTTTAGACCCATAGATTACCAAAATGTAATCAAGATATTTTTATGATCATCCATTAAAAATATTAAAACTAAAACAATTATTAAAACTACTAAACCACGTAGTTTGAACTTCATGCTTCCAATGTCTAACTCCACATCGCAATACCTATCCTAGTAGGTATAATATTTCAGTTAACGGGCTTTGTCGCTATTTAAAGCTTGAACATTTGACATCTGTCAGTTACTTTCTGAACAAAAAGCTAATTTTCTATGAAAAAATAACGAAGTTTAGATACAACTATACCTCAAACTATACCCTGAAAGGGTATAGTTTGATTGCACACTGAATTAACGGTAATGGCCCGCTACACCCCGAATAACGCCATGGCCCGTTACACCCCTATGTAACGGGCCATGGAGCCTTGTAGGGGTAGAAAGTTATTGTTGTTCATTTATTTTGATGTTAATAAACTGAACTGAATTGAACTAACCTGTGCTCTTCCATGTCGATAATCTGAACGGTCTAGGCTCTAAAAGAAGAGAACTGGTTAAAGTTAGTTCTTTTACCATAAAAACCTAAAACTAATAACTATATACTAAATAAATAAATGACAAATAAACACTAAATATTAAATAAAACTAGTAAATAAAGAATGTATAGTTAAATATACTCTTATTATATAGCATTAGTAGAACGCGGTAAAGTAATAGACAAAATGAGGTTAACTCTTATCGTTTTGCCATGTTTTGCCAATTTGCCATGTCTTTTTTTCTTTTCTTTTGTAGCGTTTCTTATCGCTTTTTTTTTTGCTGAGAGTTTTGCCAACCGTAATTTTGAAAATAAATCTTATCTGATACAGTCAAAATAGCAGTCTTCTGTTAATTAAACAGCATTATTCTAAGGTAATTATACAGTGTTATTTCGTTAATCATTTCATTTTATTCAATTTTATAATTAGACTCTATGGGTTCATAATTATTTCAATATAAATAATGTTATAGTTATGTTCTAAGAGTTTATGATTGTCTTATTATAAAGAATATTATAATTTTGTTTTAAGAGTTACAATTATTTTGTTATACAGAATTATTATATCATGTAATATTTTGACTGCTTCATTATAGTAGTAATTGCATTATTATTTAAAAATTATATTATAGTAGCTAAAGCATGCTATACAAGAAAAAAGGTCAGCCCTAGAAAACCTATCAACCCCAGAAAACCCTGGAACAATCTTTTGGAACAACCTGGAAGATGAACAATCTTTTCATATTTTAAAAGCATCAACTGCCCAGAAACGTCAAGAGTATTGCGAAAATGACATTTAGTGTATTCTTTCTGGAAAATTTTCTTCTTTTAGAGAGAAGGGAGGGAGAAAGAGAGGGAGAGAGAGAGAAAAAAAATCATGAAACAAAAATGAAATAATATAAAATACCCAACAGAAAAAAAGTATTTAAATGATAGTACTATGGAACTGAACGGGACCTTTTTGGAGTCTAACCTGATTGTTATTATTATTGATGAATTTATATATTCAAATTTTCTTTAAGAATTTGTTCAAAGAAAGTGTTCAGAGCTGTTGTACTGGTGATTTCCAATAAAAATGTGATATCATTCTTTCTAATAAAAAAAAAATTGTAAGACGAGAAAGCACTTGAACTTCAAACTGGTTTCCTCGAAGTACAAATTTAAACCTTAGCTGTTGATGCTGAGCGTATTAGATACTACCCCAGAATTAATTAAGTCTTTTTAACTACCTATTCATTCCAATGGTTTACCTTAGCAGTTCCAATTTCCCTAGTTGAGATACCAAGTTTTTCTTGCTGGCGGTACTGAACAGGATAAATAATTTGATAGTAGGAAGATCCAATTCGTTTAACAAGCTCTTGATTCTCCTTGTGCTCTCTCAACAATTTTTCAGCCTCCACTAAAAAAATAAACTATTAGGGAAGATTGTTTGAAGAATAATCACTGATCACCAGCAACTAACAACCTACTAATGTTGTTAGTAGTGGATTAACCAGTGGATTAACAACCTACTAACTAACAACCTACATTTGGTGATCAAAATCATACTATTCCGCAATAGGCGAAATTTTTTAGACCTTCTGTCATTTTGAATAATCATTCCTTTGAATTGTTTGAATGGGAAGCCCTGTGTAAACCAGTGTGTAAACCAGTCAGTGGACGGAAAAAAAAACCAAACATTCTTTCATGAGACTTTAATGGTTGCTTCACGCTTTAATGGTACTATCTTGCATTTCATTTTTTGTTTTTTTGTTTACATGTAATGTCTTTTGATTTACCTATTTCTCCTTGTGCTCAACATAATTGCGGACGAGTTTCCAAAAAGCCATCGTGATTATAGAAAGTTGAATAACATTGTACTTTATAAAAAACAAAATCAAATCGTTTCATTATGATTTTAAGCCTTTTTAAGCAAATTGCCAAGATCATTGATGTCACTTCTTGGAAAATCAAGCGCTTGCGGAGGGCATAGTTTCTCTTGATTTTTTTAATTTTTTTTTGCCATTTCGTAGTAACATGGATTAAAGTAACAAGGAAAGTGAAAACAAAATTTAATTTTCGGACTGTTAAGGTGAAAACTTACACAACTACACGCGTCTTGGAAGATAGGGAAAATCAACAAAAAAAGCCACCCTATGCAGTTAAGGAGTTTCCATTTTTGTCAGATGTCAAATTTGATCTTTTTACTTGATTTTAATTTTTTTTATGTTTTTGTAATTTCTTAGTAACATGGATAAAAGTAACAAGGAAAGTAAAAACAAAATTTAATCTTTCTAACTGATAAAGTGAAAACTTACACAACTACACGCGTTTTGAAAGATGGGGAAAATCAACAAAAAAGCCCCCCTATGCAGTTAGGGAGTTTAAATTTTTGTCAGATGTCAAATTTAAAGAAAAGAAAACTTGAGTGTGAATAAACAAAAATATTCAAAAGCTTTTTTAAATACAGTATTACATACAATAAAATGGATCAAGTAGACAGCTTACTTACCTAGGTAGTATTATTAATAAAAACGGTGTGCGTAGTGAATATCTTAAAAGTATAATAGTTAAGGCCCAGAGTGAATAGCTAGGGCCCAAGGAAGAACAGGAAGATAAGTCTGCAAACCAAGATTAGAATACTGGAAGCTACAGTGATGACAGTGGTCAATTTTGGTTCTGAAGCATGGGTGCTCTAATGGCTGAAGGAGGATTTGCTAGATCCTTTCCAGTATAATTACTTTCAGATTGTTTTGGGTAAGTAACTGACTGACTGTATCTCAGACAGTAAGCTGCGCGAAAAGGAGGAATAGATATCGAACGAAACCAGGATATTCATTGGACGGCACAAGGAAACGAATATAGGTATCCTGAATGCGTCAAGGCCAGAAGATAAAGATTGTCTGCATTTATGCTACAAAGAGCAGGATAAAGCTGTCAGAAGGAGTACAAGAAGAGAAATGCGAAACCAGAGAGAAGAAAAAGCAGCACTTGCCAAAGAGAATGCAAAAATGTTGACTCCAGGATGGTTTACCAACTAATCAATGAGATAGTTGAAAAAAAAATTAACGGCTCATTAGTCGTTAATGGTGAAAACGGAAACGTAATTTCAGATCCAAGAAAGTAGATGAATGATGGGCATCCCATTTTTAAAATATACTTAATCGTGGCCCACCCCACGACCGAAAAACTGTTCCTGACATCCTATTTTTACAAATTGACATAATAGCTGATCCTCCCAGCGCCGTAGAGGTAGAAGCCGCTGTCAAAAAGCTTTAAAATGGGCGTGCATAATGAGGGCTAACTATAAATTGACTTATGCTTGATGGGCTAACTGCAGAGATACTGAAAACATCCCTTCAAGCCTGTTCAAACGCATGGACTGCTATACTAGCAGCCGTTTTGAGCATGGAAATTTTCCCACGTGATTAGACAAGGGGTATTCTAGTCAGACAGTTTAAGAAGAGAGATGCTCTTGACTGTGACAATTGGAGGGGGATCAACCTGACTTCAGTGCCAAGTAAACTTTTGGCCACAATTCTACTGTATAGTTCGAGAGCAGCTCCTGACTCACATCTAAGGAAAGAACGACATAGGTTCCGGCAGGGTAGATCCTGTTCAAACCGTATTTTTATCCTCAGACTTATGGTGGGAGAGTCTACAGAATGGAATACAAAGCTTAATCTGCTTTTCAATGGTTTCGTAAAAGCATCGGACTTTATCGATCGAGATGTTTATGTAAGATTTTGAAATTTTATGGAGTACCTATTAAAGTCCACATAATAATGGCCATTTATGAAAAGAGTGAAGATTCTGTCAGAGCGAAATATGGGAAGATGCGATTCTTCAAGATTCTCCCTGAGGTAAAAAAGAAGTCCGGGATCAGCAACTCACAGACTTTTATTTTAAGGACGACGTAGTACTTCTAGAGAGGCGAAGTAGCGTTTTCAGCCACTACTTGAGACCATTGCGGATAAGGCTGAGAAAGTGGGACTAATAGTAAACATTGGTAAATCGAAGAGCATGGCCACATCCAACTCACTTTTGATCCTTAAATACAACGGAAATGCGATCGAACAACTCGAGGAGTTCAAATATCTAGGAATTTGGATAGAATATGATGGCAGAATAATCAACGAGATGAAAAGGAGAATTAGGCAAGCAACATCGGTATTCAATAAACTGAAGCTTTTATGGCGAAGCAAAAGATACTCTTTGCGTGTAAAGCTCTGTTTGTTGAATAGCAACATCATGTCCATTCTCTTTTATGCAAGTGAATGCTAGAAACTGAATGCCAGACTAGAAAATGTATCCTAGCATTTGAAAATGTCTGCCCCAGTAGAATCCTTAACATTTCGTGGCAGGACAGGTTTACGAACATAGTAGTCTGCAGACGGACAGGTCAAACGCCAGTCACTGATATCCTGAAGCAGAGAAGATGGACCTACCTTGATCATGTCCTCCAAATGTCAGGAGATTGTTTTCCGAATCCTGTCTACAAGTTGCAACCCAAGGGTTGGCGAAAAAGAGGGCCACCGAAACAAAACTTCCAATGACTGTACGACCGAGATCTGTGGAGTGCTGAGCTGTCGTTTCAACCACAGTGGGAGGAAGTCACGCCAGAGGCTTCGCTCCAGCATGTCTGGCGAGGCTTCATTGATACCTTATGTGCCATGCTTGGCCCTGGAGGAACTAAGCTCTGAGGTAAGGTAAGGGAAAATTTCTATCATGATAATTTTTGATGTCGTGCCCAGCGTTTACTTGAATAATTGTTTGTTTGGATTTAATTTCAGTTGATTCTTAGTATCATTCCACCTATAATCAAGGAGGGTACCCCACATCAAACCCCAGCTATTGAAGCTGTTCTTCAACTTTTAAGATCAACACTCTGAGAATGAAAGAGTATTTTTAGGAGTATTCGCCTGACACTACAAAGCTAGACAATTCTAGACATGGGAGGGGCTCCCGCCTCTCAATCAATCACTCCTTAAACTAAAGTTTCAATAAATGGTTGCAAAATAGGGGGTATCTGCAGTTTAGGAATTTGATTCCCTCCAAGAAAGAAAAAATGACAAATAATAGCCAAAAATGAGCTTCTTTTGTATCATAATTTCTCCACTGGAAAATTCCGTTCATTATTTCTTAGAAAGCACAAAGCATTGGCTCTTTAAAATGATTGGTTCTTAGAAAGCACAAAAAGTAAGAACAATAAGAGCGTATCTCTCTAAGGTAAATAGTGACTATTTTACTTACACACGGGATTATCTTCATTCCAAAAGGTTTCATCATAAGTAAACTCACCATCTGGAAAGCAAAAAGAAAATATTGAATTTCCACTTCTGAAGCAGTTTCATCACCTCAAATGGTGAAAGAAGTTTTGGAAGGCTATGATATCAGTTTGAACAAAGGGGTTAGGACTAGAAACGAAATAAAAATTTCGAAGTATCTTGCAAAGAAAATTCTATTTTAATGGTTTTGTGTAGATGAAACCAGATACGGGTAGAAATTCATACTCTAAACGGAAGATTAAAGTTATTTAATACAGCAAATATAAATTAAAAGGGGGTGCAATTCTAGTTTTTGTATGCAACAGACTTGTTTCCGCCATCCTGATTTTCGCCAAAAAGCTTTAGTTATATCGCGGAAAAAGAATTGTAAACTATGGAAAAAATTTTATACCAACATGTGAAAAATGTTTCAAGTGGATGTAAAATTTAAAATGGGAGCTTCGAACGTAAACAAAGTTTAGGTCAGTTTTAAAATCTTAAATGAGTATCAAATACAAAATAAAATTATCAAACATAGAATTTCTTGACTGTTACATGTAGGGTCATATCCAGGATTTTCTTCGAGGAAAGAGGGGTCAAAAAAGGATTTTTTGAGGGGAGGCAAAAATCTCCAAAAAACACATATAAAATCTGTTTATGTTCATTTTGTTACTTTTTACGAGTCAGACAAACATTTTGGGGGTGTGAGTTGGTCAATTTGTCAATTTGTCAAGTTAGTCAAGTTGGTCAATTACCTGAACAATTGTTTAGGGTCATGCAACTATTGTTAATAGATGCATTTTGACTTTTGGAACATCTTTTCTCTCTTGCAAAATTACCGCAAACTCACCGTTATGGAGTTATTGTATATTTGCACATTAGGGGGGGGGGTAAAGCATAGCATATATTAAATGTAGCAATGGTTAGTTTACCTATTTAATATGCTTTACCAAAACCTCCCTGATGTGCAAATATACAGCCCAAATTCGTTTCTAAACTATTACAGATTCACGATTTCAAATATCCGATCAACGAAAACGGAAACGATGACACTTCTATATGTGTAAATACAGGATTTTTGGGCCGGAATAACTCCATAGCGGTGAGTTTGCAGTAGTTTTGGAAGAGAGAAAAGATGTTCCAAAAGTCAAAATGCATCTATTAACAATATTTTCATGACCCTAAACAATTGTTCAGGTAATAGGAACATTGACCGGGGGGTCAAACGAACACCAAAACAAGATGAACAGATGAACAGGAAATTCTTATCGTAAGACAGTGGAATTCTAATTCGAATGAACATTTCAACCCTATGTCCAAGGACCGTCCTCAACAAAACGTAAACATATAAAAGTAAAAAGACAACAACATACAACCGAATCTTTGAAAATTGCACTAAATATCTACGACGACGCGTCCAATTGTTGAAAAAATTATTTTCAGCTGTTCCCAACAGTTTTCTATTAGCTCGTGGAAGAGTAGCTGTTGACAAGTTTCTAACAGGAACTTAGAATTTCAACAAAGATTTAAAACACATAGCGAACTAAACATAAAAAAGGGTAAAAATGCAATGGAAGCTGCAAAATACAAAACTCGTGAATAGTAATTCATTAAAATTTGGAAGTTTTGTTTTTTAACTTTAGTGCTCAAAATGTATCATCGATCTTATCCATTAGTGTTTCAGATTGTTCAAGAATTTTAGTAGCAATTGTTGATAAAAATTTTCTGTTTGTGCGCGGAAACATATTTGTTAACTATCAAAGATTCATTTCTAACAATCGGCAGAAATGCTATAACTCGGAGAAATTTTATATTGGAGCTTTGGATGATTGAAACAAATTTAAAAGATTAAAAAATTAATCTTTTAAAAATTAAAAGACTAAAAACAAATTTCGAACTTCAAAAAAAGGAATAACATGGAAATCTTGGTTTTCCGCAGTTATTTTTAATATTTTCAAGTTTTATTCTTTCACTTTTTTTGGATTCTTGCTCAAAATTTATCAGGTTTCTTCAAAAAGTTTCCGAATTGTTAAATAATTTTGCTGACAATTATTCAAGACAACTTTCCGTTTGCTCGCTAAGACATAAATTCATAACGAAACTGATACTAAAACATTTTTTTGTTACGAATAATAATTAAGATAGCCTAATGTGTATCCATGTATATAAAATGGTAAAGGATACCAAATGATCCATGAGACCCTTAAAGCTAGTTTTAACTTAGACATAACTAAAGTAATAAGTATTAGTTTCCTTATTTCCCAAACCCCCACCCCGAATAAACTTATAATATTTATTCTCCTTTTTTAATAGCCTTTAAGATCAAGAAAAATAGGTCTGGATTCTCATGAACTTTATATTTCTTAACCGACTAATTATTTGTTTCTTGATGATTCTATCTCTGTTCATTCATTTATGTATTGCTTTTAATTATTAATTTTTATTCTAGTATTATTTATTACTTTTACTCAGGAGCTTTTCTCTTTTTTCAATATTCCTGTTCAGAATTTTCTCTACCACGTACTCTGACAGAATTATCCGCAAAAAGTGGCCACTTTTTCCCCACTTGCCGGCTCTTCCCCACTTGTCGGCGTTCTAATCCCCTTATTCAGCATCACTTACACTACCTTAATGTTGCATTACCTTTAACAATAAATTAATCTAAAAAATAAATGGAAAAATACCAGACAGCAACCAATCTTTCTTTCATCCAATTATTATATGTATACCATATTTGATATAGATATGTACTGTTACATGTGAAGGCATACAAGGCCGTATTCAGAAAAAGGGTTAGGGTTTTGAACCCGCTCCCAGCAAGTGTTTGTCCGACACGTAAAAACATAATGAAAATTCAAAAACGTTTTTGACTGGTTTTTAAGAAAAATGTTGTACCCCCTCCCCCTTCGAAAATCCTGGATACGACCCTGAAGAAATAACACAACAAGAAAACAATAACAACAGATTACTGCCCTTCCATGTTTCTTGTAGGTTATATTATTTTTTTTAGATGCAGCCTAAGACTAAAAAGCGTTAACACAAACAATCGCAAAATCTAACACGCAAATCGCACAATCTAATTTAGTTCACGAGAATTAGACGGTTCAGGGTTGAATTGACTAAAGTCCAAACAATTTTATTTTTTCAAAAACTGTTCTCACTAATGTAAGCGTCAAACTTTTCCGTAACAAATTAAACGGGTAAGAGATACTACACAACCCTCGTGTAACTGAACCTTCGTGCAACTGAATCCTCGCACAAATGAACCCCTTGTGCATTCAACTGATCCCTCAGGCAACTTAATCCCTATGCACAACTGAACCCATCAGTCCTGTTGAACTAAACTCTCATGCAACTCAATCACTGTGCAACTGAACCCTCTTTTAACTGACCCTATGGAACTGAACCATTGCGCAACTGAGTTGCAATGAATCTCGTGCAACTCAGTTTAGCTGAGTCCTCCTGCAACTGGAAACAATTTATGTTCTTTCTTAGAAACAGGAAGAAGCGTTAACAATTCTTCCTTTTTCTGTTTTATTTCTCCAATGCTAATAAGGCAATAGAATATGGTAGAGAGTTGTTTAAAGTCATTTGAAAGCTAATTTTATATTTACGCGTTTTTTATATCTTCATCGTGACTATACCATCTTAAAATACCTTTTGGCACCATTATGCGATTTTAGTGTCTTTCCTGAAGTGTACAAGGCTTGTAACCGTAAAAGGTCGACCACTGAAGTCTCCATGATCAAAAACCCTTAAACTATTCAAAGTCCCCCCCTCTTTGAATGCTCCCATTCTTATTCATCTTTGAAAGTGGAAAAAAGAGTTTTGAAAAAACTATCAAGTGGGGTAAATTCTTTCCAACACAAATCTGAGCCATTAATGATTCTATTTATTTTCATTTCATCACAAAAATTAATTTCGAAACAAATTCTTGGGAACTACGTAAAAGTGCTTGATACCCGGACGTGTATTTTTTTTTCTTTCTTCTTTTCTTATGCACTAGCAGCCCACTGGAACATCGTAGGTGTCTGAAAGGGGAAACCATCCGAGGTTTTCGGAATTAATGTTAAATTCCCCAACCCGATAAAAGGGTGTGTCATTTCCTGGCTGATCTTATGTGGAACGACTCAAATGAAATGCTTTTACATAATTTCAAAAATCAAACTAAAAGAGCTTAGGGAACTGGGTAATAAAATAAGAGCTATCACATGCCCCTTGGCAACTCCTTGCCCGAGCACTCATTGAAAAGCTCTTAGTTTACAATAAAACCAAAAATCACTTTATCAGGCCACGATTTCGGCAATAGACCCATTCCAGAAGTTCTGGGATTACCCAAATGGGTAATATAAGTCACAAACTACGGACAAACAGAGAAGCAAACTTTGAACCTCTAATCAGGGCTAGTTCAAACTTATTCTTAGCCCTTGGGTTGAGTTAAGCTAAACAGGGATTAATTTAAATGAAGGTTGTATTATATAAGGGTTTTGTTAAACTTGGTTGATTTAAACACCCAATTCCCCTTCAATCTTTCCCCGTAGCATCCTACCACCCTAACCGAGGCCGACAAGCTCTTCGTTTAGCCCTAGACGGTTGGCCGTAGAGGCCAATCTTTGGCAAACTGTCATCCATTATCCATTGAAAGCGTCTTAGCCATCTCAACCTTTCTATCATTATTGCCCTAAACAGGAATTGAACCACACTTTTTGTAGAGCCTACCGTTAACAATGGCCAAATTATAAAAAAAAACTCAAATACCAACCTCTATACATAGGGGACAGAGCATCAGTACCAACAACCACTATAGCACCAACAAGAACAAGAATCCACATTTTTTAATCCCTCGCTTTCATCACTAATAGTAACCAATCTTAAGCACCCTACTAAGATACATAGAGCTCTCAAATATCCCCTGACAAGGATGGAAACTGGCCCCCTTTACTGAAAAGATGTTGAGACTTCCCGTGAAAGCGGACATGCGCCAATGTTTTTCTTAAGTAGAGGAAATATTGATTTGAAAATCTAAAGAGGGAAAGTGTTAAGTAACATGTTCCCTTCTGGTGGGGCAAGATGATTAGAAACAGATCTGTAAAGGTGAATTTCTCGGCGGGAGTAACAAAAGGGAGACGAAATTAAGGATACAATTCTACGTTTTATATACAAGAACTTGGACACAAAAGTTGCCTCCATTACGTTTTTAAAGAAATTAGTTTGCTGACGTATTACTAGGTAAATTCTAAAATGTTCCGGATGAAAAATAGCCGGGTTTCCTCTTGCTATAAAATTGGTTGCAATTCAAACTTAAAGATTAGGCTCTTTAGTTTAAAATGCACACTCACATTTAAAGAGGTCCCAGAAATATGGATTCGAAATTAAAAAAGTTATTGTCGGTTGTTTCCTGAACATGATTAAATAAAAAAACAAGAGCTAAGAGCTCATATGGCACTTGTGACGAGGCAAGAAGAGCTAAGAGCCAAGAGATCATATGGTATGAGCTCTAACAAAATTCTATGAATCAATAGATTGATTTAAAAGGAAAATAAGAGGCTTAATGGCGGTCAGGATTTAAAATAAGAGCTCTGAGTCACGACGTCCTTCTAAATATCAAAATTCATTCAGATCCGATCACCCACTCGTATGTCACAAACACCTAATTTTTTTCTTATTTTTCCTCTCCCTTTAGCCCCCCAGATGGTCTAATCTGAGAAAACGACTTTATCAAGTCAATTTTTGCAGCTCCCTGACACGCCTACCAATTTTCACCGTCCTAGCACGTCCATAAGCACCAAACTCGCCAAATCACTGAACCCCTCCCCCCAACTCCCTCAAAGAGAGCGAATCTAGTACGGATCCGTCAATCACGTATCAAGGAAATTTGCTTATTCCATCCACCAAGCTTCATCCCGATTCCCCCACTCCAAGTGTTTTCCAATATTTCCCCCTCCAACTCCCCCCAATGTCAAAATATCTGGTCGGGATTTGAAATAAGAGCTCTGAGACATAAATTACTTCTAAATATCAAATTTCAATAAGATTCGATCGCCTATTCGTAAAATAAAAATACCCCAATTTTCACATTTTCCAAGAATTCCGGTTTCCCCCTCCAACTCCCCCAATGTCAAAGGATCTGGTCGGAATTTAAAATTAGAGCTTCAAAGCGCAAAACCCTTCTAAATATCAAATTTCATTAAGATCCGGTCACCCTTTCGTAAGTTACAAATACCTCAATTTTCAAAATTACCCCCCTCCCAACCTCCACCAAAGAGAGCAGATCCGGTCCGATTATGTCAGTCACGTGTCTTAGACAGGTTTTTATTCTTCCCATCCAGTTTCATCCTGATATCACCGCTTTAATTATTTTCTAAGATTTCCGGTTCACCTCAACTGCCCCCCCCCCAATTAAGCTGGATCCGGTTGAGATTTACAATAAGAGATCTGAGTCACGAGGTCCTTCTAAATATGAACTTTCATGAAGATCCGATCACTCCTTCGTAAGTTAAAAATACGTCATTTTTTTCTAATTTTTCAGAAGTACCCCCCTCTATAGAGAGGACCCGTTCCAGTTATGTAAATCACGTATCTAAGACTTCTGCTTATTTTTCAGACCAAGTTTCATCCCGATCCCTCCAATCTAAGCGTTTTCCATGATTTTAGGTTCCCCCACCCCAAACTCCCCCCAATGTCACCAGATCTTGTCGGGACTTAAAATAAGAGCTTTGAGACACGATATCCTTCTAAATATCAAATTTCAGTGAGATCCGATAACCCGTTCGTAAGTTAAAAATACCTCATTTTTTCTAGTTTTTCAGAATTAACCCTCCCCCCCAACTGCCCCAAAGAGAGCGGATCCGTTCCGTTCCGGTCAATCATGTTTCTAGGACTTGTGCTTATTTTTCCCATCAAGTTTCATCCCGATCCCTCCACTCTAAGTGTTTTCCAAGTTTTAGGTTTCCCCCTCCCAACTCCCCCCTAATGTCACCAGATCTGTTCGGGATTTCAAATAAGAGCTCTGAGACACGATAAGCTTCTAAATATCAAATATCATTAAGATCCGATCACCCGTTCGTAAGTTAAAAATACCTCATTTTTTCTAATTTTTAAGAATTAACCCCCCCACCAACTACCCCAAAGAGAGCGGATCCGTTCCGATTATGTCAATCATGTATCTAGGACTTGTGCTTATTTTTCCCACCAAGTTTCATCCCAATCCCTCCACTCTAAGTTTTTCCAAGTTTTAGGTTTCCCCCTCCCAAATTCCTCCAACGTCACCAGATCCGGTAGGGATTTAAAATAACAGCTCTAAGACATGATATCCTTCTAAATATCAAATTTTATTGAGATCCGATCACCCGTTCGTAAGTTAAAAATACCTCAGTTTTTCTAATTTTTCAGAATTAACCTTCCCCCCAACTACCCCAAAGAGAGCGGATCCGTTCCGGTTATGTCAATCATGTATCTAGGACTTGTGCTTATTTTTCCCACCAAGTTTCATCCCGATCCCTCCACTCTAAGTGTTTTCCAAGTTTCAGGTTTCCCCCTCCCAACTCCCCCCCCCCCAATGTCACAAGATCTGTTCGGAATTTAAAATAAGAGATCTGAGACACGATATCCTTCTAAATATCAAATTTAATTGAGATCCGATCACCCGTTCGTAAGTTAAAAATGCCTCATTTTTTCAAATTTTCCAGAATTACCCCCCCCCCCCCCCAACTACCCCAAAGAGAGCGGATTCGTTCCGGTTATGTCAGTCATGTATCTAGGACTTGTGCTTATTTTTCCCACCAAGTTTCATCCCGATCCCTCCACTCTAAGTGTTTTCCAAGATTTAGGTTTCCCCCTCCCAACCCCCCCCCCCCCGTGAGATATCGTGAGACACGATATCCTTCCAAATGTCATTGAGATCTGATCAACCATTTCTAAGTTAAAAATACTTCAATTTTTCTATTTTTTCCGATTTAACGGGCCCCCACTCCCCCCCCCCCCAGATGGTCAAATCGGGAAAACGACTATTTCTAATTTAATCTGGTCCCGTCCCTGATACGCTTGCCAAATTTCATCGTCTTAGCTCACCTGGAAGTGCCTAAAGTAGTAAAACTGGGACCGACAGACCGACAGAATTTGCGATTGCTATATGTCACTTGGTTAATACCAAGTGCCATAAAAACAAGTTTTTTTTTTAACTGCAAGTAAGGACCGACATTAAAACTTAAGACAAATAGAAATTAGTGCGTATATGAGAGGGGTTGTCCCCTCCGCAACGCCCCGCTCTTTACCCACACTAAAGACAAGAAGAACAATAGGGAACTTTTCAAGACAGTGGGAAACAAATTAGAATGAATATTTCAGCCCTATATCCAAGCGCCCTCCTCAGCAATACAAATAAGAAAAACAACTTACCAGAGGATAAAATCAATAAAACTACAATGAACAGTTTTTCAAAACAGTCCCGGCATCCTTACCTCAGCAAAGTTCAACCAGGACTGATAAATAAATTGTTATGAAACAAGAAAATGATTTAAAAACAGGTTTTTAATGCCAGCCTCTCTTTTTTCGCTGCTGATCTCATAGGTCTATTTGTGACAGGTTCTGTGTTAATATCTATTTGTTTTATATAATATTTCGTAAGGTCATTTTGATTAAATTTGTGTATAGATCATTCAGTGAATATTCTCCTAAATCCCTATCTAATGAAACATTTTTTTAATCTTAAGTCTGATTTCAATTGCTTCTCGAACTACTTGCTTTATGCCTAGATCATTGCTAATGATGGCGGATTCTTCAAAAAGTGTTTTGTGGCTAGAATTTTCGAAAACATGGCTGCTTAAAGCAGAATCAAAAGAAAAAGAAATAATATTAGAATTCAGAGCTTTGGTGATACCATCTTTATGTTGTTGTAGGTGTTTCTCGAAATTCTGGTGGGTTCTTCCTACATAGAATTTGCCACAGTCGCATGGTATTTGATAGACACCTCTTTGGCTAGTAGCTGGAGTCTTGTCTTTACCTGAATTAAATAAAAAAAACTAATTTTTTTAGCTGAAAGTAAGGAGCGACATTAAAACTTAAAACGAACAGAAATTACTCCGTATATGAAATGGGTTGTCCCCTCCGCAATCCCTCGCTCTTTACGCTAAAGCTTTTAATTGTTTTAAAAAGTAGAATTGTGGCAGAGTCAAACTTTAGCGGAAAGAGCGAGGGATTGCGGAGGGGACAACCCATTTCATATACGGAGTAATTTCTGTTCGTTTTAAGTTTTAATGTCGCTCCTTACTTTCAGCTAAAAAAATTAGTTTTTTTTTATTTAATTTCTGAACGTTTTTTAATTAATGCATGTTTGGTTTTGGCTCTCCGCACATAAATTATTAAAATGAAATTTGTATATTAATTATTTTTTGGCTAAATGGCTTTCTCTTAGTTTTGATCAGACGATTTTGAGAAATAAGGGGTGGAGAAGGCGGCCTAGTTGCCCTCCAATTTTTCGGCTACTTAAAAAGGCAACTAGAACTTTTAATTTTTAACGAACGTTTTTATTAGTAAAAAATACACGTAACTTAAGAATTAACTTACGTAACAAACTTTTATATTCTTATATTTTTATTATGTGTACGAGGGGGTTTGTACCCTCGTTAATACCTCGCTCTTTACACTAAATCGTAAGTTTTGTCCCAATTCTTTAAGAATGACCCCTGAATCAGAAAGGCCGTAGAATAAATAGTTGAAATTACTAAAAATACTTTAGCATAAAGAGCAAGGTATTTATCTCCTCCTAAATACCTCGCTCTTTATGCTAAAGTATTTTTAGAACCCCTCATATGCGTAATAATCTCTGTTCGTTTTAAGTTTCAATGCTACTTCTTCCTTTCATTTGAAAAAACGTTTTCATGTTTATTTTTCATTGTTATCTTATAGTAATGCTAGAGAATTCTGTGCCCTTTTCATTGAATTTTTCTTCCCCCATGACAGATTCCTCCAAGAAAAGATCCTCCAACATTGCCCCCTCTCCTCAGCCCCACCCCCAAACAAAATAAAATCCCCCTGAAAACGTCTGTACACTTCCCAATAACCATTACTATATGTAAACACTGGTCAAAGTTTGTAACTTGCAGCCCCTCCCCCAGGGATTGTGGAGGAGTAAGTCATCCCCAAAGACATAGTTATTATGGTTTTTGTCTATGGTGAACAAAATGGCTATCTCAAAATTATGATCCATTGACTTTGGGAAAAAAGGAGGGGGCCTAGATGCCCTCCAATTTTTTGGTCACTTAAAAAGGGCACTAGAACTTTTCATTTCCGTTAGAATGAGCTCTCTTGCGACATTCTAGGACCACTCGGTCGATACGATGACCCCTGGGGAAAAAAAACAAATAAACACGCACCCCTGATTTGTCTTCTGGCAAAAAATACAAAATTCCACATTTTTGTAGATAGGAGCTTGAAACTTCTACAGTAGGGTTCTCTGATACGCTGAATCTGATGGTGTCATTTTCGTTAAGATCCTACGACTTTTAGGGGGTGTTTCCCCATATTTTCCTAAATAAGGCAAATTTTCTCAGCCTCGTAACTTTTGATGGATAAGACTAAACTTGATGAAACTTGTATATTTAAAATCAGCATTAAAATGCGATTCTTTTGATGTAGCTATTGAGTTTGGTTATTTTTTAGAGTTTGATTTAGGGTTGAATTTTTTAGAGTTTTGGTTACTATTGAGCCGGGTCGCTCCTTACTACAGTTCGTTACCACGAACTATTTGATTTAAGAGATTTACGATTTTCAAATTATTGGTAAATACAACATACAGATTATTTTGTGTGGATATTTTTGTAAGATTTCTAGTGATTTTTGGGATATATGGGAGGTAAATTATGTTTTGGGGCTTATCAGGATTCTCACATGGTAAATTATCGTTGATTTTATGGGAGTGTCTTTTCAATCTACGGTTAATTATATTATTAATAAATAAAAGAGGATACCCATTTCCAAAAAGAATGTCCCTGACAAAGTCTAGTTCAGCTGTGATGTAGGAATCAGAACAGTTGTTTGGGGCACGATCGACGAGAGATATTACGACACCTCTTTAACTTGTGGGGGGTGGTTTGATTCAAAATGTAAATATCTATTGTTTTGTGTTGGTTTTCTGTAAATAGTAAAATGATGTTCATCTAAGTTACGAATAATTAGAACATCTTGCAATGAGATTTTATTTGCAATTTCAATTTCCAAGGTAAACTGTAAATTCCTATCATATGTACTAAAGTGATCTAAAAAACCCCTAATTTGATTTTCCCCATAGTTCCAAAGTCAAATTACGTTATCCATGTAACGTCCCCAAAAGACATGTTTCCAAAAATATGAATTTAATGCCCAATTTTCAATATGCTTTACATATTAGCGCTCTTTATGCTAAAGTTTGACTCTGTCATAACTCTACTTTTTAAAATAATAAACAAAACTTTAGCGCAAAGAGCGAGGCGTTGCGGAGAGAACAACCCCTTTCATATACGGAGTAATTTCTGTTCGGTTTAAGTTTTAATGTCGCTCCTTACTTGCAGTTAAAAAAAGCTTGTTCTGCTTATTTAATTTCTGAACGTTTTGAAATTAATACATGTTTTGATTTTGGCTCACAGCACATAAACTAATGAAAACAAAATTTGCATATTAATTTTTTTTGCTAAATGGCTTTCTCTTGGTTCTGATTTGGTGATCTTGATAAAAAACAAAGTGTGGGAGGAGGCCTAGCTGCCCTCCAATTTTTGGCTACTTAAAAATGCAGCTAGATTTTTTATTTTTTGTACGAACGTTTTTGTTAGTAATAAACATACCTACCTTACGAATAAACTTACGTAACGTACGTAATATTTGTGTATTTTTATTACTTATATGAAGGGGTTTGCCCCCTCGTCAATACCTCACTCTTTACACTAAAGCATGAATTTTATTCCAAATCTTTAAGAATAACCCCTGAATCACAAAGGCCGCAGAATAAATAGTTGAAATTACTAAGAATACTTTAGCGTAAAGAGTGAGGTATTAGGGGAAAGTGACCTCCTTATGATAAGGAGCAAGGTATTGTGGAGAAGACGAGCCCCCTTATAAATATAATATTTTATGTTGGTTTTAAGTCTTAATGCTACTCATTACTTCCAGGAGAAAAAAAATATATTTAGTTTCTCATTTTTTTTAATAATGCTAGAAAATCCTGCAACCCCCTTCATGGAAATTCTATTCTCTCATGATAAGTTCCTCCATGTAAAGATCCTCCCACGTAACCCCCAACCCACTCCCACCCCAACGCGAAAAGACCCCTGAAAACGTCTGTACGCTTTATAATTACCATTAATATAAGCAATGGTCAAATTTTTTAACTTGCAGCCCCTCCCCCGGGGCCTGTGGGGGATTAAATCGTCCTCAAAGACCTAATTATTAGTTTTTCGATTAAGCTGAATAGAATGGCTATCTCAAAATTTTGATCCGGTGACTTTGAGGAAAAAATGTGCGTTGGAGGGGGCCTAGGCGCCCTGCCCTCCAATTTTTTCGGTCACTGAAAAGAGCCCTTTAACTGTTAATTTCTGTTAGAATGAGCCCTCTCAAAAGATTCTAGGACCATTGGATCGATACGATCACCCCTGAAAAAAAAACAACAGAAAAACAAATTAACACGCATCCGTGATCTGGCTTCTGGCAAAAAATACAAAATTCAACATTTTTGGAGATAAGAGCTTGAATCCTTAACAGTAGGATTCTCTGATATGCTGAATCTGATGGTGTGGTTTTCGTTAAGATTCTATGACTTTTAGGACGTGTTTCCCTCTATTTTCTAAAATAAGGCAAATTTTCTCAAGCTCGTAGCTTTTGATGGTTAAGACTAAACTTGATGAAATTTATATATTTAAAATCAGCATCAAAATGTGATTCTTTTGATGTAACTACTGGTATTCTGTTCTATTTTTAAGATCAAATACACCTAGATAAGCTCTTTTTAGTGAAGAATTGTTATGCAAAAGTTGGATATTTTTAGAAAGAGCTGGGTGCTGAAAGGGAGAAGGGGATCTTGTCAAATATGGGAAAACCCTGAATGTAATATATAGAACAAACAGAAATCACAGCTATTGTTTCAAATGAGTGTAAAGAGTGAGATTAAAACTGGAATTTATCTCCTTTATGAGTTGATCCGTTAAAGGACTTGACTCTTTGCTCTTTAAGCCCAAATTTTACGTTTTGTTACCGTTGTTTTGTGAAATAAATGCTTTAACGCGGGAGCACTTTAATCAAGTTCTGAAATAGCTATTTTGTTAAATGAAAAGCTGAAAAAAAATCCAGTAACTAAACCTCTATGTATATGTATATGTTATTGGGAAACATACAGACATTTTTCAAGGGAGGGGGGGTGATTTTTCTCTTTGGGGGGAGGTGGTTGAACTTTCCAGGGGGAAAGTATATTGTGGAGAATTGGCAAGAATTCCTATATAATTTTTTTTATTTGTTTTACTTTCTATTTTCTGACTTAATTTTACACGTGGCAATGTTCAGGGGAACTGTACAGGGATAGTTATACCGGGTTGGAATTGTTTAAAGTATGTTCCGTAGGGGTGATTTTCCAAGGGAGAAATTCTCCATGGGGGAGTTTTCCACGGTATAATCTCTCCAGAGGTAATTTTCTTCGGGAGCAAGTTTCTACTAGGGGGTGGGGTATTTTCGGGAAAGCTTTTCGACGGAAGAGGAGATTTCCGGCATGATTTTAGAAGCAATTATAAATTAAAGTCTTTTTGAAATGAAAGTGCGCAAAAAAAAAAAAATCACCCGGAACCGCTAGCAAGAAATTTTCAAAGGGAAATTTTTAGCAAGAATGGAATTTGGGGAAAGTTCCTGGGGAGGGTATTTTACATGGGAAGAAATTTCCATGGAGGGGAGCCGGATTTCCTGGCATTATTTCAAAACAATTATTTCAAAATGATTTTTTCAACTGAAAGTAAGGAGCAGCATCAACAGTTAAAACGAACAGATGTTATTACATATATGAGGGGGTTGTAAAATCCTCAATACCTTGCTCTTTAAGCTTAAGTTTGATTTTTCGTCCCAATTCTTTAAAAACGACTCCTAATCCACAAGGCTTGTTTAATTTATATTTAAACGCTTAGATTCGTCAACTAATCGTATCTGGTTCGCTAATAAAAACAAATCTTTAGTGGATCACTAGTGAACCTTTGGCGTAAAGTGAGGGGGGATAAGTGAGGAGTGCAGTCTTTCCCTTATAAAGACACTCATTATCATTCTATTCAGCTTTCAATGTTGCTCTTTGCCTTCATTTATTAAAAACTTGATTTTCATTTATTGCAAAGTAAAGAGCGAAATTAAAATTTGAAACGAGTAGAGCTTGACGTATATCATGTAACATATGAACGAATATATATATAACGTATGTAATAAGAGAACATATGTAAGATAACATATGTAAAGAATATAATATATTTGAGTTAGGCTATCAATCCCGTCAAGTTCCGTGAAAACTAATTTGTCATTTGTACTATAGTAAAACCAAGGTATATTTTGAACAATTCTTTTACATTGTAGCATATAGGAATCCGAATTATAAAAAATTTATGAAAAAAAAATCTTTTGTCGACATAAAGAAACCTTTAACGATTAATTTAGTTCAGATACATTTTGTCAATTTTTTCTTTGGACCTTTTTTTGTCACTATTTTCTTCTTTCTAAAGCATTTCATGCGGAAATTGATAGCCAAGTAACGCTTTCAAAGACGCCGATTCAACAAATAAATAAATGTAATCAATTTTCATTACAGCTCTAATGTTACTTTTTTTCAGAAAAAATGGAGGCTGGTAGCTTCTTTTTCGTCTAATTTGGACCAAAATTCAAGTAGAAGCTCTTATTCTTCTGATAAGGATTATAAGGCTCCATATTTACCCCAGTAGTGAAAATATTCTCGGGTATCGCTCTCCTTCCCACCAAAATAGATACCCATCATCGTACCAGTCGAATTCTTACGAGTTGATTCCCTTTCTGATCGCATTCCTCCTACAAAGAAAAAAAATCTTTTTGAAGCCATAAGTATGTCTTTCGAAACCCACCCAATCAATTACTTTGTCTCAGCCAGACTCTTCCCTTGCTCTCCGCGACTTATGTTCCTCCCAGACAATGGGACAATGGGCCTTGAAACCACGATCCTTTACTGGCTAAATTTAGCCAGTTCACTGTCTTAAGTCATTATTCTACTCCAATCGGAACCTTCTCCAAATTTCTGCGACTAAAATTCCTCCCAGACACTTTCCGCTTTGTAACCGCAATTTTTTACTGGCTACCAAGAGGCTCTGTGCTTGTATGGTCGTTCATTCTCAAATCCTCTACCTGATCGTTGTATCTCCTTACACCAGCTATCATCATTACTTAGCTGTAACTGCAGATAGCCACCATTCTAATAAATTCCTATACATTAGATCCAGGTTAGAGCGATACCAAACGTTTGAGTCAATCACTAACTGGCATAATTAGTCCGTCCGTTTCCGTGCCAGGAACCCTTTCAAAAGCTGATATCATCCATTTTTGCAACCCATGTATTATTAGCAAAGAATATAGGCAAAGAAAGAAGAACAATTAAGATTAGATGATCTGGATTTAAACTGAAGAAAAATCTTATTTGAATCTTTTAATACTAATTTATTTTAAATTAGGCTTAAAGGAATATCTCCAGAATCTCTAATTAAAGCAAGGTTACTATTTATGTATTTTTTTTTATTTCAATTGCCTCCCTAAAAGATTGTAATAAACCCTTTGCTATAAATATTAAAGTTGCCTTATAAAATAGAACTAAATAGCCTGGATTTTTAAAAATATGGAGGACCGAGGCAGAATGAAACTCGTTATTTATATTTTATTTTCAAATTTCATAGATATTTCTATTGAAATATTGTGTTCATGCAGTCATTCGTTCAGCTGTTAACTGATTTCACCAATATATGAACAAAGGACTCCCTACACATCATTACCCAATATAGGGTCAGTTCTATCCTTTCCTGAGTTGAAAAAACGTTAAAGATTCGGTTCATTTTTGAAATAAACAGAGAGATTATGTTTCTGTAAAAAATTTTCCAAGTTTGTCACTGAGTTTCGGGATAATTGGTTAAGTAGTGGAGATTTTTTTTTTCATTTGCAGGAGTAACTAAGGAACGGACAATCTTAACTCTGCCCTGGGATGGATGATAGATTATCTATCAACTGATTTCACCAATATATGAACAAAGGACTCCCTAAACATCATTACCCAATACAGGGCCAGTTCTATCCTTTCCTGAGTTGAAAAAACGTTAAAGCTTCGGTTCATTTTTGAAATAAACAGAGAGATTATGTTTCTGTAAAATTTTTCCAAGTTTGTCACTGAGTTTCGGGATAAATGGTTAAGTGGTGGAGATTTTTTTTTCAATTGCAGGAGTAACTAAGGAACGGGCAATCTTAACTCTGCCCTAGGATGGATGATAGATTGTCTATCAACTGATTTCACCAATATATGAACAAAGGACTCCCTAAACATCATTACCCAATACAGGGTCAGTTCTATCCTTTCCTGAGTTGAAAAAACGTTAAAGCTTCGGTTCATTTTTGAAATAAACAGAGAGATTATTCCAAGTTTGTCACTGAGTTTCGGGATAAATGGTTAAGTGGTGGAGATTTTCTTTTCAATTGCAGGAGTAACTAAGGAACGGGTAATCTTAACTCTGCCCAAGGATGGATGATAGATTATCTATCAACAAGTGAAATAGTATTATTTTTATACAATTCTGAAAAAGAGTTATTGCCAGCTTTGCCTCTCACTCAAAATATTTGTCTTGTCTTTATTCCAATTTGACATGATTTTCAACTTTTTCATTTTAATTCAAAATCAATTGGGGTTCATTTTTTTCTTGTTTTACCTTTTTTAATTTTCTATATATGATACTTTCAATAACATTAGTGTGATAACCATTGCTGAAAAAATATGTTTAAACCAATTTAATTCAGATGCTGCAAGATTGTGTGAACAGATTTTTGGAACTCTTTCGACTAAAGAGATTACTCTTTTCACAGAACGAGGGTGGTTTGAGGGAAGATAACGATCATTATGGGCGGGTTTTCTATAATTAGAAAATTCAAGCGTAGGAGTATTTTTTTTAAATCAAAACATTTAAGAAAAGGAAGCTTCCCTGAGTCTTCCAGCTCTAATATAAATTGAACGTTTGGATCAAAAGTCTCAAAAGCGTTCAAATGCACTAAAAAATTTAGTGCAAAAAGTTTAGAGATTCACTTATGATCCCAAAGAGACAAAATATCGTCGAAAAAACAGAACCAGAAAGAGTGGGTCGAGATAACACTGATCAGACCAGAATTTTCTATGAAACACATGTAGAAATCTGCCAAATAGAGAGATAAAACGTTCCCCATCGGTAAACCCACAATTTTAAGAAAATTGTCTCTAAGCCTCTGAGTCTGAGCGAAGGGGTATTTTTTGCAAAGGCAAAAAAAGTTATTATTGTATTGGTCTCTAAAGTTTCAGTAAATAAACAAACAAGTTTTTTAACTGAAAGTAAGGAGCGACATTAAAGCTTAAAACAAACAGAAATTACTTCGTATATGAAAGGAGCTACTCCCTCTTCGACGCCCCGCTCTTTACACTAAAGTTTGACTCTTTCTCTCAACTCTACTTTTTAAAGCAGTAAAAGACTTTAGCGTAAAGAGCGGGGCGCTGAGGAGGGAGTAGCCCCTTTCATATACGAAGTAGTTTCTGTTCGTTTTAAGTTTTAATGTCGCTCCTTAACTTTCAGTTTAAAAAACTTGTTTTTTTATTTAATTTTTGAACGTTTTTGAATTAATGCATGTTTTGATTTTGGCTCTCCGCATATGAATAATTAAAACGAAATTTGCATATTTATTTTTTTGGATAAATGGATTTCTCGTAGTTTTGATCAAATGATTTTGAGAAAAATAGGAGCGGGGAAGGAGGCCCAGTTGCCCTCCAATGTTTTGGTTACTTAAAAAGCCAACTAGAACTTTAAATTTCTTATGAACGTTTTAATTAGTAAAAGATGTACGTAACTTACGAGTTAGCTTACATAACAAACTTCTGTATGTTTTTATTACGTATATGAGGGGTTTCACCCCCTCGTCCGTACCTCGCTCTTTACACTAAAGCTTAAATTTTGTCCCAATTCCTTAAGAATGACCCCTGAATCACAAAGGTTGTAGAATAAATAATTGAAATTACTAAAAATACTTTTGCGTAAAGAGCGAGGTATTATGAGGAGGTGAACCCCTCATATGCGTAATATTTTCTGTTCGTTTTAAGTTTTAATGCTCCTCATTACTTTCAGTTGAAAAAACTTTCTCATATTCATTTTTTCATTGTTTTTTTTGCATAGTGCTAGAAAATCCTGCGCTCCGTTCATGAAATTTTCCTCCCCCATGACACATTCCTTCATGGAAAGTTCCCCCAACATATCCCCCTCTTCTCAACTCCTCCTCCATACCAAAAAATCCCCCTGAAAACGTGTGTACACTTCCCAATAACAATTACTATATGTAAGCACTGGTCAAAGTTTGTAACTTGTAGCCCTTCCCATGGGGACTGTGGGGGAATTAGTTGTCCCAAAGACATATTTATAAGGTTTTTCGACTATGCTGAATAAAATGGTATTTCCAGAATTTTGATGTGGTGACTTTGGGAAAATAATTAGCGTGGGAGGGGGCCTAGGTGCCCTCCAATTGTTTTGGTCACTGAAAAAGGGCACTAGAACTTTTCATTTCCGTTAGAATGAACCCTCTTGCAATATTCTAGGACCACTGGTTCGATGCGATCACCCCTGGGAAAAGAAGAAAAAACAAACAAACAAGTAAAGACGCATTTGTGACCTGCCTTCTGGCAAAAAAAATACAAAATTCTACATTTTTGTAGATAGGAGCTTGAAACTTCTACAGTAGGGTTCTCTGATACGCTGAATCTGATGGTGTGATATGATTTCTGAATCTGATTTCGTTGATATTCTATAAATTTTTAGGGGGTATTTCCCCTGTTTTCTAAAAGAAGGGGAATTTTCTCAGGCTCGTAACTTTTGATTAGTAAGAGTAAACTTGATGTAACTTATATATTTAAAATCAGCATCTATCATTTTTAGCTCTCAATGTGAGGTTGAATATTTGGTCTTCTAAGAGAAGAAGTAAGGAGAAGTAGGAGAAGTAAGATGTATACTCGATTTCAGCCATTTTTGTCGCTTTCAACTCAATTGAATGAAGAAATTACAATTTTCTGGGACAAAATGACAAAACAGAAATAACAACAGCAGACAAAGAAAACGCAGTAGTGATTATGGATACCACAGATTATTATAAAAAACGTATTTGCCCTTTTGATGGACAAAGATACTTACAAAGAAACAAAAACTCACCCTACACATAAATACAAACAGCAATTCAGATAAACCAAAAGCAAAAGTAAGATAAAACTGAAATAACAGCTGATCCAAAGGTATGCATTATATAAAAATTATCTAAAAAATGCTTTAAACTTCATACTTTAAAGGTATTCAAGATGCTATAAAGGTAAACTCCCCCTTGGAGGCATGAGTTTCAGTATTTAGCCCTTCCCCCTCAAAATATTATTTTTAATATTTTGGACTCGTAACCTGTCTATCCTTCTCAACGGTTTTGGTGCGGGATAACTGCCATATATCAAAGCATTTTATGAGTTTCCTGGAATTTATTTGACAATACTCCAGTGGTGTCATCTATATATTTGATGTCTTTTAAACAAAGAGTAATGGACAATGTTATCTGTGGATTCCATAAACGATTTTAAATTGATCTTAGCCGGTCCTCTTTTTAGATTTGTACGTATACATTTGGATTTTAGTCTTTGCTTTGTGTCACATAACAGTTTTCTTTCAGGTTCCAATGATACCACGGACATACATCCTAAACAGCATTCAACTTATTCCAGCATTTATTTTTTATGAAAAATCACGAAAAGAAAGCTCTGTCAAAAATCTAATTGTTAGGAAACGTTAAAGTACTTTATTACTTGGTACTCTAAGTATCATCGCTACAATATGTAGGGTGAAAAGTAATGAGGTTACCACACCCAAGAAGTGAAGCAAGTTTAATCATAATGAAGTATACCAAATATATTGAAAGTATAATACTTTAGTAACAATATTATGGAAACTACAACACGGAATTATGGGAAGCCGGCTGCAAGAACAGATTATATTAAATACCTAGCCTAACCAACTCTATATATTAAACATTTAATTAAAATATACCTGCATAGTAGTTTATCTCACATAGGCTAATCTGATTATCCCCGAGTATACACAGAAAAACCAGTTTTAAACAGGTCTAAAACAAAAGTGTGGTTGCTATAATACGTGAGTACCCAAAGTGATGGACCAAATGTCAACGAAAAGTTGTTTTGGCTCTTTGAACGTGGAAAACAGAATCTAATTGGGAATGCAGGACAACTTGACGTTGGGGCATATAAAAATCATCAAATGAACAATGCTTTTTAAAAGTTTCCTAGTGAAACAGGAACCTTTCACAATCCAACACATTTAACACACATTCAACATGTACATAATTTCTTTTTTGACCAAAATTTACTGTCCAAACATCAAAATTCACTGATAACTAGATGTGTTAACCCGTACAAACTACCTCTGGTGAAAAAGAAAGATCCCGTTTCAACCTCCGGTATATGATTCCATCAATAGCCAATAAATATTCATTAAATAAATTTGTTGAGTTACCAAAAGGATGTTTCAAGAGACGATTAAAAAGTTATATAATGGAACCTGCATGCAAGAACGGTTGGTAAAAAATTTTTATTTTATATTTTATTTTGGCCTCACTCCACTTACTCCACCTGAAATACTCTTATTAAAGACACTGTTTTTTTATTTTATTGATGAAATAGTGGTTCATTTTTTGTTTGTTCTGTATCAATGAGGATTGTTAAATTTTGTTTATGGGTCTTGCCCAGTAGTCGAGCTTGTCTCTCCATTTGGGCAAGTTGAAGATTTTGATGAATATAAATTTTTGAATAAATGAATCTGAATCTGAATGTCCTCAGGCTCCATCAAAAAGCCTAATACTTTTTCCATGGTTGGCTTTCCCTGATTAAGCACTAAAGACAAATCTAAGAAAAAATAGGTGCTCCAAGTGAGTTTTATCAAACATGTACAACCCCATTGGTTGTTCAACACTTGTGCTGCCACTAGAATGATATGGCAATCATCAGCCTTTATTGAGTATGTTACCGTCTTTGTCTCTAATAAAACAAACGCCTGATTAAATATTACCCTTATAAAGATGTTGCAAAACTTAGAAAATAGTAAACTTTGAAAGTAGAATGTCAGTTCCTGATGACCTGAAGACGTTCAAGAAATCATAGTTAACTGGGATGAGAAACTATTTAAAGATAAAAAGGCTTTCTCGCCTCTAGTCGACACTGTGATAACTGATGAAGTGCGAGTCTGCTTTGTAGTGGCTGATGAATTGCTTCATTGAAAATGATCCCAAAGCCGTTGTTAATGAATGCCTAAAATTCATAGTCCCATTTGATTTCAACTGAAATTTCAAAGTGGTGCCACTACACCTTTCGATTAATTATTTAAGAGAAAAAACAGTAAAGTCAGCTCGTGTATCCTAGTACAGTGTACTCCTCTCGAATAGCCTCCAAGACAGCATTAAGGGCTTTAAATTGGCTTCGTTCTTTAAATCCCAGGTCAAATGATTTCTTCTCAGTCATAATAAATGACGAGATCAAGTTCCTTAGGTATGTGATTTTTCACGTGTGTCTTGACTATGTGATTTAATTAGTCAGTTGAGCCACTGTGCACAAGTCATTTGGTCTTTTAGCATTGGCTATGTATATTTTTTGTATTTTTTGTAAATTGTTAAAAAGAATGGTATAAATCAATCGAAAAGACCAATATTTTATTGACAAATTAGCTACTTTGAAGCTCTCATTTTTAAATTGGTTTAGAATCCAATTATTTATGTTCTTAGTATTTCGAAAATACTTCAGACAATGGGTATAGGTGCAGCAGCTCGTAGGTGAGGCTGCAGAGGCCCAGCCATCCCTATTAAGAAAATGACATACTTAGCATGCCCGCTGGAGTATTCTGAAACTAGTGGTTTTTGGTGTCATCTTTAATCAGAAAGAGATGGGCTTCAGACCTTGTTTTGGCAAAATGAGGCAGAAATATTGAAACAAAGAGATGGGTTCAAACAATAGAAAAGAATCAGCCCTCAGTTTTTAAAGGCACCAAATATGGCAGTCCAGGTCGAAATTAGTTTAGGGCACGTAATTTCCTTCGAAAGGTTCAAGAGACGTTTGTTTAGTAGGAGAAACCTAAATGTGAGAATTCAGTTCTCATTTAATGACGATTCGTTTATTTTTACGGTGAAAATAAAGAAATTTTTAGAAAGCAAAATTTCGAAAAGAAAATATAGTTTAAAGATTTAATTGGAACTGGCAATCAGTGTTATTCAATTTCCTGTTGGAACTTGATTTATATACTGTTACTCAGAATATCAAAAAGAAATCAGGAAAGTCAGAGAAGTGGCTAAAAGAGACAAATTTTTAAAATTTAGTCAGAAAATTCAAACACTATTATTCAGTTCATATTTGAAGATGTCTCCTTTGTTCCAACTACGAAAGTAAGAAAAGGCAAGATAGAAAACTAAACACTCAAGAAAATTCAAAAAGGAGAAAAAGCGAAATTTCGAAAAGAAAATATAGTTTAAAGATTTAATTGGAACTGGCAATCAGTGTTATTCAATTTCCTGTTGGAACTTGATTTATATACTGTTACTCAGAATATCAAAAAGAAATCAGGAAAGTCAGAGAAGTGGCTAAAAGAGACAAACTTTTAAAATTTAGTCAGAAAATTCAAACACTATTATTCAGTTCATATTTGAAGATATCTTCTTCGTTCCAACTACGAAAGTAAGAAAAGGCAAGATAGAAAACTAAACACTCAAGAAAATTCAAAAAGGAGATATAATTTTTAAATGTTTCTTTGCAGCCAGACAATACGGTATTTCGACATCCACTTTCTCAACTTACACTTGCAAGCTCAAGAGGGTAGGAGAATATTTTCATGTTCTTAACAGAAAATAAAGGTACGGGAAAGGAAATGAAAAGGATCACACTGAATTTCCCCAAAACGAGCAGAAATTAGCATGAGTAGGGCTGACAACCCCACTTCTTCTCAAGGCCAGAACTATTTTTTACCTTACTGAAAGAAATTGCGAACTAGAGTGGACAAATTGAATTAGTAACCAGAAGTTTTAATGCCCTTTTTAACATTCAGAGTAATTGGAGGGTGGTTAACCCCCCCCCCCCCCCAGCCCTCGCATTTTTTCGGAATGCATCTGATGAAAGTTTTGGGATTGCCATTTTTTTGCCGTAGAAACTTTGAAAACAGCTCATTCGATTGGAAATTGAAAGGGCCAGTTCTCTTTTTAATAGTCAAAAGTGATTGAAGGGCAACTAAACCCCTCCCAGACCCACCGTTTCCCAAAACACACTCAATGAAAATTTTTAGATAACCTTTTTTCAACGTAATTGAAAGGTCCATAAATGATGTCCTTAAGAATGACAACCCCCCCAAAGCCCTTAGGGCAAGAGTTGAAAGTAATACCCTGGGGGCATATAAGGTATATAATAGAAGGGGTGACCGTACAAACTCTGGAAGGGACTTATTGGATTTTTAATCAGAAGTTCTAGTGTCTTTTTTGAGATTCAGAGTGATTGGAGGGTTGTCGTAGAAACTCGAAAACAGCCCATTTGATAGGAAATTGAAAGGCTAGTGCCCTTTAAGAGTCGAAAGTGATTGGAGGGTGACTAATCCCCCTCCCACGCCCACAATTTTCTAAACATATCTAATCAAAATTTTTAGATAGCCATTATGTTGAACGTAGTTGAAAGGGCTGGAAATTATGTATTTTGAGGATGAAACTCCCCCCCTCCCTACAACCCCCAGGGCAAGTTAAGCTATGCCCTTGGGGTATATAAGGCATTTAAAGAAAGGGTGATCGCATAAACTTCGAAGGGGGCTCGGTGGACTGGTAATCAGAGGCTCTACAGCCCTTTTTAAGATTCAGTGATCGGATTTTGGATAACCCCCCCCTCAAAACCTCGTATTTCCCCAAATCCATTTGATTTATTTTCTTATCAGTGATGTTTTCTCCTGTAGCGATTCCAGGTCACTTTCATGACAAAAAAAAAACAATTCCACTGCATGGGTGGACTCATTTGTAATTTCTAGTCCCTTTTAATGAAAGTACTTTTATGACAGAAAATATTCGGCAGCACAGTTAGATTGTGTCGTGCTTTTCAGTCCCTTGATTCACTAATCCCGAGATTTCAAAACCCCTTTGCAACTAGATTATGCAACCTAGATTTAGCAACCGCTATTCTGAGCCAATCACTATTTTCACAGGATTTTTTAACGATCTTGGTATTGTTAAACTCTCGTTCTGAATAGTGTTTTCTTGGAAGTATTTTTATGATCCAAGAAAAAAAAACAGAATTCAAGCTTAATCCGAATCTAAAACTTAAAATTTCATCTTAAATCTTGATCGTCAGTGTGAAGCTGTCCAATCTCAGTGTGACCTGAAGTTGGATCACTATCCCTTCAGTATGAGCTATCCCTCACAGTAGAAGAACACAGCAGGAACAGATGTTTATGAACTTAAAATACTATAGAACTATACAACCTATATTTAAAGGTGCTTGGGAACCTTTTATAAGACCCCCACTTCCATCACTGAATTGGATGCACCTCTTTAGACAATATGCTGCCTACGCCCATGTGAAGGACTATGCTACAATCAAAACATTTTTGAAATGTTGAGATCATTAATTGAACTGATATTTTAAGTAAGGGATAGTCGTGTTAACTTTAGAGGGGGCTCCTTTGAAGAGAAATGTATTGTTCTAGTCCCCTTCTAAGAGCCAAAAGGAAAGGATGGCAACTTACCCCTTCTCTCTAATATCTTTTATTACTCCGAAAGCATCCGTTCAAGATTGTGAGATAGCTATTTTGTTCATAATAGTACAAAGAGCAATACAACCATGTGTTCAGGGTGAAACCAACTCCCCAGAGCCCAGGGGTAATTTCTGTAATTTATGCCCAAGGGCACATACGTTTTTTTATAGAAATGGTGGTGGTACTAATTTCGGATCAGATGGGCCTCATTTGATTGGAAGTTGGAATTTCTAGTGCCATTTTTAGAGTTAAAAGTGAATGAAGGAAGAACAGCCCTCCCCTCAAGGTTATCATTCCCCAAAATCTTAAGAGAACTATTTGTTCAGAATTGTTGAAAGGTTCAGTAATTATGTCTTTGGGGATGTCTATCCCCCCACAGAATCTCACGGCAAGAGCTGCAGGTTAGGCAATGTTTGAACTTTACTTTCCAAAAAGACTAAGTGCATTCAGCTGAACCTTAAAGAGAATGTTGAGTAAAGTGTTGAACCAATTCAAAAGACGTTATGTGTGTATGGATTGTCAACCCAGCGTCACCCAGGAATGAATGAGTGCATTAATTTGGAACTTTCGGGAAATGATAAGGGAGATGATCAAAAAGGCAATATTTGCGTGCTCACTATTCTACTACTACCACACTACTCTATTTAAAATACCGAGGGGAGATTTTAACTAAATCAAATAATGCTATGTGCATTTACACTGCCAAAAGGGTATATCCCAAGAATTGATTTGTGCATTAAGTCGGAACTTTCAGAGAATACTTAAAATAGAAAATCACCTAAACAAAAGGCAATATGTTGCAGGCTACTCCTAATACTACTATCACTGCCACATACCACGTGTTCTATTACTACTACTAATATTTCAACTACTGCGTCTGTTGCAATTACTTGTAAGGCTAAGAGCATTGAGACAAAAATTTAAAGAATTATATGAATATACAGGTTATCTAAAGGATATATAAGCGATGTCATAGCAATGGCTAATTTTATTAAGCTACATCTTCCAGGACTTAATGAGAGGGATGTTCTACTGACCAAAAGGCAATCCTACTACTGCTTCTAGTACTGCCGCTGTTACTATTGATACTAGTAGTAGTAATACGAGTACTACTATTGTGACTACTATTACAACTATGCCTAGGGGTATGAAGGTGAAATATTCAAGGAATTTTGAGGGGGAAGGTGATCTGTATCACAGCACCCCGTCTGTATGTAAGTTTTGAAAGGATGTAACAGCAATATCTTAGGAACAGTCTTGTGTGTGAAGTTGAAACTAACAGGGCTTGTTGTAGAGGAGTTGAACAAAGCAAAAGAAAATATTTGTATCCTAATACTACTGCTTCTACTCATGCTACTACTAGTGCTACTATTACTGCCACTAAAGCTATGGCTACTACTGTTTAATTCTACTACTACTACTACTAAGGCTATTAAAACTAGGGTTATTAAGGCAAAAAATGTTTGGTATATTGAAACTGTATGGAACTAAATCGAAACACACTATGCCCGTACAGGCTGTCAAGAGGACATATCAGAAATGCTTGAGGAACGGTTGATGGTATTAAATTGAAACTTTCAGAGTGTTTTGAAGGGATTGTTGAAGAAAGCAAATGTGCGATGAGTATACTGCTACTAATACGGCTACAATTTATGCTATTGCGCAAGCTAAGAGTATTGAGGTGAAGCTTTTAAGGAATATTTTAGGCAGATGTTGAGCTAAATCAAAACACACATGAACAAGTGAATTTTCAAAAGAGTGACTAAGCAATATCTCAAGAACACCTTACATTATTAAGTTATACCTTTAAAGTTATGTTGTGGCAGATTTTGGATAAGCCAGAAGGCTCTATGTGTGTATTATTAATACTACCACTACATTTACTTTAACTAATGACACTAAGAGTATTAAGGTGCAGCTCTTAGAGAACGTTTAGGGGGAGTTTCAATTAAATGAAAAAACTACATGCATGCAAGTTTTCAAAAGGGCATATAAGCAATATCATCGGCAGCTTCACTCTATAATAGCTAGAAGTGTTATTGAACCTTTTATAGAAGCTAGTTAAATTCAAAATCAAAAGTTCTAGTGCCATTTCTAAGAGTAAAAAGAGATGAAAAGGAAAGCAGTCCTCCTGCCAAGCCCAGTTGTTCTCCAAGCAGACCACGTCAAAATTTTGAGATGACCATTCTGTTCAGTATAGTAGATCGGTCCAGCAACTATGTCTCTAGGAACACTGGTGTCAACTCTCCACAATTACGCAATTGGCCTACTATACTTTAAAATTAAATATTTCTTTAAAACTAAATCAAAAGCCACTGTTTTTATGGTTGCCAAAAAGAAACCTCAGCAATGCATCGAGAACAACTTGGGGTATTGAGTTGAAACTTTCTGGGTACCACTAAAATGCTTCTGCTTTTACACTTTACATAAATCAAAAGAAAGTATGTGAGTCCAGGTTGTCAATGAGCATAGGTAGAATGTTCAGCGAATTGCATTAAGGTTTATTTTTCAGATCAACTTGAGGGGGTATATAAATAAGTTAAACAATACTATTTGTGTCAGGATTAAAAATTATTTAACAAGTTTATCCAACATAAAAATAACAAGCCAAACTATGGGCTCTTTTAGGATTAAATTAAAAAACAAGTTTGTTTTAATTGAAAGTAGGGAGCTACTTTAAAACTCACAAGGAAAAGAAATTATTGCGTATGTGAAAGGGGCTGTCCCCTCCTCAACGCCCCGCTCTTTATGCTAAAGTTTGACTCTTTCTCACAACTCTTCTTTTTAAGACAATAAAACATTTTAGCGTAAATAGCAGGGCATTGAGGAGGGGACAGCCCCTTTCATATACGGAATAATTTCTATTCGTTTTAAGTTTTAAAGTCTTTCAGTTAAAAGAACTTTTTTATTTAATTTCTGAACATTTTTGAACTAATGCAGGTTTTGATTTTGGCTTAACGTATATGAATAATTCAAACGAAATTTGCATATTAATTTTACTTTTTTTGGCTAAATGGCCCTCTGAAAGTTTTAATCAGACAGTTTATAGAAAGAAAGCGGCGAAAGAGGGGGGCCTAGCTGCCCTCCAGTTTTTTTAGTCGCTTAAAAAGGCCACTAAAACTTTTCATTTTATTTACGAATGTTTTTATTAGTAATAAATATACGTAACTTACAAAATAAACTTACATAACGAATTTCTTGATTCGTATATTTTTATTACGTATATGAGGGGGTTCACCCCCTCGTCAATACCTCACTCTCTTCATTAAAGTTTTATTTTGTTCCGATTCTTTAAGATTGACCCCTGAATCACAAAGGCCGTTTAATTAGAATAAATAGCTCTTTTGAAATTGCTAAAAATACTTTAGTGTGAAGAGCGAGGTATTGAGGAATGGACAAAACCCCTCATATACGTAAAAATTTATGTGCGTTCAAGTTTTAATGCTACTCCTTACTTTCAGTTGAAAAAAACTTGTTTTTTTCTATTAAATTTTTGAATGTTTAAATTAATACAGAGTTTGATTTTAGCTCATCGTACTTGGATAATTAAAACAAAACTTGCATATTATTTTTACTTTTTTGGCTAAATGGCTTTCTTAAAGTTTTGATCGGACGATTTTGAAAAAAAAGTGGCGGGGGAGGGGGCCTAGTTGCCGTCGAATTTTTTTTTTAGTTAAAAATTCCACTAGAGCTCTTAATTTTATTTCAAGAAAGTTTTTATTAGTAATAGATATACGTAGCTAACAAATTAACTCAAGCCTTAATCTTCTATATTTGCATATTTTTTTATTACGCCTATAAGGGGGTTCACCCGTTCGTCAATACCTCGCTCTCTACACTAAAGTTTGAATTTTGTTCCAACTCTTTAAGAATGGCCCCTGAATCACAAAGGCCGTTTAATTAGAATAAATAGATCTTTTGAAATTACTAACAATACTTTAGCGTAAAGGGGGTAAACCCCCTTACATACATAATAATTTCTCTTCGTTTTAAGTTTTAATGTTAATCTTTACCTTATGTTGAAAAAACCTGTTTTTTTTTCTCAGAGTTTTTTTCAATAATCCTGGAGAATCCAGTGCACCCTTCAGGGAAATTCTCTTCCTCAGTGATAATTTCCTTCATGGAAAGATCCTCTCACGTAATCCTCTTCCCACCTCCAGAAATTATCCCCCCCCCCTGAAAAAGGGCACTAAAAAGGACGATAGAACTCTTAATTGCCGTTAGAATGAGCCCTCTTGCGAGATTCTACGACCACTAGATCGATACTATCATCCCTGGGGAAAAAAATATAAACAAATAAACACGCATTCTTGATCTTTCGTCTGGCAAACATACAAAATTTCACATTTTTGCAAATGGGAGCTTGAAATTTTTACAGTAGGGTTCTCTGATACGCTGAACCTGATGGTGTGATCAAACAGTTCGTGGTAACGACCTGTAGTAAGGAGCGACCCGCTCAATAGTAAACGAAACTCTAAAAAACGGAATTACGATGCTAAAAGATGCATCAAAATAGTCAAATTTTCATGCTGATTTTAAATATATAAGCTTCATAAAATTTAGTCTTTGTCATCAAAAGTTACGAGCCTGGGAAAATTTGCCTTATTTTGGAAAATAGGGGGGAAAACCCCCTTAATGTCACAGAATCTTAACGAAAATCACACCGTCGCATTCAGCATGTCAGGGAACCCAAAAGCAAAAATTTCAAGCTCCTATCTCCAAAAATGTGGAATTTCGTATTTTTTGCCAGAAGACAGATCACGGGTGCGTGTTTATTTGTTGTTGTTTTTTCCCAGGGGTCATCGTATCGACCAAGTGGTCCTAGAATGTCGTAAGAGGGCTCATTCTAACGGAAATGAAAAGTTCTAGTGCCCTTTTTAATTGACCAGAAAATTGGAGGGCGCCCCCTCCCACACTCATTTTTTCCCAAAGTCAACAGATTTTGAGATAGCCATTTCGTTCCACATAGTCGAAAACAATAATAACTATATCTTTGGGGATGACTTGCTCCCCCAGAGTCCCTGGGGGAGGGGCTGCAATTTACAACTTTGATCAGTGTTTACATACAGTAATGGTTATTGGGAAGTGTACAGACGTTTTCAGGGGGATTTTTTTGGTTTGGGGTGGAGTTGAGGGGAGGGAGCTATGTGGGAGGATCATTCCTTGGAGGAATATGTCATGGGGGAAGAGAAATTCAATGAAAAGGGCGCGGGATTTTCTAGTATTACTATGAAAAAAAAAAACAATGAAAAAATAAACATGAAATTTTTTTTTTCAATTGAAATTAAGCAGTAGTATTAAAAACTTAAAACGAACAGATTATTACGCATATGAGGGATTCTAAAAATACTTTAGCATAAAGAGCGAGGTATTTAGGAGGAGATAAATACCTCGTTCCTTATGCTAAAGTATTTTTAGTGATTTCAACTATTTATTCTACGGCCTTTGATTCTGGGGTCATTCTTAAAAAATTGTGACAGAGCTTAAGATTTAGTGTAAAGAGCAAGGTTGTCCCCTCCGCAGTCCCTCGCTCTTTACGCTAAAGTTTGACTCTTTGCCCCAATTCTACTTTTTAAAACAATTGAAAACTTTAGCGTAAAGAGCGAGGGACTGCGGAGTGGACAACCCATTTCATATACGGAGTAATTTCTTTTCGTTTTAAGTTTTACTGTCGCTCCTTACTTTCAGTTAAAAAAACTAGTTTTCTTTATTTAATTTTCATTAAGATTCTATGACTTTCTTTCTTAAAATTCTACGAATTCTCTCAGGCTCTTAACTTTTGATGGGTAAGATTAAATTTGATGAAATTTATATATTTAAAATCAGCGTTAAAATTTGATTCCTTTGACGTACATATTGGTATCAAAATTCCGTTTTTTAGAGTTTTGGTTACTATTTAACCGGCTCGCTCATTACTACGGTTCATTACCACTAACTATTTGAAAAAACCGAAAAGATATAAATCGTTTTTTCCATGAAAAAAACTATGTCAGTAAAAAACGAACGGAAATTAATTAAAAAAAACTTTCTGCGAAACAAGTATTTCGGAGATAACTCAAAATAAGCAGTAATTAACATGAGCAGGGCTGACAGCCCCCATGCCTTCTTAAGACCGGGACATAATTTGCACTTTACTGATGACAAAATGCATTTTGATAGAATTTAAAATGTTTTAAATTTTTTACGTTAATAAATAAAAAAATATTAAAACGTTAAGGAATAAAGGTCTGTATATGTATATTGCTCTGACAATCCACGGTCACTTGTTTGTTTTTTGTTGTTTTGTTTTTTTTAAGTGAAGTCTAGTTATGTTCCGGTCTTGAGAAGACATTGGGGTTGTCAGTCTTACTCATGTTAATTTTTTTTCCTTTTGAGTTTAACTTGATTATTTATTGTATTTTCTGTTCGATTTGAATTTCATTTATTTATTGATGGTAATGTGTGGTAGTTTTACGCTTGGGAGATTATTTGACTTTATTTTTGATCATTCTGTGCTTAATGGATCTCTTTGCTTTTCTTTGAAAAATTTGCTTTGTGGAAAAAAAAATGATATTAGTTATTTAAGAATGCCCATGGAAATATTGATAAGAAATCATATATTGGATTAAGTACCTAAAGAAGCATAAGGGTGTCTTAAGAGTCGCAGCATAATTAACATTTGAAAATAAGAAATAAATGTAAAAAAAATGACAAATCCTCGGAGATGTTTGCACTGACAAATAATTCTGAAAAGGACTAACAAATGACTTTTTGGGCTAAAGACGGGAAATTTCGTAGGTTTTAGTTATTCAAATCGGAAATTCATAGGGTTAGAACGAAAAAGTGAGAACAGGTTCAAATTATGAAATAAAGGGTGTGCAAGGCTGCCAGGTCATATTGGTCATAAAATTGGTCATAAAATTGGTCATAAAAATTGGTCATAAAAGAAAAGTATGGAAATGTTGTATATATATAATATTAAAATTACATACGTCAGTCCTTAAGAACTGATGCTGAAAGTGGAGGAAATGGCCAATGGTAAGAATCCACTTGAGGGGCTGGTATCCCTGGAGGAGTAGCTATTAGACCTTAGGACCTCGTTTGATCGAAATGACAATTCCTAAATTTTACTAATGTTAAGGAGAGGGGGCACCTAAGAGGACAAGAAGAGGGGACTTTCTGGTTTCCCTCAAATCGCTTTTCAGCTTCCAGTCAGCATACCTTGAAAGGTTGAATTTAATTCCTTCAGCCGTTCCTTAGATACTGCGTGTATTCCCTTTTGAAAACCAGCAAGCATAAAGTGCCTTTTGATTGTATTTGGCATCCCTCTTAACATTTTCTTAAAGTTTCACTTTAATAACTTAAGGCTTTTTGGTGATCCAGGATCAAAAATGCCGTCTTTCCCTAATAAAAAAAACCTTATATGTTAACAATGGGCTATTTGCAATACTTACAGCCCTTACCCCTGCAGCTATGGGGGGTTTTCAACCCTGGAGTAGTACTTGTTATGCTTTGAATTATTGTGAACAAAATGACGATCTCCAAATTCTAATCACCATACCTCTAGGGGAAAAGGAGCGAAAGAGGAAGGGGGCGGTTTGCGTTTCAATTATTTTTGACTTTTAAAAAGAGCACTAGAACCTTTAATTTCCAATTGAATCAGCCTCCCTCTAAAGTTTATGCGATATGCCCTTCTATGCAAAGCACCTCTGGAAATAAAATATAATAAAGAATTAATTAAATAATGATACATTGAATATGCTATAGGTTCTTTCCAATTACGAGAATTTCCTCTGATTATGAGAAGAAAAAGCTTTTTTTCCTGCTTATTACGTAAAAAAATATTGCGCAGTAACTCTTCGAAAAAAAATTGTTAGACTTCATCCATGATAAAAAAAAGAAGCTTTTACAGCATCCGTAACGGCACTCATGGGGTGTGTTCCAGCTGACGGTTTTTCAGTAACTGCAGTAACTGCGCGGTAACTGCCCATTTCTAACTGCGGTAGAGCCAGTGGGAACGGCACAGTAAGCTGACTAGCAGTAGCGTCATTTTCGAATTAAATGCACGTGTTTAAATTTAAGGGACAGTTTAATGCTGATTAGTATAATTTTTTTTATTCCTTCGGTTTCAGAGCATTTAGAGAGGTTCTGAGCCAACCATGGGCATTTGGCTGTCACAAATGATTTTGTTCAAATGAACTGGTGAAAAATAAATAGATCATATACTTTTTCTCTTTTTTTATTATTTGAAGACTAGAATATCACATAACTAAGCATTCAAATAGCTTGATTGTATCTTAAGCATATACAATCCCTGATGGAGTTTTGTTGATACCTGTCTTAAATTGATTTGTCTAAATAAAATGGGCCTATGTCATTTACAGGATAGCAGTGGGACAACTATAGCAAGTTTTTTTTCAATATTCTACTTTTTAAAAATAATTATTGTTCTCTGGTCAAATTTGTGTTCCTTGCTAAGTGGTAGGCACTCTGGGCTGGAATGCTTTGTCCAAGGGGTACAGGTTTAATTCCTGGCATTGTCAGTTTATTTAGTTTTGGATAGGGGTTGGTGATAAGACTAACCTCAGCTAAAATTGGCCTAACTTTAAATGAGTACAGATGGAAATCTAGGGACAGTAAGAAGGAAGGGCATGCAAGAGCATAGGCTGGCTGGTCCCTAGCTTCCTATTGCACTACCTGGCTAAAGGACCACCAGGTCCTTTACTGGCCTACTGACTTAGCCATAGAAACTTTCTTTCAAACCCATTAAATATGAGTAAAAATGAAGAATACCAGTATGATGGTCCTTCTTTTTCCCTGAAATGTGGATGTATGGACAAGAGTGTGGGTCATGAGAGATAGCTTGTGAATGTAATTGGAGTGAATGTTCTGCAAGATTAAAAAAAATTATGACTGTTGCTCAGGTTGGCAACTGAGCACAGAAGTATAATTTTGTTATTTGTTTTTCTTTGTGACTATCATGCTTATTTAATGTACAGTATTTTAAAGTTAATCTTCTTTAATTTGTCTTTAATTGCCATGGCCCTAGGGCTTAAATACAATAAAACCTACTTATATCCATTGATTTTCTTTAAATAGATAGTAGCTCTATGTTTCCTAGCTTCAGTAAATTTAAATGTAATTGTGAGACCAGGGATTACAAAGTAGGTGAAAACTTGCAAATGAACCTCTGGTATCAATAAAAATTTGTAAGAAATGGATATCAATTTAAAGATTAAAAAAACTGTTAGAAAACAAAGAAGACAAATGAATAAACAAAAGTACCCCTTTACAACCATTTAATGAATTGTCACAAATATAGGTCACCCTTAAGATTGAAATGAACAAAGCTTCAATTATGAATCCATTTTCCTTTAAACAGACTGAAGGGGCAAACCTCCAAGCTTTGACAAATTCAATCTCACTTTTGGGCATTCTCACCTTTCCTTTTCAAAGGAAACTTTCTTTGGATGTTTCCCATCCAACTAAAAACAACACGGACAGCATCAGGTACAAGTGACCTTCTACTTAGCCTACATACCAAAGGGAAAAGCATGCATCTCTATACTATAATTTACCTCCAACCTGCCTAATGTGCAAATATATAGCCAAAATTATGTAGTTCCAATGTACTCTGTCACCTGTTACCTTTTCCCCCATTCTTGCTTTGTTTACAGTTGCTTCAATTAACAGGGAGTTAGAGGTAGAGGGATAGATTTGCAGAATCAATGGGAAACATGTAACTTCAGCTATAAATATTTTGAAGGTCATCAAAGATCAAGGCCCTCTAGAGCAAGAATGAGTAGAGATGTGTACTTTGAAATACCTTCCCAGGACATACTTTAGCCTGTAGACCCATCCCTGAAAGTTTCATTTTCCTAACCTAACCCATTTCAGTGATAGCAAGAAGTAAATCAACTAGAATTTTACTGGATAAAATTACCATCCTTTGGAATAGACTCTGAATAGTCTACCCTAGCCTACTTCTTCAATAGGATTAAAGACAGTCTCAGAATAATGATTTGGCAGCCCATAAATCCTCAACTTATCTGTAATACTTCACCTAGGCCTGTTTACAGAGCCTAAAAGGAGTTAATGCTTAAAATGCTACCATGTGGCAATTTAATGGAGCCTCAATGTTACCTGGAAGAAGTCAATCCTTAGAATGATTCCAAATGGCAATTTAAGGTAATAATTATGCCTGAATATGCCAGAAAACATGGAAATCTTTAAATTAAATAATAAGTTTTTCATTGGTTTAACCTACTTGCTAATAGATAGCTTACTACTCAGGGTGTCCTTTAATGCTGATCCCAAAATATGGTGATTTACTAACCTGGCTCAGATCCCTCTTTCTTTTGCAAAATCACTGTCCCACCTTCTTCCAAGCAAATAACTTCATATTCCATTACTTCATTCTTGTCCATATTTATTTTTTGTTGAATGAGATTTTGTTGAAGAAGGGGAATTATGTACTTACTGCGCTAACCATTCTTTTGAGCACGGTAAGAAAATCACTTACTGCGGTTACTGCCGGCAGTAACTATTCTCGTTCCCTGTGGGTTGGGTAGTAACCATTTTCCCGCTAGGAACGGAAATAGTAACCATTCGGTTACTACAGTAAGTCTCTGGAACACACCCATGGCTTCTCAAAATTTGTAGAACTACGGCATTCATTTGCCGAAAGTGCGTAAAAAGCTAAAGCTTTGCTGCTGAAACAATCAGAACAGGAAAACGATTTTTGATCAAGAAGTAGCAGAAGCTAGTAGCAAAGAAAAATGTCATGGCCAATGGTAGGTGGACCAAAATGCAAAGGTGAGTTGCAATAATTTCTAACTGAAAGCATAAATTAGGGGCTACGTATTATCTTTAAAAGGTGTCATTGACTTCGTACCAATTTCTCCATGATTTTGTTCGATTTTATTAGTATACCTCTCACATTCACTGTTGTCTTATCTAACCGGACAGATTACTTTCATCGTCAGTTTTTATACGACTAGATTATATTTAGACCTTTCAATCGCCAAAAAGCTTTGGCGACCATAGTTCCCACCCAAAATTCTTTATCATTATTCACTAATTTATTACTATTTGTAGTGACTTTTCCCTTTTTTATTAGAGCAGAGGGTCTGGTTAGGTTATAAGAGTGGGACTGGGGCTAGTGTTTAAAAGAAAACAACATTACAAATATTGTAATTGTTTTACTGTAAGGAACTAAGATCCAACACTTATGCCCTAATTTTACCTATTTCACTAATTAAACTAATTTTTCTTATGATTGCACTGAAAAAATGCCAATTGTCACCAAACTCTAGATGGTGTTCATAGTATTTTTTGTTGATATTAGCAGCAGTTCTTATACCTTTAAGCTATTCATACTCTTCCTACTATATTTTGTTACGCTTATAAACTTTTACTCATTATTGCGTTTATTTTGATTTTTTTATCATCAAGAATGAAGTAAAAATTCAAAAATACATAGATACACGACTCAAAACAGAATTTGTGTTGGTAAACACGAAAAACAAGAAGTACAATAGCGATTTTTTTAAGACAGTGGGGAACAAATTAGAATGAATATTTCGGCCCTATATCCAAGGGTCGTCCTCAGCAATACAAATAAGAAAAAACAACTTACAGTAGGATAAAATCAATAAAACTACAATGAATAGTTTTTCAAACAGTCCCAGCATCCTTACCTCAGCGAAGTTCAACCAGGACTGATAAATGAATTGTTATGAAACAAGGCAATTCATTGAAATAAAAGAAAATGATTTAAAAACACGTTTTTAATGCCAGCCTAGCTTTTTTCGCTGTTGATCTTATAGGTCTATTTGTGACAGGCTCTGCGTTAATATCTATTGGTTTTCTATAATATTTCATAAGGTCATTTTTAATTAAATTTGTGTATAGAGCATTCAGTGAATATTCTCCTAAATCCCTATTTAAGGAAATATTATTTTTAATCTGAAGTCTGAATTCAAATTGCTTCTCAAACTACTTGCTTTATGCCTAGATCATTGCTAATAATGGCGGATTCTTCAAAAAGTTTTTTGTGGCTAGGATTTTCAAAAACATGGCTGCTTACAGCAGAATCAAAAGAAACAGAAGTAGCCTAATGTTAGAATTCAGAGCTTTGGTGATATCATCTTTATGTTAATGTAGGCGTTTCTCGAAAATTCTGGTGGGTTCTCCCTATGTAGCATTTGCCACAGTCGCATGGTATTTGATAGACATCTCTTTGGCAAGTAACTGGAGTCTTATCTTTACCAGAATTTAGGAGATTTATGATTTTCAAATTATTGGTACATACAACATACGGATTATTTTGTGTGCATACTTTTGTAAGACTTCTAGTGATTTTTGGGATATATGGGAGGTAAATTTTGTTTTGGGGCTTATCGGGATTCTCACATGGTAAATTATTGTTGATTTTATGGGAGTGTCTTTTCAATCTACGGTTAATTATTTTATTAATAAATGAAAGAGGATACCCATTTCCAAAAAGAATGTTCCTGATAAAGTATAGTTCAGCTGTGATTTAGGAATCAGAAAAAATGTTTAGGGCATGATTGACGAGATATATTACGACCCCTCTTTTAACTTGTGGGAGGGGGTGGTTTGATTCAAAATGTAAATATCTATTGTTTTGCTATTGTTTAGCTAATCCTCCCGCCAATATAAAACCAGATAATTTGCATGACCTAAGAATTCTATCCTTCTCCGCCAAGATTTGTCAATTATTATAACTAAAACAGATAAAAGCAATTTTTTGGTTGTCATGGATATGAAAGATTACAATACAAAAATTTATGCACATCTAAATGACAAAACTACATATTAAACTATAACCCACGATCATATTGATCAGTTTGCTAACAAAATTGTAAAAGAGTTATAAGATCTAAATCAAAATGGTAAAATTACTCCACAATTATATAGTAAATTTTTTCCTCAAGGCAGCTCTTGTCCAAAAATTTATGGTCTACCAAAATTACATAAGCAAGGCATTCCTTTAAGGCCAATTGTAGCTTGTACAAAAGACCCCACCTCCAACATTCGAAAATGGTAATGTATAGCCTTCAAACCTTTGCTTTTTTGTCAAAAATCTGATATACGTAATTTGTTGATTTAGTTGAAAAACTCAAAAACGTAAATATTTTAAAAAATAAAATAATCAGTAGCTTTGACATTGTGTTTATGTATGCAAATACTAACGTAGCAGAATCCGAGAAATTATTAGAAAATAAAATAAATGAAAATTATGACTTAATAGAAGTTTCAGCCTCAGGATTAGATTGCGACGTTTTAATGACCTTTGTTAAACTTTGTAACAAGTATTCAATCTATTTCCAAATCTATAATTCTTTCTTCCAACAAATAAATGGCTTACCCATGGGTGCGCCTCTCTCTGGGTTACTGGCAAATATTTATGTAGAGCATATTGAAAATTGGGCATTAAATTCATATTTTTTTAAACATATCTTTTGGGGACGTAACATGGATGACGTCATTTCACTTTGGAAATATGGGGAATATGAACTTAGGGGTTTCTTAGACCACCTTAATACATATGATAAGAATTTACAGTTTACCTTAGAAATTGAAATTCATTCCTAGATGTTCTAATTATTCATAACTTAGATGAACTCGATTTTACTATTTACAGAAAACCAACACAAAACAATAGATATTTATATTTTGAATCAAACCACCCTCCAGAGGTTAAAAGAGGAATTGTAATATCTCTCGTCAATCGTGCCCTAAATATTTTTTCCGATGATTTTACTATACATAAGTGCCATATAGCACTAAAAACGGCACATTTGGTGCCACTTCTTAAGTGGAAGAGTTTGAAAGCAAAAAACAGTAGCATTGCAATAATTATGATCCAAAACCCTTAACTGAAGGTTTATAAGAACCCCTCACATATACTCCCCTTCTAGTAAGTTTCATAAATTGCCTACTCATCTTAAAAGTAAAATTATTGTGAAAAATATGAGCTAAAATTAAAACTTTTCAACTAAAAATCTACGAAAAATTAAGCTTGAATGATTTGAGTTGAGCCATCAAACTTCACTCTGCGATGAAGCCTGTATGCTAGTTCTAATGGCGGTAATTGAGGGGAAGGGCCATTCTAGCCCCTTAGTTCTTTGCTCCTGTCTAGGTTTTAAAAAACAACTTTTTAATCATTTCATAGGAAAAGACACTTAACAAAAGTGTTAAAAGACACAAAGACACATTTTTAAAAAAAGGGGGAAACAATCGGAAGCAAACTTTGAGGGAATATGCTATCAAGTCAAATTTATAAAAAACGATTAATTATAAATATAAACTTTTAAATGAGCCCTTAAACAGTTCCCTTTTGCTACTGTAGCCTTCTAGTTTCTGTTAGTCAGTAGGCGATTTATAAAGCCCTGTCTTCATTATGGCTTTTTCCTGCAAAGTCGGCCAAGTTAAACAGATTTTGGCTCATCGAAAAACAAACGTTCGTGAAAGACATGTATTGCTTGTGAAGTAGGGATAATGAACTTCATGTTACTGACTGAAAGTTTTTCGTAGGTGTCAAGGTTGTCTGCAGTATTTTCTAGATGTGTCTTATCTTCCCTAGATCGGTGACAATTAGAAAAGTATTTTAAAAATAAGTTTTCACTATGAAATAAGTTTTCATACCATCGTTATTTCTAAATTAAATTTTAATCAAAACGAATAAATATTAATTTAAAAAAGCAAAGTTTTTCTGGGGGAAGTAAAGAGTGAAATTGAAACTTAAAACGGACAAAAATTATTGCTTCATAGCCTATCTAAAATATATCAATAAAACTAGTACAAATAAACCGATTAACTATGTTTCCCTACACATTAAGGATTATAGAAAACTAGCGCTGTACTGAAAACATAAAATAATATAGGAGTTGAGGTGCAGTAAAAGCAAACTAATTAAGAACACTTTTTACAGAATAAAGATATTATCAATCCCTTATAGGATGAATCCCTTTTAAGACAAAGCAAAAATTCATTTTAGGGTTGTTGCTTTATTTTTTTTATTTTTTTTTTAATTTGCTATGAATTCTGCAGAATGGCTCAGTTCAATGACTGGCTATCGTTTTGGTTCTGAAAAGGACATGTCATGATTAGTTTGCAGATAAGTCCGAAGTAAAGCCCATCTTGATTGTATTAGGACTATAGACTAGCTTTAGAATTTTATCATAGATTGAAATTCACTGTTGTATTGAGAGAAATATCCTGATTCACCAAGTTCATATTATGTCTTGTTTGATCCTTGATTCCAGTTAACACTAAAGCATATTCCTTACAGTCTAAGATTGTATATATTTTGGTGTTTTAACCAAAATGCTACCTGATAGACCAATCCAATATTTCTGTTTATTTTATTTTACACTTACATTTTTAAGATAATTTTGATTGTATACTGAAAGATACTGATGTTATAACTGATGTAAGACTATGAAAAGTTTTATAAATTTGTTTATAGTTGTATGGCTACATACTCACTTTAGACTCTCAAATCATATTCCTGTTTTTTATACTTGACACTTGAGTTTTCAGTAAAACGCTGGTTTTCTATAATGCTAAGAGTATAGGGAAATATGGTTGGTTTATGTGTACTAGTTTCATTGATATATAATAGATAGGCCATAAATTAATAATTTTTGTCCGTTTTAAGTTTCAACTTCACTCTTTACTTCCCTCGGAAAAAAATTTGTTTTTTAAATTAAATTGGAAAGAGATGAGACGTAATATCATCTAATACCGTCCGTTTCTGCTCGAGGAGGGTTTGACCATTTCTGATCGATCCATTTCTGGATAGCCTGAACTATTGAATCTAAGTGGTCTCGATTTTGGCTAAACAAAAAAAATCAAGATTTTCACCTGAAAGTAAGGAGCAGTGTCAAACGGTCTCTTTTATCGATGTTTTAGCGGTTAAATAGATGAACTGGCGGATTTAGTCATTTGTCATAATTTTGGCTTCGAATATGATACAATGTGATCTGTAGACAACGTGACAACGTGATCTCACGATATAACGTGAGAAAGCAGATACATAATTGTGAGGTGAAAGCACTGACATCACCTTTGTTTTTTTTAACTACGTTAATATCATTAATGTATTTCGTAAAAGATATTTAATAATTTCAGTTGTTTCGATAGGTAATCTAACGTGATATAAAGTATACTACTTATGACGTACGCTACTCATACGACATATGACGTGCAATCGTCGGTTTAGGTACTTGTCACTTATTCAGAACACACTCACGAATTTGGATCTGTAGTTCTGTAAAAACCGGTTTCATATTTCATAGCCAGAGGGCTTTTTTAGTTCGACAGAATGCAGTGGACTTATATAATTTGAGCTATATATTTACAAATTAGGGGGGGTGTATTAATAAAGTATTTGGACAGCGTGAATGTAGAAAACAATTTTTATTTCATAATATGTAGAATAATTGTACCTAACTAATTTTCCATGCAGACTGGCTATGCTTCACCCCACCCCCTCTAAAGGGCAATTGTATAGTCCAAATTATATAAGTTCAATGTATTTTATAACCCGTCACTTGTTTCTGTGGTGTGAATCTGGTTTTTCTCAGATCTTACGTTCAGATCAAAATTCTTGGGTGTGTTCTGAATAATTAACAAGCACCTCGATTCATAACTTTGAAAGACTGTCAAGGATTCTCATGCATGCTAAATATAAGTAAATTTCACTGTCTAATGAAGGATACCTATGCACGTTGAAGGTCATTTGAAGGGGACGCGACTGGGGTAAGCTGACCCGAGCACCGTAGCTGAAAAGAGAGAAGTCGACATTCCTTTGTATTAAATGCATTTACTTTAGTCTTTTGCTAGCTTATTTGTCATTTTTATGTCAGGAGTGTTTTTATCCTGGGGGGGACAAAAACCTTAGGACCTTAGCCTTACCTTAGCTTTTAGGATTGATCCCGGTCAATAGAATGTAGGTGTTTTACCGGCATTTACATATGAGGGCTAAAAATTTTCGCTTCACCCCGAATTTCCGGAATTTACGATTTTCCCCATACTATATTATATTTCCTTTAATTCAATTGTTTTGAAGGTTTTCACAAGTTGTACCGTTTCACTTAGATCATACTATAACTTTTTTTCCAGGAGAATATAAGTAAGAAAATTAATTATTATCATTTCTGTCAATTTTCTAAGATCGCATACTTTGACAACTTAAACAAAAGATAAAACCGTATAAACATGGCACAAACCGAACCTTATCTTGAGGTTATCAGAATGAATATTTATAATTTTATTTTGATTTATGAGCAAATTATTTTCTACTTGAAAAAATTTATTTTCTTACATATTTTTGAAAGTGGAAGCCTATTTACAGTTGGTAATTTTTTACTTTTCATTTAGATGGTATATACGCATGAAGCCCCCTAAGATACAGCTGAGGTACAATTTACAATTGTTCTTTTTCTAATTGATCAAATGGCTACCACAATCAAAAAACAATTTTTGTAAAATTTCATTTTGAAATGATTCATCTCGAACTTGAAACGAAATAATTTCCTTTTACTTGGAAATATCCTTACATTTGTTAATTTTTGTTTCCATTTTAGATGCCACATGCAGATGCAACCCATGCAAATGCAGCCCCGATACAACTTGTTGCTCCATTGCTCAAGGTATGTTCATTATTTGATTTTTCCTATAAACTATAATTGTTTTTGGGTAATTTTAAAATGTCTGCTCATTGTCCTTGTTGGGCCCTTTTTTATCGTACGAAAATGACAAGATTAAAATTGATAAATAGCTAAAATGCAAAAATATGAAGATAAACACCAATTGAATAGTAATCATGGTAAAATAAGGTTGACTTATGCATACGGTTGTATCAAAACTATTTGGATATTAGTACAAGATGTGACATTATATGAACTCAACACATACTTTTTTTTTTTGGTATAAATGACGATTCATTTTTCAGGCATCTACAGTTTTGACTGAGGTTTTTATAATGATGTTTTACTGAATTGAATCTATTTTAGTTATTTCTTGGACTCGTATTTCGTAAAAATGATTTTAAGTAATTACTTTTATATATGATAAAATAAAAGCATGCTAGTTTGACTGATGAACTCTGAATTTTAAACGTAATTATTTAAAGGTACATCAAGATATTTAAGAAATATTTAATTTTTTCAAAATTAAACATAATGTATTTTTTAAGTTGAACATTATTATTTTATCTAATTGAACTTATTCACTTCCAAAAGGATGTCATGTCCAAGCCATACCACATTCTAAGTTGTTGATAGACTGAGGCAGGCTTTATAAATGATGTGCGATTTTCAGTGACTTTAACTTCAAACTTCCCCTGCAGAAGCAGAAAACTAACGTTATGAGGAATTAATTTCAAAAGCCCATTTATACATGTTTTTTTGAACAATGAAAGGGACAATTTCCAAGCACAAGAAAGGACAGTGCGAAAAAGTCATTTATTATTAGATGGCGTTGACGAATTTCCTTTTCGACACAGTGCCAGTTGCCATTCTTATAAGCTTTCTATTGGCTCAGGTAACAACTTGAAAACCGGTTTGTCAGGAAAAACTTGTTTTTTATTCCTTCTTCAGCTATTATGTAACCAAATTCATAAGAAAATTATTAGAATGCAAATCGGGAAAATTCTCCTTGGTTTTAAAAATTACGTTCTTTACTTGAAAAATTAGAAGAAAAAAATCTCCCCCCTCCCCTCCCCCTTGATTTTGATAATACATTTTTGTATCTCCATTTGAAAAACATAGGAAAATCCTTTCCCTCCCAAGTGCATTTTCTTGAATAGTATTCTTATTGACATCAAACTTGCTATTTTGAACGTGTTAGTAATACTTTAAGACGAAAAAATTTGTTTTTAGTTTAATTTAATTTTCTCTTTGTGTTTTCAGGCAAAGTAACAGACGCCTGCGTGTGTAGTTGAATAAGTTGAATAAGATGAAGTTGAAGTTGAATATGAAGAGAAATTGACCACAGTTGTTCTTTTTTTGTTTTTTATTTCGTTTTATTAGTTCGCTAAGTATCATAAATTACGTTACTTTTTTCAGAATAAATATATTTTAGTACCATTTTTTTTTCTTTGACATGCTTTGAATAAGTGATGCAACTCCTTGATGAGTCACTCAGCCAGGAGTTTGGTTTTGAGTGGCTGAGTCAATCAAAAGAAGTTTCATGTGAAACATTCGAAAGCTGACGAAAGTATCCTAGTGTCGAGAATGATGCTTCCTGCATTGCAAGTTTATCCAAGAACTTAAATTTCTTATCGTTGAGTTTTCAGGGTATAAATTGTGGAGCTTCACTGTGGATATTATTCTGGTGGCTACGCACACAGGGAAGTTTAAAAACAAGTCAAGGACGCAGTTAGGGAAAATTTCATTGTTTTCCACACTTCTTAATTTTTTAATTTTGGTTCTTCGTTTAATTATCAGTCACAAGTGTGCAGCTACCCTGTTGCAACTGTTTTTGTACCTATTCATGGAGGGAGGGGGTTAATTTTTAAATTTTTGGATGCTTATCTGTTAGTAATAAATGAAATTAAATTGAACTAAACTGAGAAAAAATTAGCATTAAGCAGAATTAGCGATGTCACAATTTTCAAGTTCAGAAGACTGAAAAAGGTACGGATCCGAAAACGAACTTGCAGCAAAGGCTCAAGTTGGGATCTTGCTTTCAATCAATATCGCATTTAAAGGGGGTTTCCAACTCTCTCTTTATGATATACCTACACACAATGAAAGATCTTCAGCCAAACTTGCCAGCTGTGACGAAGAAACAAACAAAGAGACAAATCTCAATGAAGAACAAACAAACGGGACTACTGGAAGAAAACTAAAATAAACTAAAAACAAATAAAAACCAAGGAATAAGAACAACCAATATTATTATCTACAATTGGTAAAGCTGATCCACATAGGTCAGCTAATGGAGTTACTTCAATGAGAACACCAAAGCAACTAGATAAAATCCTGTAAAATGGTAATGAAGTTAATTATTCTATTCCTGTTGTTTGTGATCATGGACGCAGTTCTCTTAGGTTTTGTATTTAAACTGGCCCTCTGGTGATTTGTTTTTAAATCTTAATACCATAAAAATTACTCTATTAGCTTCTGTAACCTATGCGGATCAGTTGTGGCAATTGTAGATATTAATATCGGTTGTTCTTATTTCTTGGTTTTTATTTATTTTTAGGTTATTTAGTTTTTACCTCTGTTTCATCAGCGTTGAAGATGCCACATTTTCAAACAGGAGAAATATCTGCGTAGTCTGGATTTTTATATTTTCTACTGGTCATAATCCTGTTTGTTTGTTCTTCATTGAGATTTTTTCTTGGTTTGTTGTTTATACCTATAAGATAAGAAGATAAGGTCTATTGCAAAAAGCCTGCGGGCCATAACAGCACAGAATACAGTCTACAAAAGAAAGCTCAGAAACAAAATACAACTTTAGAAAGAAAAAGAGAGCAACAAAAGATAAAAAAAGAAACACGCTAAACTTCAACATATTAACCAACATATGACTTAAGTGAGTCGTCAAAGGATCTCGGACAGTGATCCTGTCCGATTTTCGGATGATTTGGGGTGTAGTGTCTCTGAATCCAATGATCTGATGCTTTGGGAAAATATAAACTTCAATATAAACTTCAAATATAAACTTCATCTCGGACAGTGTTTTTTTTTTCGGATGATTTGGGGTGTAGTGTCTCTGAATCCAATGATCTGATGCTTTGGGAAAATATAAACTTCAATATAAACTTCAAATATAAACTTCATCTCGGACAGTGTTTTTTTTTTGATGATTTGGGGTGTAGTGTCTCTGAATCCAATGATCTGATGCTTTGGGAAAATATATGTCAGTCAATTGATAGAATTTTGTTGTGGTTTAAGTCTAACCGTCTGACAGCAAATTCTGAGAAAATTTATTATTTACTCTTGGAGTTCAACTTTTTGCACTGGACTCCAGTCAGTCGAGGCTTCAAAAAACATGCGTATTGAACGTGTTAGCTTTGAAAGTTATTGAGAAATTATCATTGATGAAAATCTGTCATTCAAGCACCATATTAGCAATCCTCAGTTGAAATTAATCAGAAATGTGGGAATGATGCGTCACCTGAATTTTACTTTACCTTATAATGCATTGAGGTCCATCTATTTTAGCTTAGTGCATGATAATACTTACTAAACTGAGAAATGCTGTAGACAAAGTCTTTAAAAAGGGGATTTTGATGCCTCCACCGAATTTTTGAAACAAGAAGTGCCTGAATTATCATATTTTCATATTATTTATCATATTATTATCAAACCCTTTAGTCTTCAGTTTTACATATTATAAACAGCAATTGATTCAGCTGATTCAAAAGCTTTAGTAAAGGACCTATCCATGTATGTTGTACAAGATAAGCACATTGAGCTGATCAATACCAGTGTTGCCAACGCTTCGGAAGAAAAAGTACCATAAAACGCCTTAAAATTGTACCACTATTCAAAAATTGTACCATATCAATTTTTTTGCGTTTTGTACTATGGGCAAGACGAAAAATTTTTTTGCCCTACGTAAAACACGTGGACGATCGGAAAATTACATTACAATAAAGAGAACAAAGTATTCCATATCTTATTTTAAAGATATTTGGGAGACCTCCTTTCCCCTGCAGAGACCATTTTGGTATCACTCCTCCAAATAGCTGCTTACCTTTTTTGATCCTACCCTATAGATGGCTGTGCTCCTTAACGCTATATTGTGACCGCAAGAGGCCAACAACAGGCACTTAAATAAATGTGTAATGGAAAACTTAAGACTCTAGAAGAGAAAACAAATAAAGACTAGAATTCCCTCCGCTCGCTGTGTCCGGACGCCCAGTCAAATCTTATTGTACCACATTTTGTAAAATGTACCAGAAAATTTGTGATTGTACCAGCATGTACCTTTAAACATGAAACTTGCCAAAATGGTATACTTGTATCGCTGTTGGCAACCCTGATCAATACTATGTAGGAGAATAATATTGCGGTGGTTAAGGTAAGAAGTAACGTTAGTAATTAGTTCGGTGTGGAATCAAGAGTTAAGAAGGGTTGTATCCTACCCCGTTCTGATAGATTTTGTCCTTAGAAACATAGCAAAGGTTATGAGAGAACTCCGTATCAAAGGGAAGGTAAAGTTCTTCTAGACTTAGGTTATGCAGATGATTAGAATGTCCTCAATAAAAATTATGAAGATGTAAAGAGCAAATTAGCCAAGATGCGATTTTTTTTGAAAGTTGTAAAAGTTTGGAAGAATAGGCGAAAAAGCTCCGATGAATGAACAGCATGCGAGTATTAAGATCGTGTCGTGGAACATGAGCGGAGGTGTGTCTCACAGAATCCCTTTAATTGAAGAATTATGCCGCCGAGGCAATATTCTATGCATCAAGTTTGCTCGAGTTTTCAGCCTGCTAAAGTTTTCAGACAATCAGACATTTTATTTTGTCGCAGCAAAGTCTTGTCAACGTGGAAGACCCTCTGGTGAACTAGCGATCATATGTAGCTCTGCAGTTGATTCCGAGAGTCTTCATACAGCTGAAAACCTTATGGTTATAAGTGATAGTCTCAGCAAAGGAATCTTGTGAGCGTCAATGTCTACCTCCCCACAAGCTACAGCGACGAAGAATCAGATAGGCTAACCGATTTTCAAAGGCATTGCGTGCTCTTGCAAAGTGCCTGAAGGCTATTATGTTGTCCAAACTGGAATGCGTTATAATAATAATAATAATAATAATCTTTATTCTTTCCCTTTATCACAATGCAATAACATGGGTATCGTCAAACAAAAAAAGAAAATAGAAAAACGCAAAAAGACGCAACATAAAGAACACACATGATGAGCTATCACTTCGATTTGAGGATATTGCCGTTGTAGTGTTTCACGAAGTATGAAACGAAGGAGTTTAAAAATCTTGTTGTAGGCGGGTATTCTAACAGTTCTTTTCCCTCTTTAAAAGTTGCCACCCTCGTCTTGTGTGCTTGAGTCACTGAAGTAAACTGAGGCAGGATATCTCGGTGCGTTGGGAACTTCAGGATGTCAGCTCCAAACTTCATCAGTGTTTCGTGCCTCCTTTCATCCAGGGTTGGGAGCCTGAGTTCACTCAAAATTTCTTCGTAGTTTTTTTAATTTGATCCAATAATTATTTTGCAGGCTCTTGTCTGAATTGTTTCAAGCTGACTTCTGTCTTTCTCTGTGAGCGATGGGCGCCAGACAGGACAGCCGTACATGACTATGGGCATTACATAAGTTTTGTAGCATGAAAGAAGGAGTAGTTCTGTCATTCCAAACCTTTTGAGATTTGCAAAGGATTTTAGAAGACCAGCTGCTTTTGCTATGATCTGGTTGATGTGATCTCCGAACCTAAGATCGTCACTTAGTGTGATGCCTAGTATTTTAACTGATTTCTTTGTTTGGAGAGGTGCAGGTTCGTCAATGCTCTTCTTCTTTAGGAAGTTGACACGCAACACACAGCTTTTCTCAAGACTTGGCTGGAGCTTCACTTGATCAGCTTGATCCCGAACCTCTGCAACCAGGGGCTCGAGTTGGTCGTGTGTTTGTGAAAGGAATCGTAGTGGACTTATGGAACAGTCGTCTGCGAACTTGTACCTTTGTTTATGTTGTCTCATCAGTCGGTTGATTACAATGACAAATAAGATGGGACCTAGCTTGCTTCCTCGGGCTGCTCCACATGTGATGTCTTGGAAGTTGGATGCTTCCCCGTTTTCAAGTTGTACGCACTGTTGACGACCAGAAAGGAAACTTGCGATGATCCACATCAGAAACTGCGAGACCTCCAGGGCACGGGCTTCATTTCTAACAGTCTCGTGGTCAAGGAGATCGAAAGCTTTCACGAAATCAGAAATTATTATATCAGCAAGGGCTTCCGAAATTTCTAGATGCTCTAGTAGATCATGAAGTAATCTGACCAGATAATGTGTTGTGCTGTGCCCTCGACGAAAACCGAACTGTATAGGGTCGATTTTATGTTCTACTTCTGCTAGTAGCCACTGTAGAATAAAGTCTTCAAAGACTTTCAAGATGATGGGTGTCTTCGAAATCGGCCTAAGGTCTGACGGTGAGGTCGGTGATATTTTCTTCGGAATAGGTGTGATAAATGCCTGTTTAAACTTATCTGGAAAAACGCCTTCCAGTAGACACTGGTTATACATCATAGCCAATGGCATGGCCAGGAAGGAGGAGCATGCGTGTATCAGCCTTATAGGAATTTCGCCGGGGTAAGAGGCTTTCCTAATGTCTAGGTGTTCGAGTTTTTCTTGGACCTGGGAAACTGTGATGACAGGGATGGTTTCAATCGGACCATTCTGTGGTAAAGTATTGAGGGGGGGCTGTTGGCGGCAAATATTTGAGAAGTGGGCATTAATTATTTCTGCGGTTAAATTCTTTCCTTGCTCGTCCTTCAGAATGGATTTTGACTTCTGCTGTCCCATTAACTTCCGTACAGTTGTGTGGAACTTCCTTGGATCACTGGCTTACAACCTAGCGAATATATGGTGTCCATACAGACGCCTAGCTTGCTTTAGTAGTCTCACTACTATATTTCTCTTCCGTTTATATTCATCACAATGGGGCTTTGTCTTGTAAAGCATGTCTCGCTCTCTCATTGCAGCTTTTATGTTCGGGTTAACCCATGGTTTGCTCTGTGGCTTGATTGTAAATCACTTCTCAGGGAAGAATCGCTCGTACTCTCGAGTCGTTTTCTCATAGAAGAGTTCGGTCATGCTGTTTGTATTTTCGTCTTTGAAAAGGTGAAACCAGCATACCGAGTTGAGCCATTCTCTGTAGCCAATTATGCCTTCCTCTGTGGGCGGACGGTAAGTGAACTGGGTTGGTTTACTAGGTTCCACTGTTGGCTTTGGTCGCAATAGAACAGTTGCGTGGTTGCTGGTTGAGAGTGGTGCTTCCGCCAAAGGATCTAAGTAGAAATCACCAAGTGTAGTGAAGATCAAATCGAGGGTGTTTTCTCCTCTTGTTTTTACATTAACTATTTGACGAAGGGCTGTAGAGCTTTCGATCCAGTTCGGCTTCAGGTCGTTGAAGTCCCCGCTAAGAAAGATTCCAGCATATGGGTATTTAGTTCTGATGAGGTCGCAACTTTGTTGGAGATATTCCACTAGTTGTCGCCGGTATGGTCCTCTTGGAGGGAAATATACCGTGGCATATATCAGTGACGACACTTGACGAGTTAGGCCTTTTGGTCGTGCCCAAAGCCATGAAACTTCGATGTCATGGGTCTTTGGCACTGAGACATCCAGGATCCTGTGAGGCATGTTTTCTTTGCAGTAGAAACCGACACCGCCATCGTGCGTCATAGGCTCACCTGATTCGCTGCAGCGTGGGGAAATGTAACAGGATTACCCGTCGATAATGGCCAAAGCAGAAGACGAAATCCATGTTTCTGTCATGCACATGACGTCAATGTCGCGTTTCCTTAAGAAAACTTCCATATCTTCTGTCTTGTTGTTGAGAGAGCGAACATTCGACAGGGCTATTGTTGGATAGCGGTAAGTTTGGGTTGGCTTCGTATTAAAAACTGTTTTCTTTTTCCCTCTTTCCAGATTGCAGGAAGAAGAATCAGGAGTCTCTAGACTTAGACCTTGAGTATTTATTGAGGTAGAGGTGGTGATGATGAATTTTGGATTTGTTTTGATTTGCTGTGGCCAGGGGAGTCCCTTTCCGGGTAGAAGGTTATTTGACAGAGTCCATTTGGTTTGGGATTTGGCTGTTTTCCTCCCTTTTTGCAGGTTGTCTTGGTGATTGTCAGATGGGCTCCTCAAGTTGCAGAACGCTGGGATGGAGCTTTGTTGGTCTTGCTCCCCATTTGACAGATTATATGGTGGAGGTATGTTTCTGTAGAATTTGCACCAAGATGGCGACAGCTCAGATAACGGTGGGTTGCGGATTCCTGGCCTTTTCATAGTTATTATTTGTAGAGTTGATGGTGGGGGTGTCAGGCGGTAGTAGTCAAGTAACATATTATTCACCGTTTTGTCTATGGTTCTTTGTTGCTATTGTTGTGTTTGATCTGTTGCTAATCGGAGACTATAACTGCGATCTAGCCGACGACTCGTCTCCTCGGTCCCAGTTGATCCTAAGCACATTGGGAAATCGGTATCGTGTGCTTCCAAAAGACAATGATTTTACTTTAGTACACACTAGTGGTTCAGTCTCAAACATAGACCATGTCGCATGCACATTAAACGTGAGTGGCACAGTTAGCGTGCTAATGGGAAGTCACTCCACCGACCATATCCCCATTGAAGCATGTGTTAATGCGTGTATTCCTAAGGAAAAAAGTTCTTCACAGTGGTACGAAATAAAGGATTGGTTAAAGGCCGACTCTCCTCTTTATCAGACAGTGCTCGACAAGACGCAGCAAAAGATCAATGTACCATATAATCTCCTACAAGCCCACGTGCAAAGGAATATCCAAGAAACTAAAATACAAGTCGATAGCTATTGTTCTGAAATCACCCATGCACTACTAACTGCAGAAAAGGCTGCTATTCCCGTTAGGAAAATTCGTAAACATACTGAAATCCCTGGGTTCTCAAAGAATCGAGAGCTAGTGAAAGTGTGTCAAGATGCTAAGTTTTGGTTCTCGGTATGGAGGGAAGGCGGTCGCCCAAAATCCGGTATGTTGAATTGTCTCCGTAAACACACAAAACGTAAATTTGAGAAAGCCCTCAAGCAGCATCGTACAAATGTGAAACATGAATATACAAAGAGAATAATCAACGATCCAAGTCGTCTATGGAAAGATCGCATGAAAGACCGCCAAGAAACGCCTAAGTCCATGCTTTGTGACCCAAACGACTGGTGAGCCTACTATACGAGCGAATTTAGTGCCCCAGATTCCAGTGTAGCAAGGCCATATATCGAGCAACTTGAATCTGTGATATCAAATTCGAGTCTTCCGGACTTTACCGTAACTGTTTCAGATCTAACTGCAAATGTCTTTAAGTTGAAAAGAAAGAATCGCGCGGAGTTGACAGTTTGTGTGCACTTCGACTTGTGAATGATACTCGTCTTTTACATGAAATTTTAACATTATTGTACCAGATCATATTCGTAGTCGGTATTGTGCCCGATGTTTTCTGTAGAGGACAACTTACGCCTATCCTGAAAAAAGGGAAGCCAGCTAATATATGCTCCTTCTATCGCCCAATTACTGTGTCGCCAGTTTTATGTAAGCTTTTTGAAATGCTTATATTGCCGAATGTTAGAAACTGTTGCTAAATGCCAAACTACCAGTTTGGCTTTACGGTAGGTCTTGATTGCGCTGATGCTCTGTTCGCCCTTGCTCCTATTTTGTCTGATTCTGAGGCAACGGGTGACCCATTAGTTATTGGTTCTTTTGATGTAAGCCGGGTGTTTGACTCATCGGTGTATGCGCAGATCCTTTTAGAAGCGTATAAACAAAGGCTAAATCTGTGTATTGTCAGAGTTGTTTATTATATGTACAATAACCTTAGAGCACAAATTAAAATACCCTCATGTCCGACTGAATCCGTTGTTGTACCAGTTCGTAAAGGGGTCAGGCAAGGCTCAGTTGTGTCTCCGACTTTGTGTGACAATAGCGTTCTGCCGGCACAAGCCCAGGTAGCTACATCTTGTGTTTCAAAAGGGATCGATGTTTCGTTGATGGCGTATGCTGACGACCTACTTAATTTCAACAGGTCTGCCGATCGACAATGGAAGAATTTTGATGTTTTGAGTAGGGAACATAATAAAATAGGTTTATCATTTAATGTGTCTAAATCGGCCGTACTGTTCTTCAGCGCGGGGTATTATGAGAAAGAAATTTCTTTAGGTGATTCAGCTGTTAAGCCATGTGAGAGCATTACCTACCTTGGTTTACCAATCGGTCGAAGCCTCTACTCGACAGGAACGTTGCTTTTACGAAACGTAGAAGCGAAAATCCAGATTACTTAGGGATCAATCATTGGTAACAGACATCGATTCTGACGTAGATTTCTTGCGTCGCTGTATAATGTCATTGCCCTCCCACATGTATTGTATATAGCACCTTTTTGGAATTATTTGTCATCCGCCCAATGTACAAAAGTAAGAGTTCTGTTTTTTTCAATTCGCGAAGTTCCTTCTGAGACATCCTCCGTAGACGAAGAACTCGTATATCATGCGTAATTACGGAGTGTCCGATCCAACAGTTTGCATTAACCGGGTCGTAGAGAATTTTCTGGGAAAGGCTAAGGGAAGGACGAACCCGTTGCTAGCTATCATGTGTCAGTAGTTCTGTTAGTTTACATAGTGTGTGTTTACTTATGGTTATGTTCGTAGTGTGATTTTCTTTAATTTTTCCATTCGTACTCTGATGTAATTCCAGTGAATTTTCGGGTAATAAAAGTACTTACTTACTTACTTAATATTGGAAACTAAGATAATGACAATCGTCAAGTATGCCTCTGACACGTGGGTACTTCCAAAGGCTGAGGAAGGTTTGTCAAATTTTTGTGTATAGGAACTTTCTATTCATAGTTTTAGGTACCGGTTTGTCTTACCACATATGTGAATTTGACCTAACTTTCTAGGGCTGTAATGAGGGAAAGGTTGAGGTGGCTAGACCAAGTCTTACGGATGAAAAAGTTGAACATATTAACCAGCAAACACCAATAAGAAAAACGTAACAATCTATTCCCTCAAACATGATTCTCTACTTTTAATCCCTGAACGAAGAAACTTATACAGCTGTTTAATAGCGCATGCGTTCCTTTAAGCCCTCTGCTTAATTAACCAGCATTTACTCCGAAACACTCGTCCAAAACATTCATTCTGCAACTCAGACAGCTGTTCATACTCGGATACAAAATAAAATAAGTTTTTATTCACACGTCCACGCATAGGGCAAATGTAGGGGCCAGCCGCGAGCCTAAACTCCCCAAAAGTTTCCTTCTCTCACCCATATCCAAACTATCTCCTCTTACCAACAACAAGTTCTTCAAATCCTCTTTATTCAATCCAAATCTAAAATAAACCTCCCATCCCCAACAGTCTTTAGCTTGGGAGTAAAGCCTCAAAGACATAGATTGGTCCTTTAACCTCTAACATCATTCCTCCAAAATTAAAATGAACCTCAGAATCAACAGCCCCCTTTTTCCTGAATACTAATGCTACTACTGAGTTCTTAGCATTTAACTCTAAATCTTTCTTTTCTAAATAATTTTTTATTATAACTATTTGCTTCTGAAGATTATCTCTACTATCCACCACTAGAGCTATGTTATCCGCGAATAACACACATGATAGCTTAAGCCAATTCAAAGATACATAAGGGGCTGCATTATTCCATTATTCGTATTGAATTTCTTAAGGGAGCTACATCGTATCTTCAGGGGACTACTCGCAAAATGGTGCACCTATATTGAATTTCCTAAGGGGCGCTACATCACCTATTAAAGGATTTCTCTCCACTTTAAGTACCTTTACTGATTTTTAGGAAATATTCTTTATGTTTTAGGGTAAGTGGGGTGAAGAATAGGAGACATAGTACAGAAATTGTCGTTATGCATAGCCTATGATTCATTACGTTTGTTTTTCGACCCCCTGATTTATTGTTACATCAATCATTTTAGGAGACAATTTGTAGAACATTTTGTTATTAAAAGTAAAGGAGATGTAAATATCTCCTAGGGAGAGTTTTCCAAACACCTCCTTGTTTGTAAAACATCCCCCTAGGACTCCGGTCTGTGAATTTTAACACCCGCCAAAAGTTTATTTAGAAAAACATCTATAGGCAAATAGTTTACCAGCTTAGACCTTATATATTTATCTCCCGGCCAACTGTAAAAAGTTCAGTATCTTACAGACTTTCGGTGAATTCAGTTCAGTTTTGAGTAGCTTGTTGAGCTAACATGGATAAGACTGCTGAAGGAATTCTTAATGCGCATAATGATATGTTTGAACAAATAGACTTTGAAGAGGAAAGCCTAAATCAAGCCCCTCCAGAGGAGAAAGGGCGATATGATTCAAAAGAAACTAGGCAAAATAAATCATCTGTTGCTACAACTAACTGTATCAATACCGAACCGTCACAAAGCCTGTTAAAACTACACAAAATTCTCATCTGTTGCTGCAACTAACTGTACTAATACCAAACTATCGCAAACCCCATTTACAACTACCCAAAATACTCATCTGTTGCTACAACTAACTGTATTAATACCGAACTGTCGCAAACCCCTTTTACAACTACCAAAAATACTCATCTGTTGCTACAACTAACTGTATTAATACCAAACTGTCGCAAACCCCCTGTTACAACTACCCATAATACTCATCTGTTGCTATAACTAAATGTATTAACACCGAACCGTTGCAAACCCCTGTTACAACTACCAAAAATACTTATCTGTTGTTACAACTAACTGTATTAATACCGAACCGTCGCAAACCCCTGTTACAACTACCCAAAATACTTATCTGTTGGTACAACCAGCCACATTAATGTTGATTCATCAGACACCCCTTATGCAACCCCCCTATTCAACACCAAACCAGCTATATGTGCTTCACCAAGTGATGATGAATTTGATTTATTAATTGCAAAAGAATTTAGGAAATAGTGTTCGTAGATATTGTATTAACAATATATCCGCTGACCAAGTTTTAGGCAATTCATTGGACACCCTCCTGCAACTACCCCATTTAACATCGACCCAGCTATAAGTACTTGACCATGTGATAAAGAATTTGATTTTTTAATTGCCAAAGAACTGGAAAAGTTCAGATATACTATAAACTCTACAACCACCAACACATTATTAGACGATTCGTTGAACACCTCGACATCAACCCAGTTTTTAACCGATGAATTTCAAGATTATTTAGCAGACATTTTACTCCCAGTTTCGCATAGTGATAATATTGGAGAGACTCAACTTCCTAAATTCCTTATCCCCCTTCCCTTGAATTTCAAGATGATTTTGAGCAATCTTTATTTAGTAAAATACAAGATTCTGCGCTTCAAAGTAGTGTTGTTTTAAGTTAAATAGTAAATAATAATAATAATAATTTATTTATAACCCACAAAGTACATTAAACTGTGGAGTAAACACACAAAAAAAAAAAACAAGACAAAAAACATAATAACATAAATAACATAGCAGCATAACAACATACAACATAAATAAATTACCCCCATTCAAAAAATGGCCAAAGAGGGTCAAAAACACCGATCATTTGCCGAGTTTTAAGACATATATCTTTAGATAAATGTTTCAGTCACGAGGGCGCATCAACGATGTCAAATTTAGAGACGACTGTATGATTCCGATACCACCGAGGCAGACGCAGCAAATACTTGCAATACTTAAAATATCCAGAGCGTATTTTCTTTGTATCCTTCTTGCGAAGGAGGAAAGCAAAACCAGAAAGATAAAAAACAGCAGGGGCACAAAAACTAGAATGAAGACGGCATAGTCCATTTCGGTTATACCGACCACGATTTGGTGAAATTTTCGCGTATCCAACCCGCATACTTTTCAGCACGCTGGACGTAATAGCGGAGCAAGTAGACGAAAGTGACGCGGAAAAAGAGAGACCCAACCATTTGATACTGCTGAACATGGTATAGTTGAAGAACCCAAGCAAAGAGGTGATGCTGGTGGAGGACTCCCAAACCACAAAAACTCACATTTGGAGGCATTAACTGAAAGGCCTACTGTGGATAGTGCGGCTGAAAGCCGGTAGAAGTTGGTAATTAGACTATTTTTTCAAGGAGGCGCACTCGTGCCTCTTTAAAGAGGCGAACCACGACAATGTTAAGCGATCTTCGGTTCCAGTGGTCGCAGAGGGATGGGGAGGAATGCATGTCGTAGCCCGAGCTCCAACTGAGAAACCTGCCAAATTTCATCCCCCTCCAACTTTTCCTTCATGGGGAAAATCTGGCCGAAATTTTTGACCACCCAGCCCAACCCCCCCCCCCCCCCCCTTTAACTTCGTCCGATCGGGCTGAAATTCACAAGTTGAGGTCCCCTAGGGCCCAGAAGCTTATCCGCGAAATTTCAGCTCGATCCGATAACTCCTTCCCTGTTTTCCAGAAACCACGAATAGCCACTTAATGTTCATGTTCTCCTTTTGTTTTTTTTTCTGCCACGCCTACAGGTCACAGCCAACATCGGATCTGGGTGTACGAAGACTCATTCGACGCGGAATTCTCCGAGTAATTTTCTTGAAGAGTTTCGTCGGAAAATCTTAACCCCCCGATTTTCTAGCTTAGAAAAACCCATTTCCCCATTAGAGCCAATGTTAATTTTTGAAAGTCTTAAAAGTTATTTAAAAGTTATATTTATACACATGCAGGTATTTCGACTTCAAACATGCCCGGTTAGCTCAGTCGGTAGAGCGTGGGACTTTTAATCCTAAGGTCAAGGGTTCAAGTCCCTTATCGGGCGGTTTTTTTCACAAAATACGAAAAAAACTTCGTTTTCTTAAAGAGTTAAAGAGGCTGCGTCCCAAAGTCGAACCTTAAAATGTACAGGAATTAGGAGAGGCAGTCCTAATTCCTGTACGAGGAGTACAGGAATTATTAAATTACATCCACCATGGATTGTAGAAAAACGTACAGAAATAATATGAAAAAAACTTCGTTTTCTTAAAGAGTTAAAGAGGCTGCGTCCCAAAGTCGAACCTTAAAACGTACAGCAATTAGGAGAGGCAGTTGGGGGGCTGCCCCCCCCAAACCCCCCGCTTTTAAAGACTCTTTTGTACAGGTTTTTTGTTTTGTTAATTAAAAGAGGGCCTTTCCGAAGTCAAGAGCGGGTAGTTAGGGGGGCGGCAGCCCCCCACAACAAAAAAAACCTGTACATAAGAGTCTTTAAAAGCGGGGGGTTTGGGGGGCGGCAGCCCCCCAACTGCCTCTCCTAATTCCTGTACGTATTAAGGTTCGACTTTGGGACGCAGCCTCTTTAACTCTTTAATAAAACGAAGTTTTTTTCATATTATGTCCGGCTAAGAAGCAGAACATCATCAGCATATGCAACGTGACTAATGCCTAAATTATCATTGTAAAAGATTGACGGTTGAAGACGTTGGAGACACGAAGCTAAAACACATTTAAAAATGCTCGGGGATAACACGGCACCTTGCCTAACACCTTTTTTAACAGGAATATACTCCCCTACCGTACCATTCCACTTCACCCTAACTGAAGAATTAGCATACCAATACTTAAGCACGGAAACAATAGAAAGGTTAACACCCGAGGCTGCTAGAGAAAACAAAGCATTTGAATGAACTACATTATCAAAAGCACTAGATATGTCAACAGTCAAAAAATACAAGGGACTTTTTTGAGCAACAGCTTGTTTCATTAGCCGACCCACAATATGGTGAGCTTGAAAACAGCCCATACCTATTCTAAAACCAAGCTGGAAGGGTGTAAAATTGCACTTGGAGTTAATGGCCGGTAGCAGTACATACTCAAATAGCTTACTAACAAAACAAGACACAGTGATAGGACGATAATTAGAGCAAGCACTGGGGTCCTTACCCCTCTTGACTATGGGACATATACAACCGGACAAAAAATTATCTGGCACAACGGACTGTGCCAAACACATCTGAAACAATAATTGCAAATGCTTCAGCAGTTCAGGACAATCATAAGCAAAAAACTTGAAGCAAAGACCATCACTATCGAGAGACTCAGACTTATTCACTTGCATAAGAGCTCGGAGTATAACACCAGATTCCACCAACAACACTTGAGATTGGCTGATACGAATTGGGAGGATTGAGTTGACAAGCTTTGTAAAATGATTTTTTTGGAGATTAATATTAAACGAAATCAAAATATTTTTATAATGAGAAACGAAGTCACATAGCCGAAGAGACGAATTAATTGGAGGTGAACACTTTACACTGTTTATAACACGATCCCAGGATTTCTTGTCACAAGGACCATCCCAGGCATTCAGTCTCGTTCTACGCAGGGAATATTTGTACTCTCGTTTGGTTTTCTGTTTTATGTGATGTACTGAACCAGAAGAAGGACGATTACAGGCTATCCACATACGGAGCCAGAACTTAGCTTTTTGTTTAGCTATCTTCACTTTAGGATCAACTTTCCAAAAGAGATTGCGAGTACCCGTTCGCACGCACTCGGAGGGTACAGCTGTTTTAGCGGCAGACTTTAAACAGAACACTATTTGCTGATAATACGAGTTGATATCTATCCGAGTTAAAGTTGTAGATACAGATGTTTGCAATAAGTGGAAAGGCACTTTAATAGATGATAATAACTGGGACAATGTTAATACATAAAGTGGAACATTGGTATTTTCCCAATTTAACTTTGAGAACCACTTGGGAGAGTTACGTTGCACAGAGGTCGCCAAGGAGCAAGATAGTTGGCACGTGATTGGTAAATGATCGTCGTCGATTTTAGAGTCTTCCACATGAACTATATATGAAGGTAGAGTTGAATCTGACACAATTACATGATCAAGGTTGGAAGTAAGACCACCACGATTGCGAATATAAGTAAATAGAAGATCTTTATCAGCAAGATGGAATCCTCCAGGTAGTGAATCGAGAAAGATTTCAGATCGGTCAGAATTAGATAATAAGTCAGTGTTCATGTCGCCGGCGAGAACCCATTTGGTATTTTGTTTTGAAAGGTCGCTAAGTAGTGTTCGTAGGCGATTACATGCTTGTGAAAAACTAGACAGATGACTGCACAGTCTTTTTATTACAGGGGAAATAAATGTTTATAAATGCGGTATCGCCACATTTTATCGCTAAGATGATAAAATGAGGCTACTTGAAAGCCCTTTTCAACCAATTCGTGGAAACCAACTGTAGTTAGGAGCGACCCGGCTCAATAGTAACCAAAACTAAAAAAAAATTATACCAATAGTTACATCAAAAGAATTGCCTTTTAATGTTGATTTTAAATATATAAGTTTTATTAAGTTTAGTCTTACCCATCAAAAGTTAAGAGCCTGAGAAAATTTGCCTTATTTTGGAAAATAGGGAAAAATACCCCCTAAAAGGCATAGCATCTTAACAAAAATCACGCGCTCAGCTTCAGCATACCAGAGAACCCTACTGAACAAGTTTCAAGCTCCTTTCTACAAAATGTGGAATTTTGTACTTTTTGCCAGGAGACAGATCACGGATGCATATTTATTTATTTTTTTCCCAGGGATGATAGTATCGGCTCAGTGGTCCTAGAATTTCGTGAAAGGAAATGAAAATGAGAAGTTCTAGTGCCCCTTTTAAGTGTCCAAAAATATTGGAGGGTACCTAGGCCCCTTCCCACGCTCATTTTTCCCAATGTCACCGGATCAAAATTCTAAGATAGCCATTTTATGCAGAATAGTCGAAAAACGTTATAACTATGTCGTTGGGGACGAGTTACTCCCCCATAGTCCCAGTGGGAGGGGCTAAAAGTTACAAACTTTGACCAGGGTTTACATATAGTAATGGTTATTGGGAAGTGCACAAAGGTTTTCAGGGGTATTTTTTGTTTGGGGGTAGAGGTTGAGAAGAGGGGGTTATGTGGAGGGCAAATTTTCATGGGGAAGAAAAATTCCATGTAGGGAGCGGAGGATTTTCTAGCATTATTTAAAAAAACAATGAAAAAATAAATGTGAAAAAGTTTCTTTCAACTGAAAGTAAGGAGAAGCATTAAAACCAACATAAATTATTACGCATATAAGGGGTTTACCTCCTCCTAATACCTCACTCTTTGCGCTAAAGTATTTTAATTAATTTCAAACAATGAAACAATAAATAGGAAAAAGTTTTTTTCAGCTAAAAGTAAGGAGCCTTGTTAAAACTTAAAACGAACAGAAATTATTACCCATATGAGGGGCTCACCTCCTCCTAATGCCTCGCTCTTTACGCTAAAGTATTTTTAGTAATTTCAACTATTTATTCTTCGGCCTTTGTGATTCAAGGGTCATTCTTAAGGAATTGGGACAAAATTTAAGCTTTAGTGTAAAGAGCGAGGCAATGACGAGTGGGCAAAACCCATCATATACGCAATAAAAACATACGAGTATTAAAATTAGTTCCGTATTTTAATTCGTAAGTTACCTATATCTTTTACTAATACAAACGTTTGTAAAAAACTAAAATTTCTAGTTGCCTTTTTAAGTAGCCAAAAAATTGGAGGACGTTTAGGCTTCCTCCTCCGCTCCTTTTTTCTCAAGATCATATCGATCAAAACTATGAGAAAGCCCGCTTTTGAGAAACTCAAAAACGTTCAGGAATTAAATAAAAAAAAAACAAGTTTTTTAACTGAAAGTAAGGAGCGACATTAGAACTTAAAACGAACAGAAATTATTCCGTACATGAAAGTGGCTGTTCCCTCCTCAACACCACACTTTTTACGTTAAAGTTTTTTACTGTTTTATAGAGATGAGAGAAAGAGTCAAACTTTAGCGGAAAGAGCAAGGAGTTAAGGAGGGAACATCCCCTTTCATATACGGAGTAATTTCTATTCGTTTTAAGTTTTAATGTTACTCCTTACTTTCAGTTAAACAACTTGTTTTTTTTTAAATACTGTTTTATTATACTGTTTAATACTGTACATTTAATACTGTTTCCTTTAAATGTTTTGAGGTAAAGTGGCCTACTCGAACAACATATATTAAAATCAGGAAGTCAGAAAATCCTTCCGTTGGATTTTGTGTGCTTTATTGTAATAAAAATGAAAAAAAATTATGCTCAACGTCCGGTCCTTCAAATGTAAATGTAAAATATCATCTTTTTGTATATTGGACATAATGAATCAGGCCATCTTTCCCAATTAGAAGCCTTAGTAGACTCAATTCTAGCAGTCAATATGATATTTTTATGGGTTTTTTTTTTCTTGCGCCAAAATCTACCAAGGAGGGGATATATGAACGTTTGAAGTATAAATTACCCCACGAGCTACAAGTAGTGGGAATGCTTTCAAAAGATAAAGCACACTTGAATTTAAAAATAAAATCGTATAGAATTTCTATAGAATAGAAATTTTTCGGGGACTTCTATTCTATTACTGAGAAAAATGGAGAATATTCAGGGCAGCAAAAACCAGCGATTTTCAGTTAAGCAGTAGTCAAAGCAAATAGGCGACTAGTCAAATACTCAGAATATCTCGATTCTTCTTGTAATCAATTTCAAAAATAATTCGAAAAACAGTTTTTACAAAGAAAATTAAAAGCAATATTAAACTTAAGATCAGTGGAATTAAAAATCTATAATAATCCAAATTTTAAACGACCAGAAAATACTATCGCTGGATAAATGAAACCAAAAACAAACAGAAATCAAATAAACAGCCCTCGCTTACAAGCTTATGAAATATACCATGTAAATGAATTAATAAATCTTAACAAGAGTAGAACTTAAATTGAATATGCAAATTAAGCCAAAATAGAACAAAAAATTTGTATTAATTAAAACCTAAAAACAACAGAAATTAGTTAAAAAATCATAGCAAACAAACAAAAGGTGCTAATTTAAATGAAAAAAACAAATTTAAGACGTGCCAAATTTAAATTGAATATGTTAAATTAAATTCTTAAGTTAAATTGAATATATTAAATAAAATTAACAATCACAATAAACAAATATACAGCAGGTACTAATTCAAATGAATAAATAAATCCTAAAACTCCTAAAACTTAAATCGAATATGTAAATCAAGCTTGTAGGAAATAAGAATTAATAAAAACAGTATTTCTTAAACTAAACATGTCTCAAACAATACTTAATTAACTGAAAAATGTCAATAACAATATTTCTAGAGCCAAAAAAAGTGACTCAAACGACATTTAAATTACAAATGTTTCAAACTATATTTCTTTACCAAAAAATGTCTCAAACCATAATTTATTAACTAAAAAATGTCTCAAACGGTACCTTTTTAGCAAAAAAAATGTCTCAGTCTTCTTAAGCTTGACGTAAATACGTTCTGAGACCATACTGGCTATGCATTACGCATGAAAACAAGAAAGGAAATAATAAAAGAAAAGAGAAAAATCAAATAGGAAACGAGGATTTTGTCAGCCAGTAGCAAAATATGAAAAACACGCAAATATTTCGACAAGGACCTCCGCCAAGTCGTCCTCAGTGCTCAAAAAAATAAGAAAGAGGAAAAAGAAACAAAGAAGAAACAAACAACAAAATCTAACCTTCTTAAGTAAACTGTACGAAAGAAAAAAAGACACCGAATCAAACAATAAAAACCAACTTGAAATCAATGAAAGAAAAGTTACCAATTAGATTGAAAAAGTATCCTTTGCCTTGCAACAGATTTCGCCTGTCTACAATTTCGGATTTCATTAGATATGTGGACAGGTTGTCTTATATTAGACTGGGCGAAAACATTCATAGAGTCTTTTAATATTAAATTGTTATAAATTGGGCTTAAGGAAATATCTCCCGTGTCTCTATTTGTAGCCAAATTTCTACTTATATGTTTTTTTTAACGACCAGAAATTCAAAACGACCAGAATTTCTGGTCGTTTAAAGTAGAAACGACCAGAAATTACCATTAAAGTATAAATGAAGACCAAACGTTCCTTAGATATTCCGTATATTTCCTTTTGACAACCAGCAAGCATATAATGTCTTTTGATTTTGTATGAAATCCCTCTCAACATTTTGTTAAAGTTTTACTTTAACAATCTAAAACTTTTAGCGACATAAGATCAAAACTGCCGTCTTTCCTCAATAAAAAAAAGTATATTTTAACAATGGGCTGCTTCAATTGCTTACTTTTGAATATTTTGAACAAAATGACTATCTTAGAATTTCCATCGGATGTATGAAGGAAAAAGAGTGCGGAGGAGAGGGACTGGTTGCGCCCAAATTACTTTGGAGGCTCATGAACAGCATTAAAACATTCGATTTCCAATTGAATTAGCCCCTTGAAAGTTTGTACGACATCCCCTTCCACATGAAATATCTTTGGGAAAAAAGATAATAAATAATTAATTAGATAATAATACATCAAAAGGCAAAAGAAAAGTAAAGGATGCGGCAATAGACCCTTAAGGTCCGAACCGGCGGTGCTGATATCCGTCTCAAGGCCCTTTAGCCGGGAAGTACAATGGGGGAATGAGGTTTAGCCATCCCGTGCTTTTGCATATCCTTCTTGTTTACCTTCCCGAGATTTCTCCAAGTACCCATTTAGAGCTGGGTCGACTCTGGCTGATCTGACAGAGTCACAACGCTGACCCCCGTCCAAAACCAAATAATTGGGTGTACTAAGATTCGAACCCTTGCCCTCTTGGACAAAAGAAGCCTTGTGTCCCTTTCTTGTAAGCAACGCTATAGCGTTGGCTCTGATTATAAGGAGCAAAAAGGTCTTTTCTTCTAGATTATCACGTAAAACAGATTTTGCGTAGTAACTCATCGAAAAAAAATGTTGGACTTCATCCATGATAAGAAAAAGAAGCTTTTACAGCATTCGTAACGGCACTCGTTGTTTCTCAAAAATTCTAGAACTACGGCATTCATTTGCCGAAAGTGCATAAAAAGCTAAGGCTTAGCTGCTTAAACAATCAAAACAGGAAAGCAATTTTGGATCAAGAAGTAACAGAAGGTAGCAACAAAGAAAAATGGATGGACAAAAATGCAAAGGTAAGTGGCAATAATTTCTCATCAAAAGCATAAATCAAGGGGCTGCACACTATCTTTAAAAGCTGGGTATGACCTCGTGTTAATTTCTTCATACTGGCATTAGGTGTTATCTCTCATTTACTTGCATTTTGTCGAACTAGACTGATTACTTTTATCATCAGTGTTTATGAGACTGGTTTAAACGTTGTCATATCAGACACCGAAAAGCTTTGGCAACCATTGTTACTAACCTAAGAGCCTAATTCACTATATATTACTAATATATAGTCATTTATCGTGACTTTTAGCTTGTCTACTAGATCAAAGATAATGGGTAACGGATGAGAGTGGGAACTGGCGCTAGTATCGACAAAATTAAGCAACTATCAACTTCGTCAGGCGGCACGTGACGTTTTTTCAAGCCCCGTAATCGTTTTTCTGTCAGGAACTAGGATCAGACACATATAGGCCTACCCCAAATTTATGAATTACGTTAATTAAACAAATCATTATTGTTATACACTGAACGAATGCCATTTGTCATCTAACGATAGATGGTGTTCACGGTATTTTTTTTTTTTTTTGTCGATGTTAGCAGTAGTTCATACTCCTGTAAGTTTTAGGTACTCTTTGTACTATATTTTGTTATGCTTGGTGATTTTATTTCAATTTTTTACGGATTATTGCTTTTATTTTGATGGGGCTTTTTATATAATCACAAGTATAATATTATTTACTTATAATTCACAAGGGCAAAAATTCAAATAAAAAAACCCACATAAATGCACAACTCTCAATAAAATTAGTATCGGCATTCTAGTATTTAGATCACAATCTGTACGCAAGTATGTATATGTCAGCCATGGGCACCAGCAAGGAGGGGCAGGGGTGCCAGCCCTTCCCCCTTTCTGACTGACGTTGCCTTATATTTTTATATTTTTGCTTTGAGATTTCTGTCATACAGTATTGGAAGTGAAGATTTGACCCAGTAACCCCCCCCCCCAAATTCACCTTAGGGACACCTGTGGTGCCACCATAGAAGTTTATAGGCTTTTTTCAGTCACATGACATATTTTGCTCAAGGTCTTGTCTGTCTTTGCAATCTAGTTCTCTTAGTTGATTCGCACGGCTTAATAGCTCCGTCATTTGGAAAGAGATTAAATAAAAAAAACAAGTTTTTTGAAATGGAAGTAAGGAGCGACATTAAAACTTAAAACGAACAGAAATTAGTCCGTATATGAAAGGGGCTTTTCCTCCTCGACACCCCGCTCTTTACGCAAAAGTTTTTTATTGTTTTAAAAAGTAGAGTTGCGAGAAAGAATCAAACTTTAGCGCAAGGAGCTGGGTGTCGAGGAGGAAAAACCCCTTTCATATAAGGAGTAATTTCTGTTCGTTTTAAGTTTTAATGTCGCTCCTTACTTCCATTTCAAAAAACTTCTTTTTTTTATTTAATTTCTGAAAGTTTTTGAATTAACGCATGTCTGATTTTGGCTCTCCGTACATAAAATATTAAAACAAAATTTGCATATTAACTCTTTTTTTGGCTAAATGGCTTTCTCTTAGTTTTGATCAGACGATTTTGAGAAATAAGGGGTGGGGACGGAGGCCTAGTTGCCCTCCAATTTTTCGGTTACTTAAAAAGGCATCTAGAACTTTTAATTTTTAACGAACGTTTTTATTAGTAAAAAAATATACGTAACTTAAGAATTAACTTACGTAACAAACTTTTATATTCTTATATTTTTGATTATATATATGAGGGGGTTGGTCCCCTCATTAATACCTCGCTCTTCACACTAAATCTTGTTTAGTCCCAATTCTTTAAGAATGACCCCTGAATCAGAAAGGCCGTAGAATAAATAGTTGAAATTACTAAAAATAATTTAGCATAAAGAGCAAAGTATTTATCTCCTCCTAAATACCTCGCTCTTTATGCTAAAGTATTTTTAGAACCCCTCATATGCGTAATAAACTCTGTTCGTTTTAAGTTTTAATGCTTCTTCTTACTTTCAACTGAAAAAACTTTTCCATGTTTATATTTTCATTTTTTTTTTTAATAGTAATGCTAGAAAATCCTGCGCCTTTTTCATTGAATTTCTCTTCCCCCATGAAATATTCCTCCAAGGAAAGATTCTGCCATATAGCCCCCTCCCCTGAACCCCACACCCAAACCAAAAAAATCCCCCCGAAAACGTCGGTACACTTCCCAGTAACCATTACTGTATGTAAACATTGGTCAAAGTTTGTAACTTGCAGCCCCTCCCCCAGGGACTGTTGGGGGGGGTAAGTCATCCCCAAAGACATATTCACTATGGTTTTCGACTATGCGGAACAAAATGGCTATCTCAAAATTTTGATCCGTTGACTTTGGGAAAAGATGAGCGTGGGAGGGGGCCTAGGTGCCCTCCAATTTTTTGGTCACTTAAAAAGGGCACTAGAACTTTTCATTTCCGTTAGAACGAGCCCTCTTGCAACACTCTAGGACCACTTGGTCGATACAATGACCCCTGGGAAAAAAAAAAAAAAAAAAACAAAAAAAAACAAACAAACAAATAAACACGCACCCGTGATTTGTCTTCTGGCAAAAAATACGAAATTCCACATTTTTTTAGATTGGACCTTGAAATTTTTTCTATAGGGTTCTCTGATACGCTGAATGCGATGGTGTGATTTTCGACACCCCCAAGATCCCCCCCAAGATTCTATGACTTTTAGGGGGTGTTTCCCCCTATTTTCCAAAATAAGGCAAATTTTCTCAGGCTCGTAGCTTTTGATGACAAAGACTAAATTTGATGAAACTTATATATTTAAAATCAGCATAAAAATCCGATTCTTTTGATATGTCTTTCAGCATCGAAATTCCGTTTTTTTTAGAGTTTCGTTTACTATTGAGCCGGGTCGCTCCTTACTACAGTTCGTTACCACGAACTATTTGATGAGACATGTATCATTCATTTCTGGTTGAGGTGGGTTCACCTGAACTACCGAATCTAAGTGATCTTGACATCGGTTAAATAGAATAAACAAATTTTTCTCCTGAACGTAAGGAGCAACATTAAAAGTTAAGAAGCTGTTTATTTTGTATATTTCAATCCGTTTTATGTCAATTACTAGGACTCCTTTTTTGTATATTTTAGTGGTTGACTAGGTGTTTTAGTGCCGTTATTGCGTGTTATAACAGTGCCGCTATTGCGCGAAAAAATAGTTAGTTTAAATTTTTTTTTAGAAAATGTTCATTATGTCTCTGATAATTTTACATAACGTATTAGTAAATGTGACAACCAAGACCGATCCAAGGGGTGGGGGTTTGAAACCCCCTCCCCCTCTACGGAATATTTTTCTGACTCGCATTAAAAATACTTTCTGACGTATTGAAAATAAATATAAACAAATCTTTGTGTGTTTTCTGAATTTTTATAAGCCCCCCCCCACAAAGAAAGTCCTTTTGTATAGATGAAATAGATGAAGTTACCGCAATAATGGCAATTTTATCTTAGTCTTGCACCATAATTTGTTTTATTATTATTCTTTTTTCTACGTTAATATCATATATGTATTTCGTGTGAGGTGTTAAAAATTTCGACTGTTTTGATAGGGAATCCCGTTTTTAAATATATTCGTTGTCCTGATTATAATGTACTTGGTAAGCGTCGATACATAACTTTGGAAGTCTTCCAAGGCTTCTTATGTATTTCCATTATAAAGGAATTTTGTTATCTGATGAAGAATACCTATAGAAATTGAGGATCGTTGGAGTGGGAAGAGTAGGGTAAGCTACCCCGAGCACCATGGCTAAGGGGGGGGGGGTTCAACATTCCTTTTTAACAGATGCAATTATGTTAGCCCTTCGCTAGCTCCTATTAAATTTTTCGGTGGGGGAGTGTTTTGTCCGGGGGGCCACAAACCTTAGAAACAGCCACACGTCTGTTGCTCCAGCTTTTCGGATTAATCCAGGTTAATCCTCTTTAGTAACGGACCTGTGATTGTTTATTCTACCCACTCTCGTATAAAAGGCAAGGAGAAGATAGTCCTTTCACTCTCTTTGATAAGAATATGGGTAACACTATTTTTTTCTTTTGATTCTGCTATTTTGAAGATATTTCGATTAACCGTTCTTTTGAGTACGGAATAACTGTTCGGAATGCACTTCCTTTGAGTATTAAATAAAAAAAAAACAAGTTTTTTTTTAAATGAAAGTAAGGAGCGACATTAAAACTTAAAACAAACAGAAATTACTTCAGGTATGAAAGGGGCTGCTTCCTCATCAGCGTCCCGCTCTTTACGCTAAAGTTTGGCTCTTTCTCTCAACTCTACTTTTTAAAACAGTAGAAAACTTTAGCGTAAAGAGCGGGACGCTGATGAGGAAGCAGCCCCTTTCATATACGAAGTAATTTCTGTTCGTTTTAAGTTTTAGTGTCGCTCCTTACTTTCATTTTTTTAAAAAACTTGTTTTTTTATTTAATTTCTGAACGTTTTTGAATCAATGCATGTTTTGATTTTTGCTCTCCGCAGAGGAATAATTAAAACCAAGTTAAAAATTATTTAAACATAGTTTAAATAATTAAAACAAAAGGAGGTGAGCCCCTCATATCCGTAATAATTTCTGTTCGTTTTAAGTTTTAATGCTGCTCCTTATTTCCAGTTGAAAAAACCTTTCAATATTTATTTTTTCATTGTGTTTTTTTTAAAATAATGCTAGAAAGTCCTGCGCTCCCTTCATGGAAATTTTCTTCCCCATGACAAATTCCTCGATGGAAAGTTCCCAAACATATCCCCCAGCATACCCCCCTCTTCTCAACCCCTCCCCCAACCAAAAAATCCCCCTGAAAACGTCTGTACACTTCCCAATAACCATTACTACATGTAAGCACTGGTCAAAGTTTGTAACTTGTAGCTCCTCACACGGGGACTGTGGGGGAGTACGTGGTATCCAAAGACATAGTCATAAGATCTTTCGTCTACGCTGAGTAAAATGGCTATCTCAGAATTTTGATCCGTTGACTTTGGGAAAATATTTAGCGTGGGAGGGGGCCTAGGTGCCCTCCAATTTTTTGGTCACTTAAAAAGGGCTCTAGAACTTTTCATTTCCGTTAGAATGAGCCCTCTCACAACATTATAGGACACCTGGATCGATACGATCACCCTTGGGGAAAAAAAAAAAAATAAACACGCATCCGTGATCTGCCTTCTGGCAAAAAATACAAAATTCCACATTTTTGTAGATAGGAACTTGAAACTTCTACAGTAGGGTTCTCTGATACGCTGAATCTGATGGTTACGATTTTCTGATTCATGACTTGTAGGGTGTGTTTCTCCCTATTTTCTAAAATAAGGCAAATTTTCTCAGGCTCGAAACTTTTGATGGGTAAGACTAAACTTGACCAAACTTATATATTTAAAATCAGCATTAAAATGCAATTCTTTTGATGTAGCTATTGGTATCAAAACTCCATTTTTTAGAGTTTTGGTTACTATTGGGCCGGGTCGCTCCTTACTACAATTCGTTACCACCAACTGTTTGATAGTTATCTTACCGAGATTTATGCTTGAGAGCTAAAAATTTCCACCCTATCCGGAATCTCTAGAAATTCACGATTTACATCATTATCCTGTGTGTTCCTTTAACACCATTTTTTGGAATGTTTTCACAGTCTTTCCTCCTTCGCTTACGTCACACAAGAACATTTTCTTTAAGTGAAATATTAGTAAGAAGATTAGTCTTTATCAGTTCAGTAAATTTTTTAAGATCGCAGACTTTGACAACTTAAACGAAATATAAAACCGTATACATGCGAAACAAACAAAAGCTTATCTTGAGGTTATCAGAAAGTCTGTTTAAGATTTTGTTTTGATTTACAAGTAAGGAATTAGATTCTTCTTCAAAAAAATGATTTCCTTACATATTTTTATTGGTAAAAATTCTTTTGCTAGGTAGTAAATTTTGTTCGCATTTAGATGCTATACCCCCACGAAGCCCCCTCTGATACAAGAGATACAGTTTATAGTGTTTCTCTTTTCCTTGTTTTAACTTAATGTCAACCGCAATAAAAATATGGTTTTGTAAAATTTCATTTTTATTGGTATTGTTTAATTATTTTGTACATGAAAATTGTTAATTTCTTTGTACATGTAAGTATTGTTACAGTTGGTAATCTTTGTTTTCATTTTAGATGTCACGTGCAGATGCAACCCATGCAAATGCAGCCCGGATACAACTTGCTGCTCCACTGCTCAAGGTATGTTCATTATTTGATTTTTCTAGTAAGCCGTATTTTTTTTTAGTAATTTTCTGATTTTTTTACTCTATCCTTGTTTGGGGCATTTTAAATCGTACCAATATCATAAAATCAAAATAAATAAATAGCTAGTATGCGGAAATATGAACATAAACACAATTTGAATAATAATCATAGTAAAATACGGGTTTTCCTATGCATACAACAGCAACAAAACTATTTGGCTATTAGTACAGGTGTGACATTATACAAAATCCTACTAAAGATTTCTTCCTTTTTTTTGTATAATTTTTTGATCATACAATATTTTTTTTTTGATCATACAATTTTTTAGGCATCTACTGTTTTGTTTGAGAGGTTTTCGCAAAGATGTTTCACTTTATTGATGCTGTTTCAGTTATTTGAAATAATGAAACATTTTCAATAGTTAAGTTATTTAAAATATTTAAGTTATTTTAAATGATTTCAAATAATGATTTTAATATAGTGGATTTAATGATTTAATATAGTGGCTTTTCTTGATTTAAGTAGAGCATTCGACAATGTTGATTGTATAAGTTTGTTTAGCTCGCTTTTAGGGACAGGAATTCGGCCACCTTTTTTAAGGGTTCATCTTTCAATGTATTGTTTGATCAGAAATGTGGTAAAGATAGTGGGAAGCGGTATATCTAGAGTTTTTTTTAATGAGGTGTAAAACAGGGTAGTACCCTATTACCGAAACTTTTTGCTATTTTTATAAATGGTCTTGCCAAATACCTTGATAAAAGGTGGGTGCCAGTTGTACACTTTATAAATAAAGTATTATCATTACTATTATTTGCCGATGATATTGCCTTGGTCGCCAGATCCCATTCGGAGCTGCAAACTCTGATGGATTTGACAGCTGAATATTTAGAGGAAAAGAAACTAAAAATTAACACAAAAATGACAGAGGTGTTGATTTTTCGCCATAGGCAATCAACAGGAACTAAAGATGAAGAGAGTTTTAATTTGAAAGGTGAAGCTGTGAAGGTTGTGTCTCAGGCAAGATATTTAGGATTTCATCTAACATCGAACGGAAGATGGAGCGATCATGTTCCGAAGATGGCAAATCGAGGAAAAGCAGCAATGGCAACGCTGTACAGGAACAGAAATTTGTTGGGAATAGGTAACTTTAAGATGCACAAAAATGTGTTCAACTTAAAAATAAGGCCAATCCTGCATTATAGAGGAGAAGTATGGGGCCTAGAAGTGACAAATTCATTAGAAACTCTACAGCTACAATATTATAAACGAATGCTAGGTCCGCACGCCACCACCCACACACTTTTCATCAAGGGAGATTTGGGACTTTTCTCCGTGAGGAAACATAGACAGACCCAATTAATTAAGCTTTGGCTAAAAAATACTGCAATGTCCCTCCTCAAGGCTCATCAGAGCAGAGTATGATGAATTACTTGTCCTGGGACAAAAATCTTCATGGCCCTTTAATGTCAAAAAACTGGACAGCACAGGCTTATCGTATGCGTGGAAGGGAGGTGATGGCCCAGTCTCAGATCACAAAGTTTTTCTGTCAGAGATCCAATTAAGGCTGGAAGATCAAGAAATCCAGAATTGGTGGAGCATCCTTAGCCAGTCGGAAAGCTCAAGTTCTTGCTATAAGGTGGAGGAAAAATATGGTGAAGTTTTATTTTAAATTAGGGATTCCATAAGTATCCCTGAGGTCAGGGATGCATTTGGGAGCAAACTGTCTCCCTATTTAGTGTTTGGAAAAAAGGTGTTACCCGGAAATGCGGTATACTTGCCCGATTTGTGGTGATTTTGATGGGCAGCACCATTTTCTTTTCAGGTGTCAGGGACTAAAAGAGGTAATTGGGAGCTTTCTTAGGATGGGTAGCTGTGAGCCCCTTCTTGGAATTTTGAAGTCGACATTAAAAGTAAATATAGTAGCACTGGAAAATTTTTGTCCGGAATGGTTTTATTATTCGAAAGTCAAGTGTTACATGATTTAGTTTATTTATTGTTTGTTGCTGTATATGTATGTATACGGCCTGAAAAATGGCTTTAAATACAGTCATTTATTCATTCATTATTAGATGGATTTAAACATGCTAGTTTAACTGTTTAGCTTAGAAGTTTAAACTTAATTTTTGAAACTAACATCATGATATTTAAAACATATTTATTTTTTCTGATATTTATTTTTATTATAATACATTTATCATTTCTTATATATTTTTATTTTATTTCGTATATATATATATATATATATATATATATATATATATATATATATATATATATATATATATATATATATGTATATGTATATATATATATATATATATATACTAGCTGTTGGGGTGGCGCTTCGCGCCACCCCAACACCTAGTTGGTGGGGCGCTTCGCGCCCCCCAAGCCCCCCGCGCGCGTAAGTCGTTACGCGCCATATTAGTTACGCGCCATTGTAGTTGTGTCCCTGTGTCCCACCTGTGAATAGAGATAGATATAAATATATGTTTTTAACTACGTAAAACATGCGAATATACAACATTCTTCGCTGTCCCATTGTCTGTGCATATAAATAGATTGTCAGGTTTACTGACTCTTGAACATGCAACATATAATTGTCCATGGGAAAAACAATCCGTATTCAGATCTATACCTCATTATTCTAATGAGTGTCCCTGTGTCCCGGTCGTCATTTATATTCCCTGTGTCCCGGTCGTGATTTGTGTCCGGGTGTCCCAGTCTGTAATTTCTCTTTGAGGTTCCCGGTCGTCACTTATATTCCCTCTGTCTCGGTCGTCATTTGTGTCCCGGTCTGTAATTTCTCTTTGAGTGTTTTTTCTTTTTAGTTTTTTTTTAGTTTTTTACCTTTTTTCTTTTTTCAGTTTTCTTTTTCTTCTTTATTTTTCAGCGTCACTATGAAGTACATATCGACGAACCTTTGTTTTTTTAACTTAAATCTGGTAGGCATTGATGACCTTATCCAAGTCAAAATCCCAAACCCAATCATCATCGCTATCATTTTCAGTTTTGATGTTTTGACTCTCGCTGTCCAGGTGGATTTTCATCTAACTGCGCGGTTTTGCGTTCTTTAGCCGCAAGCCTGTTTTCTTGCTGTTCTTGTGATTCCTCGGAACGCTTTCTTTTCTTACTTTCTCTATCAGCATTAAGTTTTTTGACATAAACTCTGAGCAGCTTCCTCGGCTGTTGCCATTGTAGGTTCTTCAGTCATTTTACAATTAAATATTTTTCCGTGAACGCATGTCTTATATACCATTAATGACGTCACCGTCATAGCAAGAATGACGACAACTAATTTCATGACGTCAGTCAACACAGAAACATGACGTCACCTGATCCACAGACAGACAGACAACTTATTTTTATATATATATAGATATATATATATATATATATATATATATATATATATATATGTATTTAATTATAATCTATTATATTTGTTTTTCTGATATTTTCCATTTTTAATGTCAAATTTTTTCAAATTAAATATACAATATTTTTTAAGTTTAAAGTTTTTATTTTTCTTAATTGAACTTATTCAATTCCATAAGGAAGTCATGCCCCAGCCACATCAGAGTCGAAGCTGTTGGTAGACAGAACTAGGCTTTATAAATGATGTGTGTTTTTCATTGACTTAAACATCAAGTTTCTGAGAAATTAGTTTTAAAATCCATCTATATATATATATATGTGTTACTTATGTGTTTGTGTGCTTCGTTTGATTCATCATAGAGTTTGAAGAATACTGTTCCAAGATTCTGTCTTTTCTAATTTCAAAAAAAATTTAACCCTAAATCTGGACTATGATTCATTTTGATATGTTTTTTTGAATTTTGATATGTTGACTTTGGAGAAAAAGTGAGCGTGGGAGGGGGCCTAGGTGCCCTCCAATTTTTATTGGTCACTTAAAAAGGGCACTAGAACTTTTCATTTTCGTTAGAATGAGCCCTCTTGCGACATTCTAGGATCACTTGGTCGATGCGATGACCTATGGGGAAAAGAGAAAAAAAAATAAGCAAATAAACACGCACCCGTGATTTGTCTTCTGGCAAAAAAAACGAAATTCCACATTTTTGTAGATAGGAGCTTGAAAATTTTGCTGTAGGGTTCTCTGATACGCCGAATTCGATGATGTGGTTTTCGTTAAAATTCTGTGACTTTTAGGGGGTGTTTTCCCCTATTTTCTAAAATCAGGCAAATTTTTCAGGCTCGTAACTTTTGATGACAAAGACTAAATTTGATGAAACTTATATATTTAAAATCAGCATGAAAATCTGATTCTTTTGATGTATATTTTAGCATCAAAATTCCGTTTTTTAGAGTTTCGAAGCCGGGTCGCTTCGTTACCACGAACTATTTTACTAATACAGCCCGGGTAAAAAAGAACAGGAAACTTGAAAGTGTTGCCAATAGAGCCACTTATAGTTAAGCGTCGCGTGAATTCATTAAAAATATAGAACATTTAAGGATTATTGGATATTTGATATGATTTAATTACGATGCAATAGGTTCAAACCTGAAATTTCTCTTTAAGTAATAGTTAATACATGGGCAAAAAGATGGGCTAGGTTACCTTATGAAAATCCTGGCATTTTAAGTATGCTAGTTGCCTTTAAGCTGATAGGCCTATTTTAGACATAATTTTGTTTTTATTACCTTCCCCTGCATTTCTAACGGAGTCGTTCCTAGGGTTCGTGATGCCCGAGGAACCCCTCCCGACTCAAATATAAACAAAAAAGTCGAATCAAAGTGAAAAATTTTATCAGAGTGGGTAATCCCTCAGCCGCAGAACCGCCTTAGCTTCAGTGCCTGGGGCAGCTGACCCGGTTATCCCTCTCCCCAGAGAAATGGTTCTGATATCAAATTGAGGCAATGCGAACCAGTTTTAAGTTAAACAAAGCTATTAATTATTAGATGACGTTGATAATTTTTCTTTTGACACATTTCCAATATAATTGACAATATAATATGACACAGTTCTTATAAACTTCCTAGGTTCAGGTAAACCTTGAAAACTGGTTTTGTCAGGAAATACTTGTTTTTTGTTCTTTCTGCAGCAAGTATGAAAACAAGTTTAAACAAAAATTATTTAGAATCAGAAGTACCCATTGTGGGCCATTCCCCCCTAGATTTTAGAAAATGCGTTTTTTCACTTGAAAAAAATATCTAAACCCCTACCCTTTATTTTGAAGATGCTGTTTTGTATCTTCATTTGAAAAACACAGAAAAACTTCGCCCCGTGCTTTTAGCATATATTGAAAAAATAAGAAAACATATATTGTTTTCTTACTGACGACAAGTTTACTATTTTGGACGTGTCAAAAATATGAAAATAACAACAGTGTAAGACGAGAAATTATTTTTTGAGTTTTAACTTATTTAAAATTTTTCTTTCTGTTTTCAGGCAAAGAAACCGAAGCCTGCGTGTGTAGCAAGCCGTGCAAATGTAACCCATGCAATTGTAAATAATTCATAGGTGGCTATGAATATTAATTATCCACAGTTCTTCTTTTTTTATTTTTCATTTTGTTTTGTGAATTTTTTTAATTATTATAAATTATATTACTTTTTTTCAAAATAAAATTACTTTAGCGTCATTTCTTTCTTTGGTAAGCCTTTAGTTCAACCCTTGGCTGAATCACTAATTTTCAAGAATGATGCCCAATATCAAGAATGATGCTTACTGTATTGCAAGGGCATAAATTTGTTACCCTTGAGTTTTCATGGTCTGAAGTGTGTAACTCTATTCTGGATAGAATTCTGGCGGCTGAAAAGCTTGGGAAGTTTGAAAAACAAGTCATGGAGGCAATTAGAGAAAAGTACAAAATAATCGGATTTTTATGCTAATTTTAAACATATAAGTTTCATCAAATTTAGTCTTACTCACTAAAAGTTACGAGCCTGAGAAAATTTGCATTGTTTTGAAAAATAGGCGGAAACACCCCCCTAAAAGTCATACGATCTTAACGAAAATCACACCATTGCATTCAGCGTATCAGAGAACCCTATAGCAAAAATTTCAAGCTCCTATCTACAAAAATGTGGAACTTGGTATTTTTTGCCAGAAGAACGATCACGGTCCTAGAATGTCGCGAGAGGGATCATTCTAATGGAAATTAAAAGTTCTAGTGCCCTTTTTAAGTGACCAAAAAATTGGAGGGCACCAAGTCCCCCTCCCACGCTCATTTTTTCCCGAAGTCAACAGATCAAAATTTTGATATAGCCATGTTGTTCAGCATAGTCAAAAAACATATTAACTATGTCTTTGGGGCTGACTTACTCCCCCACAGTCCCCAGGGGAGGGGCTGCAAGTTACAAACTTTGACCAGCGTTTATATACAGTAATGATTATTTGGAAGTGTACAGATCTTTTCAGGATAATTTTTTGGTTGGGGGGGGGTTGAGGGGAGGGGGCTACGTAGGAGGATCTTCCCCTGGAGGAATTTTTCATGGGAGAAGAGAAATTCCATGAAGGGGGCACAGGATTTTCTAGCATTATTTTTAAAAAACAATGAAAAAATAATTATGAAAAAGTTTTTTTTTAACTGAACGTAAGAACCAGCATTAAAACTTAAAACGAACAGAGATTATTACGCTAATGGGGGATCCATCTCTTCCTAAATAGCTCGCTCTTTACGCTAAAGTATTTTTAGTAATTTCAACTATTTATTCTACAGCCTTAATGATTCAGGGGCCAATCTTAAAGAATTGGGACAAAATTAAAGCTTTAGTGTAAAGAGTGAGGTATTAACGAGAGGGCAAACCCCCTTATATACATAATAAAAATATAAGAATATAGAAGTTCGTTACGTAAGTTAATTTGTAAGTTATGTATATTTTTTACTAATAAAAACGTTCATTAAAAATTAAAAATTCTAGTTGCCTTTTTAAGTAACCGAAAAATTGGAGGGCAACTAGGCCTCCTCTCCCACCCTTTTTCTCAAAATCGTCTGATCAAAACTAAGAGAAAGCCATTTAGCAAAAAAAATTAATATGCAAATTTCGTTTTAATTATTCATTTGCGGAGAGCCAAAATAAAAACATGCATTAATTCAAAAACGTTCAGAAATTAAATAAAAAAACAAGTATTTCTTTTAACTGAAAGTAAGGAGCGACATTAAAACTTAAAACGAACAGAAATTACTCCGTGTATGAAAGGGACTGTTCCTCCCTCAGCGTCCCACTCTTTACGTTAAAGTTATTTACTGTTTAATAAAGTAGAATTGAGAGAAAGAGTAAAACTGAAGAATTGAGAGAAAGAGTTAGTACCTGAAGCGGAAGACCTCACAGCTGCTACACTACTTTGGGGCGAATGGTAAGAATCTGTTGACAACTTTTGCATCACAAATGGCCCCAGAAGAGCTAAGGTCTAAGGTAACCATTCAGTTATACTTGTTTTGATAGTAACAGGTACCAAAGGAATGAGTAGGAAACGGGAATACGGATCCCAATTTAGGAATTGCTGCTGTATGGAGGTTTGTTTCTAGAAGACACGGAATTGCATATCATTTTGCTTAAAACGCATTCTCAAAAGATGATCACTTAGGAAAATTGACACTATCGTCATATCGTCACTATCGTATCGTATCATATAGTATCTTATCTCGTAAGTGATAAGCACATTGCTATGTTCGTTAAACAAATATTGCTATGTTCGTTTAACAAGCATTTATTTACCGAACTTAACAAGGCAGATACAGCAGCTACTCAACTAAAATAAAATGAATGGCGCAGAGCTGCTGTTCGCAGTCAGCGTATGACTCGTACAACAGGGAAGAGAGGATTTTCAAAATAGAAACTTGCACACAGAAATAAATGATCAAAACACTGCACACACATTTATCAGCATTTTTTCTTCACAGAGTAATAAAGGACATCATCAACTATTAGATTGGGTACAATTCTGTGACCTAAAAGGTATGACAACTATTTAACTCTCTCGAAGAATTTAGTGAAAGAGATAAATCGTGAAGGAGAATAGTGGATGAATAGTGAAAAATAGTGATAGAAATCTCAAAGAATTTAGTGAAAGAGATTAGTGAAACAGTCCCCAGGGACTGCGGGGGAGTAAGTCATCCCCAAAGACATAGCTATTATGGTTTTTGACTATGCGGAACAAAATGGCTATCTCAAAATTTTTATCCGTTGATTTGGGAAAAAATGAGCGTGGGAGGGGGCCTAGGGGGGCTGACTTACTCGCCCACAGTCCCTGGGGGAGGGGCTGCAAGTTACAAACTTTGACCAGTGTTTACATACAGTAATGGTTATTGGGAAGTGTACAGACGTTTTCAGGTTTTTTTTTGGTTTGGGGGTGGGGTTGACGGGAGGGGGCTATGTGGGAGGATCTTCCCTTGGAGGAATATGTCATGGGGGAAGAGAAATTCAATGAAAAAGGCGCTGGATTTTCTAGCATTACCATAAGAAAAAACAATGAAAAAAACATGAAAAAAGTTTTTTCAATTGAAAGTAAGGAGTATCATTAAAACTTAAAACGAACAGAGATTATTACGCATATGAGGGGTTCTAAAAATACTTTAGCATAATGAGCGAGGTATTTAGGAGGAAATAAATACATCGCTCTTTATGCTAAAGTATTTTTAGTAATTTCAACTATTTATTCTAGGGCCTTTCTGATTCAGGGGTCATTCTTAAAGAATTGGGACAATACTTAAGATTTAGTTTAAAGAGCGAGGTATTAACGAGGGGACAAACCCCCTTATATACATAATAAAAATATAAGAATATAAAAGTTTGTTACGTAAGTTAATTCTTAAGTTACGTATATTTTTTACTAATAGAAACGTTCGTTAAAAGTCCTAGTTGCCTTTTTAAGTAACCGAAAAATTGGAGGGAAACTAGGCCTCCTTCCCAACCCCTTATTTCTCAAAATCGTCTGATCAAAACTAAGAGAAAGCCATTTAGCCAAAAAAAGAATTAATATGCAAATTTAATTTTAATTATTTATGTGCGGAGAGCCGAAATCAAACATGCATTAATTCAAAAACGTTCAGAAATTGAATAAAAAAAAATAGTTTTTTTTAACTGAAAGTAAGGAGCGACATTAAAAATTAAAACGAACAGAAATTAATCCGTATATGAAATGGGTTGTCCCCTCCGCAATCCCTCGCTCTTTACGCTAAAGTTTTACTCTTTGCCAGAATTCTACTTTTTAAAACAATTAAAAACTTTAGCGTAAAGAACGAGGGATTGTGGAGGGGACAACCCATTTCATATACGGAGTAATTTCTATTCGTTTTAAGTTTGAATCTAGCTCCTTACTTTCAGTTAAAAAAAAAACTAGTTCTTTTTTATTTAGTCAAACAGTTCGTGGTATATATATATGTATATATATATATATAAATGTACATAAATATATATATATATATATATATATATATATATATATATATATATATATATATATATATATATATATATACATATATATATATATATATATATATATATATATATATATATATATATATATATATATATATATATAATTACTGAAACAGTATTAAAAAGCCATCCTTTGAAGGGATAGTTGTCAAGAGAGTCAACAAAAAGTGGTCTAAAGCTGAACAGACATTTCACTTGCATATTTTCTGATTGCCCGTGCAAGATATATACATACATACATATATATATATATATATACATACATACATATATATATATATATATATATATATATATATATATATATATATATATATATATATATATATATATATATATATATATATATATATATATAAATACTGAAACCAGCATTAAACAGTCATCCTTTGAAGGGGGAGTTGTCAAGGGAGTCAACAAAAAGTGGTCTAAAGCTGAACAGACATTTCACTTACATATTTTCTGGTTACCTTGTAAAATATATATATATATATATATATATATATATATATATATATATATATATATATATATATATATATATATATATATATATATATATATATATATATATATATATATATATATATATATATATAATTTGTTATAGCTTATGTTCGTTTTAAATTTCAATTGATTGCTACCTTTAATTTTTAAGATTTCACTTACTGCAATAATTGATACCATTTTTTTTTTTATGATACCATTGATACCAATAATTGATATATATATATATATATATATATATATATATATATATATATATATATATATATATATATATATATATATATATATATATATATATATATATATATATATATATATATATATATATATATAAATACTGAAACCAGCATTAAACAGTCATCCTTTGAAGGGGGAGTTGTCAAGGGAGTCAACAAAAGTGGTCTAAAGCTGAACAGACATTTCACTGACATATTTTCTGGTTACCTTGTAAAATATATACATCTATATATATAAAAATAAGTTGTCTGTCTGTGGATCTGTGGATCAGGTGACGTCATGTTTCTGTGTCGGCTGACGTCATGAAATTAGTTGTCGTCATTTTTGTTATGACGATGCTTAGTATATTGTAAAACACATTAATTTGGTTAATAATATACCATTTAAAACACCAAAATGAACATGCTGGAGTAGTCACTCGGTGAGAGAGGGTGTCAGAACGGAGAATGAAGGTCCCAGGTTCAAATCCTGGTTAGGCTAAAAAAGGTAAAAAACTAAAAACTAAAAAAAAAACTGAAAAAACTAAAAAAAGGCAAAAACTACAAAAAAAACTAAAAACTAATAAAAAAAAATAAAAAGGCTAAAAAACTAAAAAAACTAAAAAAACTAAAAAAAAGGTAAAAAACTAAAAAAACTAAAAACTAAAAAAAAAACTAAAAAAAAGGAAAAACTGAAAAATAGAAGAGAAAAAGAAAACTAATAAAATTAAGAATAAAAATAAAAAAAAATAAAAAAGATAAAAACTAAAAAAAAAAGTAAAAAGAAAAAACGAAAAAAAACTAAAAAAGCTAAAAAAAAAGGTAAAAACCAATAAAAAACTAAAAAGAAAAAAAGGAAGGGGGGCACAGGGGGATATAAATGACGACCGGGACACCGGGACAGGGAATGGTCGATTAGCAATCACCATCAACAAAGCTCAAGGGCAATCATTAGAATCATGAGGTATAGATCTGAATACGGATTGTTTTCCCATGGACCATTATATCTTGCATGTTCAAGAGTCGGTAAACCTGACAATCTATTTATATGCACAGACAATGGGACAGCAAAGAATGTTGTATATTCGCAAGTTTTACGTAGTTAAAAACATATATATAATATATCTATCTATATTCACAGGTGGGACATAGGGACACAACTACAATGGCGCGTAACTAATATGGCGCGTAACGACTTACGCGTGCGGGGGGGCTTGGGGGGGTGCGAAGCGCCCCCACCAACTAGGTGTTGGGGTGGCGCGAAGCGCCACCCCAACAGCTAGTATATATATATATATATATATATATATATATATATATATATATATATATATATATATATATATATATATATATATGTGTATATATATATATATATATAAATATATATATATATATATATATATATATATATATATATATATATATATATATATATATATATATATATATATATATATATATATATATATATTATTTGATATAGCTTATGTTCGTTTTAAATTTCAATTGATTGCTAACTTTAATTTTTAAGATTTCACTTACTGCAATAATTGATACCATTTTTTTTGCTTAACTTATTACATGAGTTTGACCGTATCCAGTTGTGCGGTGTGGGTCACTTTTGTTTGTGGGAGATTCATAAGAAAAAAATCTTTATGAAATGCAACAAAAATTAGTTTACATGAATTTTTTACAAGTCATAAAATATTTTCGGGGGGAGGGAGGGGAGCCAGGTAGATACGCCCTCTGGATATGGTCGTATGTATGGCTTTATTCCTGTTCTTAATAGTTCTTAATATTACTTAATACATTTCTTCGTAAAGCAGCTTTTAATAGCGCTTATCCAAATAAACTCAAAAGGGTAGCCTAAATAACAAATAAAATTTCAGAATAGATTCTTATTATCAGAATGTTCTGGAATGTTTGATAATCAAGAACATTTAATGACACTTGGAAATTGTGAACTTAATACACATTAAATTAACCTTTTTCTTTGACTATTTATTCAGTAATGTTAGAAAAAAGTATATGGGGGCTATTGGATGAAATTGCTTTGCGCAATGTCAATTATTCATTTAGTATAAAACAATTTAACAAATCAAGATAAGAATCATTCGCATTTAGTTGCATCATTCTAATGTAACTAAAATCAAAGAGAATCTGGTATCGATACCAAAAAGAAATTGGAGAATTTTCAGTAGTTTTATAATAAGACTGACAATAATCTAAATACGTGGGGAGGTGTGAGAAACATAATATTACACGGAGACTAAAATATGCGGTACATTCAAACCATTGTAGATAAATTTAGACAGTGCAATCTTTCCCTATCTCAACCATTAAAAAAGCTGGACTAAAATGCAAGTGCTCCAGAGAACACTTAAAAAAGTATAAACACAAGATATATTAGATTTTTTCTAGATTTCTGAATTTGTTAGATTTCTAGATTTTGTATATTTCTTAATTTATATACAGTGATTCGCACCCAGTAGAAATAGCTTGTACTAAAAACTCTGGCACAACTCATCAGTTTTGACGAGTTCAATCGATGAATCAATTTGATTCAATTTCAAGTTTCAAGTTCAATTTGATGAATCTCAAAAAATCTAAGCATTGTTTTTGCTTGTGCATAAAGGGGTAAAACCTCCCTGTCAAAGAAATTTGTTTATTGTAGTTTCTTAAGGATGTTCAGTTTTTTGGGTGGGGGGGAATTAACTTCCAAAATAAAAAAATATTTATCCAGTGTGAAAACAACCTCCCCCCTGAAATACTGTGTTTTCTCGAAGAATGTATATATGTTTTTTGTGTCTAATTATTACTTTTTTTGCCAGGAGTAACTGTAATAACCCAGTTAATGAAATCAAATTTATGATCAACATTACTCAGCAACGTTCAACAATTACAGTCTCTATCAATCAATTACGCCCAACACAAGAAATTCTTATTTGATTTTATTAATTTTATTTTCATTGCTAAACTTGGAACTAACTGGTTAGAAAATGTTTTACTTAACTATAGAGTCTGAAAGTGTTAAATATATCTTTATTTGATAAGCAAACTAACCAATGTTGATAATGTTAAGTAAGGTCCGTCCAACAATTCGGTGCTCAATAGAATTGAATGTTAAGAGTTCCTTTTTTATCAAACAGTTCGTGGTAACGAAATTGTAGTAAGGAGCGACTCGGCTCAATAGTAACCAAAACTCTAAAAAATGGAATTTTGATACCAATACCTACATCAAAAGAATCGCATTTTAATGCTGATTTTAAATATATAAGTTTCATCAAGTTTAGTCTTACCCATCGAAAGTTACGAGCCTGAGAAAATTTGCGTTATTTTAGAAAATAGGGGGAAACACCCCCTAAAAGTCATAAAATCTTAACGAAAATCACACCATCAGATTCAGCGTATCAGAGAACCTTACTGTAGAAGTTTCAAGCTCCTATCTGCAAAAATGTGGAATTTTATATTTTTTGCCAGAAGGCAGATCACGGATGCGTGTTTATTTGTTTGTTTGTTTTTTGTTTTGTTTTTTCCAGGGGTGATCGTATTGACCCAGTTGTCCTAGAATGTTGCAAGAGGGCTCATTCTAACGGAAATGAAAAGTTCTAGTGCCCTTTTTAAGCGACCAAAAAAATTGGAGGGCACCTAGGCCCCCTCCCACGCTAATTATTTTACCAAAGTCAACGGATCAAAATTCTGAGATAGCCATTTTATTCAGCGTAGTCGAAAAACCTTATAACTATGTCTTTGGGGACGACTTACTCCCCCGCAGTCCCCATGGGAGGGGCAACAAGTTACAAACTTTGAGCAATGCTTACATATAGTAATGGTTATTGGGAAGTGTACATGCGTTTTCAGGAGGATTTTTTTGGTTGGTGGAGGGGTTGAGAAGAGGGGGATATGCTGGAGGAACTTTCCATCGATAATTTGTCATGGGGGAAGAAAATCTCCATGAAGGGAGCGCAGGATTTACTAGCATTATTTAAAAACACAATGAAAAAATAAATATGAAAAAGTTCTTTCAGCTGGAAGTAAGGAACAGCATTAAAACTTAAAACAAACAGAAATTATTACCCATTTGAGGGGCTCACCTCCTCCTAATACCTCGCTCTTTACGTTAAAGTATTTTTAGTAATTTCAACTATTTATTCTACGGCTTTTGTGATTCTGGGGTCATTCTTAATGAATTGGGACAAAATTTAAGCTTTAGTGAAAAGAGCGAGGATCTGAAAAGGGGGCGAACCCCCTCATATATGTAATAAAAATATGAGAATACAAAAGTTCTTTACGTAAGCTAATTTATAGGTTACGTAAATCTTTTACTAATAAAAATATTCGTAAAAAATTAGAAGTTCTAGTTGCCTTTTTAATTAACCAAAAATTCGGAGGGCAACTAGGCTTCCTCCCCCGCTCTTTTTTTCTCAAAATCATTCGATCAAAATTATGAGAAAGCCATTTAGCCAAAAAAAAAAAAAAAAATGCAAATTTCGTTTTAATTATTCCTCTGCGGAGAGCCAAAATCAAAACATGCATTGATTCAAAAACGTTCAGAAATTAAATAAAAAAAAACAAGTTTTTTTAACTGAAAGTAAGGAGCGACATTAAAACTTAAAACGAACAGAAATTACTTCGTATATGAAAAAGGCTGCTTCCTCATCAACGCCCCGCTCTTTACGCTAAAGTTTTTTACTGTTTTAAAAAGAAGAATTGAGAGACAGAGTCAAACTTTAGCGCAAAGAGCGGGGCGTTGATGAGGAAGCAGCCTCTTTCATATATGAAGTAATTTCTGTTCGTAAGTTTTAATGTCGCTCCTTACTTTCAGTTAAAAAAACTTGTTTTTTTATTTAATCTCTATAAGACTCGGGCTTGGTAAGTCAGGGAATTTTCAATCTTTCAAACAGAAAATCTGAATATTTTATTGTCTTTGACAAGACTGAAGCCTTACATTCCCCTGATCTTAAACGCACACTGGAAAACAGACTTATCTTAATTTACCCTTAAAACAATATTTTAATGATTCAGTCTGTAGTAACTAATCGTGTACACCTAGATCTTGTTTTAAAAGAGCTCTGTTTCCTTATCATAAAGTATTTAATTAATAATTAATGAAATAAATTCAGGTCCCACGAATCAGTACAATATATTCCTTACCATTTTTCATTGGGGCTCGATTGGCACCGTTTACATGTCCTGTAAGTTTCATGTTAAAAAAAAATCCAGTTTTTTTCCGTCAGGAATCGATAAAACCAAATTTTTCATTAAAAACTTTTGTCCTTATTGAGGTCTTTTTTCCTGGTTTACTTGAACTAAATGAAATATCAGAATGGCCTTTAAATTAGAAGGATTGATATAGGATTACAATACTTTGCCCTTCTGATCCACCCTTTGAGAACAGCTTAGTGACTTGAATTTGATACTTAAAAAGGAAGTGTCAAATCTAACCTTTAGGCATGACAGTAATGCGTTATAGTTAAAGTTCGATCCCTGTTTAAGCAGTGCTGGTTCTGGCCTCTCTTGTGCCCAGGATAAAATCCTGATCAACTCTCCCCTCCCTGTATCCAAAAAGTTTCCCTGTATCCAAAAATTTGTATTTATTAACAAAATTTATTACGAGTACAGTATCCTGTAAAATACAAACAGGTTTGGATACAGAATATAAATAAAATTGAAATTAATTAAATTTGAGTTCAACGAATGTTTATTTTTAAGACATAGTAATGACGATATGTGAAAAATAAATTTTTTTATTTAATTTGCTTATACTACTAACTGCACCTTCTCCTTTATTTTAATAAAAATAAATATTATTTTATTAATTTAATTTAATTTAATTTTTAATTACTTATTTTAATTTCAAAAATTACAAAATAATTCTAACCCTTCAATTTTTTTTTTTTTAATTTTATACCTCTAAAATTTCTGCACCCAGGGCAAGTGCCCCGTCCCTATAACCACCCGTATGCTAAAGGAAAAATTCCTATGTTTTATTTAGTTCGTTTAAATTATGCTCTAAAAAGCCTGTAATAGGCCAATATATTCATAGATAAACCCGCTTCCTAAAAAAAAGGGTTTCTTTCCGACAAAATTATTTTCCTTGATAAGGTAAAGTAAATCCTCAAACCTTTTTTTTATATCTTGAATGTTGCTTATTTGCTCTCCAGTTTCTGTTTCTGCTATTTTTTTTATATCTCTGTTTTATTCTATTTATTTTCAAGCAAAAAACCTGGATTAGAATATTGGAGGTAACAGTGATGACAGTGGTCAAATATGGTTCTGGAGCATGGGCGCTTCAGAAAATGGAGGAATATTTGCAAGATGTATTCCAAAGTAACTGCTTATGGATTTTGGGTACCCAGCTGACCGACCGTATTTCAAACAGTATGTCCTACGAAAGGTGATGTTCAATGGTTCAATCCCGCTTTCTAGGGCTAAAATGACAATAGGTTGAGATGGCTAGGGCACGCTCTGTGAATGAAGGATGAAAGATTGCCAAAGATTGTCCTTTTTGGCAAACTGTATAGGACTAATGGAAAACAGTTTGTCCGCAGTTAGGGTGGGAGGATGTCGTAAAGAAAGATTTAAGTGAAATGGAAACATTGTTGGCCTCAGTCGGCTTGGTTATGCGGTGAGTTGTCAGTGGTAGTAATAGTATTTTTATGACAAGTTGACTGGTTTCAGATATATCTATCCAATAAACCAGATTTTAGATAATCATTAGACTTGATAAAAAAAATAATCTAAAATGTCTTAGAAAAGGGGAAATTTTTACCGCTAGAAGCCTTAGGCTTTGCAATATCTTCTTCTAACAAAACTGAAAATGGATCAGCCTCACGGAGTCTTAAATTTACAATATTAAACCAAAACTAAACGAGAAAACTATGCCCCCCCCCCCCTTTAAAGAACAAGTTCAACCCATCACTGGACTTAAATGCATTCCAAATCTAGCATAAATTTACAAAGGTTTTAACCCCATCAATATGTTCGTCGTCCCATAAGAAGACCCAAAAGCTAAAAATTAAATCGGGAGGTAGGATAAATTTGGTTGTAGGAGGGAATAAAAACAAAAGGAGAAAGACTACTTCTGTGCGTTAAAGAGTTTTCAAACTCAAAAATAAATACCGTAACCTCTGTAGCTCAAGCTATTCTGATGATACTAATGAAAAATAATGGAATTACGAAGTTATGGGAAATCTTATGGGAAACATACAACAAATTAAGAAATGAAGAACCATGAACTTTTCCCTATTTACCTCCTTGACTTCTTTTCAAACGTTCCAAGCTTTTCAGCCGCCAGAATAGAATTCTATCCAGAATAGAGTTACACACTTCAGACCCTGAAAACTCAAGGGTAACAAATTTAAGCCCTTGCATTACAGTAAGCATCATTCTTGATATTGGGACAATTAGGTCCCCTTTCATGTGTTGCGAGATAAATGATAAAATTAGTGATTCACCCAGTGGTTCAACTTAAGGCTTACCAAAGATAGAAATGACACTAAAGTACTTTTATTGGGAAATAAGTAATGTAATTTATAATACTTAGCAAAACTCATAAAAAAATGAAAAACGAAAAGGAATAACTGCGGTTAATTAATCTTCATAGCCACCTATGAATTATTTACAATTGCATGGGTTACATTTGCACGGCTTGCTACACACGCAGGCTTCGGTTTCTTTTCCTGAAAACAGAAAGATAAATTTTAAATAAATTAAAACTCAATAATATAATTTCTCGTTTTAAACTGTTGTTATTTTCATATTTGTAACACGTCCGAAATAGTAAACTTGTCGTCAATAAGAAAACAATTTAGGTTTTCTTATGTTTTTGATATATGCTAAATGCAAGGGGCGAAGTTTTTTCTATGTTTTTCAAATGAAGACATAAAAAAGTATTTTCAAAATCAAGGGTGAGGGTTTAGATTTTTTTTGTCAGGTGAAAAATATATTTTCTAAAACCCAGGGGAGAGCGGCCCACAATTGGTACTTCTGATTCGGAATGCTTTTTGCATAAACTTGTTTTAATACTTGCTATAGAAGGAACAAAAAACAAGTTTTTCCTTACAAAACTAACTTCCAAGGTTTACCTGAGCATATAAATATAGGGAGCTTATAAGAATGGCAACTGGAACTGTGTCCAAAAAATTATTACCGCCATGTAATAATCAATAGCTTTGTTTAACTCAAAACTGGTTCGCATTGTCCTTTCCTGTATTTTGAAATCAGAACCACTCCTATGGGGGGAGGGGCAACTGGGTCAGCTGCCCCAGGCGCCACAGCTAAGGCGGTACCGCGGCTGAAGGATTACCCACTCTGATCAAATTTTTCACTTTGATTTGGCTTTTTTGTTTATATTTCAGTCGAGAGGGGTTCCATGGGCACCACGAACCCTAGGAACGACTCTGTTGGAAATGCAGGGGAAAGTAACAAAAACAGAATTATGTCCCAGACAGGCCTATCAGCTTAAAGGCAACTAGCCTACATAAAATGCCAATATTTTGATCAGGTAACCTAACCCAGCTTTGTACCGACGTATTAATGTTACTTATTATTACTTACGATTATTAATATACGATTATTATTATTACTTATTATTACGTATTACATAGAAAGAAATTTCAGGTTTGAACCTATTGCATCGTAAGTAAATCATACCAAATATTCAATATCCTTTAAAATGTCCTATATTTTTAATGAAGTCACACGACGCTTAACTATAAGTGGCTCTATTGGCAACACTTTCCAGTTTCCTGTTCTTTTTGGCCCGGGTCATATTAGTCAAACTAATTGATAAATTTAAAAATACACACGACTACAGCGATAGTGACATATTCAGCACGCAATTTTAAGTTCTGAGCTGCGTTCAACTTAAGAGAAATTGGTCTAAAAAATTATGTACGAGCGCAATCATCAGGATTGATGAAAGGATTTTTTCATTGACCAGCCAAATTCATGAAACAAGACTTAAAATTATCAGTGAAAAAAGAATTTTATAAATGGGTATTCCAAAACATCCGAACTAGCAAAATCCATAATTCACAACCCAATTTCTCTTTCAAGCAGAATTGTCAAATTGATAATCAAGACTAAGTAGCATTTTCAAGTTCTAGAATCTAGATTGTTAGTGGAAAGGTATACTCTAAAATCCATAAATTAGGAAATTCGATTTATCAGCGGAAAAGACCTAAATCAAAGTCCAGATTTCGAGTTTAATTTTTTTTTAAATTAGAAATGATAGAATTTTTGAACAGTATTTTTTCAAACTGTATGATGAATATGGCGAAGCATACAAAAACATTAGTAACACATATATACATGGGTTTTGAAACTAATTTCTCATCACTTTAATTTGCTACTTCTGTAATCGAAGTATGATGTCAAAGTCAATGAAAAACAGACATCATTCATAAAGCCTAACTCAGTCTATCAACAGCTTCGACTCTGCTGTGGCTGAGGTATGACTTCCTTATGGAATTGAATAAGTTCAATTAAAAAAATAATAATGTTAACTTAAAAAATACAGTATATTTAGTTTTGAAAAAACTAAACATAAAAAATAGAAAACAACAGAAAAAACAAATATGATAAATTATAATTAAATATATTTTATATATATATATATATATATATATATATATATATATATATATATATATATATATATATATATATATATATGAAATGAGATATAAATATATAAGAAATGATAAATGTGTTATAATAAACATAAATCTAAGAAAAATAATTATGTTTTAAATATCATTATGTTAGTTTCAAAAATTGAAGTTTAAACTTCTAAATTCAACAGTCAAACTAGCACGTTTAACTCCATCTAATAATGAATGAATAAACGACTGTATTTAAAGCCATTTGTCAGGCCGTACACATACATATACAACAACAAACAATAAATATACTAAATCATGTAAAACACTTGACTTTTGAATAATAAGACCATTCCGGACAAAATTTCCCAATGCTACTATATTTATTTTCGACGTCGACTTCAAAATTACAAGAAGGGGCTCACAGCCACCCACCCTAAGAAAGCTCCTACTTACCTCTTCTAGTCTCTGACACCTGAAAAGAAAATGGTCCTGCCCGTCAAAATCACCACAGATCGGGCAGGTATACCGCATTTCTGGGTAACAAATTTTTCCACACACTATAAAGAGGGAGACAGTTTGCACACATCTTCATCACTGACCTCAAGGATACTTCTGTAACCCCTAATTTAAAATAAAACTTCACCATATTTTTCTTTCAACTTATAGCAAGAACTTAAGCTTTCCGACTGGCTAAGGTCGCTGCACCAATCCTGAATTTCTTTATCTCCCAGCCTTAATTGGATCTCTGACAGAAAAACTTTGCGATCTGAGATTGGGCCATCACCTCCATTCCACGCATACGATAAGCCTCTGCTGTCCAGTTTTTTGATATAAAAGAGCCATGAAGATTTTTGTCCCAGGACAAGTAATTCATCATACGCTGCTCTGATGAGCCTTGAGGAGGGACATTGCAGTATTTTTCAGCCAAAGCTTAATTAATTGGGTCTGTCTATGTTTCCTCACGGAGAAAAGTCGCAAATCTCCCTTGATGAAAAGTGTGTGGGTGGTGGCGTGCAGACCTAGCATTCGTTTATAATATTGTAGCTGTAGAGTTTCTAATGAATTTGCCACTTACAGGCCCCATACTTCTCCTCTATAATGCAAGATTGGCCTTATTTTTGAGTTGAACACATTCTTGTGCATCTTTAAGTTACCTATTCCTATCAAATTACTGTTCCTGAACAGCGTTGCCATTGCTGCTTTTCCTCGATTTGCCATCTTCGAAACATGATCGCTCCAACCCCCTTCGATGTTAGATGAAATCTTAAACATCTTGCCTGAGACACAACCTTCACAGCTTCACCTTTCAAATTAAAGCTCTCTTCATCTTTAGTTCCTGTTGATTGTCTATGGCGAAAAATCATCACCTCTGTCTTTTTTGTGTTAATTTTAGTTTCTTTTCCTCTAAATATTCAGCTGTCAAATCCAAAAGGGTTTGCAGCTCCGATTTGGATCTGGCGACCAAGGCAATATCATCGGCAAATAATAGTAATGATAATACTTTATTTACAAGGTGTACAACTGGCACCCACCTTTTATCAAGGTATTCGGAAGGATCATTTATAAAAATATTAAAAAGTTTCGGTGATGGGTACTACCCTGTTTACACCTTATACATAAAAAAAATTCTAGGTACACCGCTTCCCGCTATCTTTACCGCGTTTTTGGTCAAACAATACATCAAAAGAAGAACCCGTAAAAAAGATGGCGGAATTCCTGTTCCTAAAAGCGAGCTAAACAAAATTATACGGTCAACATTGTCGAATGCTCTACTTAAATCAAGAAAAGCCACTATTTTAAAATCATTATTTAAAATCATTTAAAATAACTTAAATATTTCAAATAACTTAATTATTGAAAATGTTTCATTATTTCAAATAACTGAAACAGCGTCAATAAAGTGAAACATCATTGCGAAAACCTCTCAGTCAAAACAGTAGATGCCTAAAAAATTGTATCATCAATTATGCAAAAGAAAATAGAAATCTTTGGCAGGATTTTTTGTATAATGTCGCACTTGTACTAATAGCCAAATAGTTTTGTTGCTGTTTTATCCATAGGAAAACCTTATTTTACTATGATTGTTATTCAAATTGTCTTTATGTTCATATTTCCGCATACTAGCTATTTATTTATTTTGATTTTATGATATTGGTACGATTTAAACAAACAAGGATAGCGTAAAAAAATCAGAAAATTACTAAAAAAAAAAAAAATACGGCTTACTAGAAAAATCAAATAATGAACATACCTTGAGCAGTGGAGCAGCACGTTGTATCGGGGCTGCATTTGCATGGGTTGCATCTGCACGTGACATCTAAAATGAAAACAAAGATTACCAACTGTAACAATACTTACATGTACAAAGAAATTAATAATTTTCATGTACAAAATAATTAAACAATACCAATAAAAATGAAATTTTACAAAACTATTTTTTTTATTGCGGTTGACATTAAGTTAAAACAAGGAAAAGAGTAACACTATAAACTGTATCTCTTGTATCAGAGGGGGCTTCATGGGGGTATAGCATCTAAAAGCGAACAAAATTTACAACCTAGCAAAAGAATTTTTACCAATAAAAATATGTAAGGAAATCATTTTTTTGAAGAAGAAACTAATTCCTTACTTGTAAATCAAAACAAAATCTTAAACAGACTTTCTGATAACCTCAAGATAAGCTTTTGTTTGTTTCGCATGTATACGGTTTTATATTTCGTTTCAGTTGTCAAAGTCTGCGATCTTAAAAAATTTACTGAACTGATAAGGACTAATCTTCTCACTAATATTTCACTTAAAGAAAATGTTCTTGTGTGACGTAAGCGAAGCAGCAAAGACTGTGAAAACATTCCAAAAAAATGGTGTTAAAGGAACACACAGGATAATGATGTGAATCGTGAATTTCTAGAGATTTCGGATAGGGTGAAAATTTTTAGCTCTCAAGCATAAATCTCGGAAAAATAACTATCAAACAGTTGGTGGTAACGAATTGTAGTAAGGAGCGACTCGGCCCAATAGTAACCAAAACTCTAAAAAATGAAGTTTTGATACCAATAGCTACATCAAAAGAATTGCATTTTAATGCTGACTTTAAATATATAAGTTTGGTCAAGTTTAGTCTTACCCATCAAAAGTTTCGAGCCTGAGAAAATTTGCCTTATTTTAGAAAACACACCCTAAAAGTCATAGAATCTTAACGAAAATCACACCATCAGATTCAGCGTATCAGAGAACCCTAATGTGGAAGTTTCAAGCTCCTATCTACAAAAATGTGGAATTTTGTATTTTTTGCCAGAAGGCAGATCACGGATGCGTGTTTATTTATTTATTTTTTTCCCCAGGGGTGATGGTATCGATCCAGGTGTCCTCGAATGTTGCAAGAGGGCTCATTCTAACGGAAATGAAAAGTTCTAGTGCCATTTTTAAATGACCAAAAAATTGGAAGGCACCTAGGCCCCCTCCCACGCTAATTATTTTCCCAAAGTCAACGGATCAAAATTCTGAGATAGCCATTTTACTCAACGTAGTCGAAAAATCTTATGATTATGTCTTTGGAGACCACCTACTCCCCCACAGTCCCCTTGGGAGGAGCTACAAGTTACAAACTTTGACCAGTGCTTACATATAGTAATGGTTATTGGGAAGTGTACAGACGTTTTCAGGGGGATTTTTTGGTTGGGGGAGGGGTTGAGAAGAGGGGGGTATTCTGTGGGATATGTTTGGGGAACTTTCCATCGAGGAATTTGTCATGGGGAAGAAAATGTCCATGAAGGGAGCGCAGGACTTTCTAGCATTATTAAAAAAAAACACTATGAAAAAATAAATATGAAAAGGTTTTTTCAACTGGAAATAAGGAGCAGCATTAAAACTTAAAACGAACAGAAATTATTACGCATATGAGGGGCTCACCTCCTTTGGTTTTAATTATTTAAACCAAGTTTAAATAATTTTTAACTTGGTTTTAATTATTCCTCTGCGGAGAGCAAAAATCAAAACATGCATTGATTCAAAAACGTTCAGAAATTAAATAAAAAAAACAAGTTTTTCTTTAAAACTGAAAGTAAGGAGCGACATTAAAACTTAAAACGAACAGAAATTACTTCGTATATGAAAGGGGCCGCTTCCTCGTCAACGTCCCGCTCTTTACGCTAAAGTTTTCTACTGTTTTAAAAAGTAGAGTTGAGAGAAAGAGCCAAACTTTAGCGTAAAGAGCGGGACGTTGATGAGGAAGCAGCCCCTTTCATACACGTAGTAATTTCTGTTTGTTTTAAGTTTTAATGTCGCTCCTTACTTTCATTTATAAAAAAACTTGTTTTTTTTTTATTTAATACTCAAAGGAAGTGCATTCCGAACAGTTATTCCGTACTCAAAAGAACGGTTAATCGAAATATCTTCAAAATAGCAGAATCAAAAGAAAAAAATAGTACTAAAGACTAGTAGTATTAGATACGAGGTTTTGGAATTGCCATTGTTACCCATATTCTTATCAAAGAGAGTGAAAGGAATATCTTCTCATTGCCTTTTATACGAGAGTGGGTAGAATAAACAATCACAGGTCCGTTACTAAAGAGGATTAACCTGGATTAATCCGAAACGCTGGAGCAACAGGCGCGTGGCTGTTTCTAAGGTTTTTGGCCCCCCGGACAAAACACTTCCCCACCGAAAAATTTAATAGGAGCTAGCGAAGGGCTAACATAATTGCATCTGTTAAGAAGGAATGTTGAATCCCCCCCTTAGCCATGGTGCTCGGGGTAGCTTACCCTACTCTTCCCACTCCAACGATCCTCAATTTCTATAGGTATTCTTCATCAGATAACAAAATTCCTTTATAATGGAAATACATAAGAAGCCTTGGAAGACTTCCAAAGTTATGTATCGACGCTTACCAAGTACATTATAATCAGGACAACGAATATATTTAAAATCGGGATTCCCTATCAAAACAGTCGAAATTTTTAACACCTCATACGAAATACATATATGATATTAACGTAGAAAAAAGAATAATAATAAAACAAATTATGGTGCAAGACTAAGATAAAATTGCCATTATTGCGGTAACTTCATCTATTTCATCTATACAAAAGGACTTTCGTTGTGGGGGGGGCTTAAAAAAGTTCAGAAAACACACAAAGATTTGTTTATATTTATTTTCAGTACGTCAGAAAGTATTTTTAATGCGAGTCAGAAAAATATTCCGTAGAGGGGGAGGGGGTTTCAAACCCCCACCCCTTGGATCGGTCTTGGTTGTCACATTTACTAATACGTTATGTAAAATTATCAGAGACATAATGAACATTTTCTAAAAAAAAATTAAACTAACTATTTTTTCACACAATAACGGCACTGTTATAACACGCAATAACGGCACTAAGACACCTAGTCAACCGCTAAAATATACAAAAAAAAAGAGTCCTAGTAATTGACATAAAACGGATTGTAATCAAAATAAACAGCTTCTTAACTTTTAATGTTGCTCCTTACGTTCAGGAGAAAAATTTGTTTATTCTATTTAACCGATGTCAAGATCGCTTAGATTCGGTAGTTCAGGTGAACCCACCTCAACCAGAAATGAATGATATTATATTGTAACATGTCTCATCAAATAGTTCGTGGTAACGAACTGTAGTAAGGAGCGACCCGGCTCAATAGTAAACGAAACTCTAAAAAAATGGAATTTCGATGCTAAAAGACATATAAAAAAAATCGGATTTTTATGCTAATTTTAAATATATAAGTTTCATCAAATTTAGTCTTTGTCATCAAAAGTTACGAGCAAAAGTTACCTCTATGGAAAATAGGGGGAAACACCCCCTAAAAGTCATAGGATCTTAACGAAAATCACACCATCGCATTCAGCGTATCAGAGAACCCTATAGATAGTAAAAATTTACTGAACTGATAAGGACTAATCTTTTCACTAATATTTCACTTAAAGAAAATGTTCTTGTGTGACGTAAGCAAAGGAGGAAAGACTGTGAAAACATTCCAAAAAATGGTGTTTAAGGAATACACAGGATATAACGATGAAAATCGTGAATTTCTAGAGATTCCGGATAGAGTTGAAATTTTTAGCTCTCAAGCATAAATGTCGGTAAAATAACTATACTCAAAGGAAGTGCATTCCGAATAGTTTTTCCGTACTCAAAAGCACGGTTAATCGAAATATCTTCAAAATAGCAGAATCAAAAGAAAAAAATAGTATTAAAGACTAGTAGTATTAGATACGAGGTTTTGTGATTGCCATTGTTACCCATATTCTTAAACAAAGAGAGTGAAAGGACTATCTTCCGCTTTGCTTTTATACGAGAGTGGGTAGAATAAACAATCACAGGTCCGTTACAAAAGAGGATTAACCTGGATTAATCAGAAACAGGTGCTTGGCTGTTTCTAAGGTTTTTGGCCCCCCGAACAAAACACTCCCCCACCAAAAAATTTAATAGGAGCTACCAAAGGGCTAACATAATTGCATTTGTTAAAAATCAATGTTTACCCCCCTCTTAGCCATGGTGCTCGGGGTAGCTTATCCTACTCTTTCCATTCCAACGACCCTCAATTTCTATTGGTATTCTTCATGAGATAACAAAATTCTCTTATAATGGAAATGCATAAGAAGCCTTGGAAGACTTCCAAAGTCATGTATCAACACTTACCAAGCACATTATAATCAGTACAACGAATATATTTAAAATTGGGATTCCCTATCAAAACAGTCGAAATTTTAAACACCTCTTACGAAATACATATATGATATTAACGTAGAAAAAAGAATAATAATAAAAAAAATATGGTGCATGACTAAAGTAAAATTTGCCGTTATTGCGGCAGCTTCATCTATTCCATCTATACAAAAGGACTTTTTTTGTGGGGGGGATGGCTTAAAATTTTTTTCAGAAAACACACAAAGATTTGTTTATATTTATTTTTAATACGTTCTTTACGAGTCAGAAAAATATACCGTAGAGGGGCAGGGGTTTCAAACCCCCCACCTCCCTGGATCGGTCTTGGTTGTCACATTTACTAATAAGTTATGTAAAGTTATCAGAGAAATAATGAATATTTTCTAAAAATAATTTTAAACTAACTATTTTTTCACGCAATAACGGCACTAAAACACCTAGTCAACCACTAAAATATACAAAAAGGAGTCCTAGTAATTGACATAAAACGGATTGAAATATACAAAATAAACAGCTTCTTAACTTTTAATGTTGCTCCTTACGTTCAGAAGAAAAATTTGTTTATTCTATTTAACCGATGTCAAGATCGCTTAGATTCGGTAGTTCAGGTGAACCCAACTCAACCAGAAATTAATGATATTATATTGTAATATGTCTCATCTCTTCCAAATGGCAGAGCGATTAAGCCGTGCGAATCAACTAAGAGAACTAGATTGCACAGACAGACAAGACCTTGAGCAAAATATGTTACGTGACTAAAAAAAGCCTATAAACTTCTATAGTGACACCAAGGTGCCCCTAAGGTGATTTTTTTTTGGGGGGGGGGGCTTACTGGGTCTAATCTACACTTCCAATGCTATATGACAGAAATATCAAAGCAAAAATATAAAAATATAAGGCAACGTCAGTCAGAAAGGGGAGGGGCTGGCACCCCTGCCCCTCCTTGCTGGTGCCCATGGCTCACATATACATACTTGCGTACAGATTGTGATCTAAGTACTAGAATGCCAATACTAATTTTATTGAGAGTTGTGCATTTATGTGGGTTTTTTTATTTGAATTTTTGCCCTTGTGAATTATAAGTAAATAATATTATACTTGTGATTATATAAAAAGCCCCCATCAAAATAAAAGCAATAATCAATAAAAAATTAAAATAAAATCACCAAGCATAACAAAATATAGTACAAAGAGTACCTAAAACTTACAGGAGTATGAACTACTGCTAACATCGACAAAAAAAAAATTACTTATTATAAGTAAATTATATTATAATCAGTCTAGTTCGAAAAACATAAGTAAATGAGAGATAACACCTAATGCAAGTATGAAGAAATTAACACGAGGTCACACCCAGATTTTAAAGATAGTGTGCCGTCACTTGGTTTATGCTTTTAATTAGAAATTGTTGCCACTTACCTTTGCATTTTTGTCCATCCATTTTTCTTTGTTGCTAGCTTCTGCTACTTCTTGATCCAAAATTGCTTTCCTGTTCTGATTGTTTAAGCAGCTAAGCCTTAGCTTTTTATGCACTTTCGGCAAATGAATGCCGTAGTTCTAGAATTTTTGAGAAACAACGAGTGCCGTTACGAATGCTGTAAAAGCTTCTTTTTCTTATCATGGATGAAGTCCAACATTTTTTTTCGATGAGTTACTACGCAAAATCTGTTTTACGTGATAATCTAGAAGAAAAGAGCTTTTTGCTCCTTATAATCAGAGCCAACGCTATAGCGTTGCTTACAAGAAAGGGACATAAGGCTTCCTTTGTCCGAGAAGGCAAGGGTTCGAATCTTAGTATACCCAATTATTTGGTTTGGGACGGGGGTCAGCGTTGTGACTCTGTCAGATCAGCCAGAGTCGACCCAGCTCTAAATGGGTACTTGGAGAAATCTGGGGAAGGTAAACAAAAAGGATTTGCAAAAGCACGGGATGGCTGGACATCATCCCCCTATTGTATTTCCTGCCTGAAGGGCCTTGAGACGGATATCAGCACCGCCGGTTCGGACCTTAAGGGTCTATTGCCGCATCCTTTACCTTTCCTCTGCCTTTTGATGTATTATTATCTAATCAATTATTTATTGTCTTTTTTCCCAAAGATATTTCATATGGAAGGGGATGTCGTACAAACTTTCAAGGGGGCTCATTCAATTGGAAATCGAATGTTTTAATGTTGTTTATGAGTCAAAAGTAATTTGGGGGCAACCAATCCCTCTCCTACGCAATTTTTCTCCTTCATGCATCCGATCGAAATTTTGATATAGTCATTTTGTTCAAAATATTCCAAAATAAGCAATACAAGTAGTTCATTGCTAAAATATAAGGTTTTCTCTATTGAGAAAAGACGGCAGTTTTGATCTTATATCTCCAAAAGGTTTGGATTGTTAAAGTGAAACTTTGAGAAAATGTTGAGAGGGGTCGTCTTGACTTGGAAATATTATAGATTTTTAATTCCGCTGATCTTAACTACACTGCTTTCAAACTTCCTTTGAAACATTTCTTTAGGATATTTTTTTTTTTTATTAATTACAAGAAGGGATAAGATATTCCGAGTATTTAACTACTTGCCTGTTTGCTTTAACTACTGCATAGCCGAAATCCACCAGTTTATACTTCCCCAAATATTTCCCAGTTTGCTCAATGATAGACTTAAAAGTCCCAGAAATTTTTTTATTCCATAGGGATCCTATAGGAATTTTTTTTTGAATTCTAGTGTAGCTAGCGTTTCCAATACTTGTAGTTCATGGGGTGGACTATATTTTGAATGTTCATTCAATCCCTCCTCGGCAAATTACGACGCAAGACAATGCTTTCATTCAAAGCTTTCAAAGCTTTCATTCAAAATTCAACTTTTTCAACTTCTTCAACATTTTTTTAGCTTCGTTCAAAGCTAAAAGCTGTTTCTTGATAGTAATATGCCCTAAACTTAGTGGCCAGATGCTAAGGCTGCCCATTTAAAACAGTATTTTTCTTTTTAAACTCTAAACTTGATAACTACGTACCTTTTCTTTGGTTGAGAGGAGCTTTGTGGCTCTAGGCGGGGTAAAATTAACAATCAATGGGTCCGTAAGGGATATTTTGCAAACATGGAGGTGTTTGGGAAATTGTCTCCAGGAGATATTTACAACTTTGTTACATTCAATAAAAAAAAGTAATACAGTATGCCTCCTAAGAGGATTGATGTAAAAATAAACCAGGGGTCGGAAAAAAATTTATGAATCACAAGCTGTACACAACCACAATTACCCACTATTTATTTTGATTTTCGCACGCCCCTCAATTGAAGTTTTACCAACATACTATTCAAAAGGCTTAATAAATTTCTTGCTCCATCCAACGAATAATAAACTTCGAATTTTTTTTTAGTTCTATATTTACGACTGCATATAAGCATATTAAATTTGAATAAAATGGAAAACTTTTCTGGAATAACCTTTAATCTTACAAAGAATGATTCTTTCTTACTTGCCGTTCCAGCAAAACCATTGAATAAGCAGATTTTTACGTCAACAAAAAAGAACTTCTATCCTAGAAAATTGAAGCGTTGCATGATGTATCAGAGCAGATGACACTACCATTCAATATGTGACTACACCCATCCCTCGTGGGAAAAATGCATCTGGTACAAGAAGACGACGCCAAACTGTCTACTAACCGATAAAAGTTTTTCACATGTAGGCCAGGATTTACCAATAGGTCCACTAGGTCCAGGGCTAGGAATGCACAATGGCAGGAAGCGCAATGCATTATCACCGAGTGATTTTTTTTTTCAGAAAAACTGGACTGCTGTGTTTTATCGTCAAAGTCCAGATCTTTGACTGGACTGGATTCAAAGTCCAGTCGGGTGTTTATCTGTTTTTTGTTTTTTTTTTTGTTTTTTTTTGTTAGAATGAGCCCTTTTGCGACATTCTAGGACCACTTGTTCAATACGATGACCCCTGGCAAAAAAAATAAATAAACACGCACCCGTGATCTGTCTTCTGGCCAAAAATACAAAATTCCACATTTTTGTAGATAGGAGCTTCAAATTTTTGCAATAGGGTTCTCTGATACGCTGAATGTGATGGTGTGATTTTTGTTAAGATTCTATGACTTTTAGGGGGTATTTCCCCCTATTTTCCAAAATAGGGCAAATTTTCTCAGGCTCGTAACTTTTGATGACAAAGACTAAATTTGATGAAACTTATATATTTAAAATCAGCATAAAAATTCGATTTTTTTTATGTATCTTTTCGCATAAAAATTCCGTTTTCTAGAGTTTCGTTCACTATTGAGCTGTGTCGCTCCTTAATACTGTTCGTTACCACGAACTGTTTGAAAAAAAAATATAAAAAATTTAGTCCACAAAATTATGTTTGACCAAAGATCTGGACTGAAGATTATTAGCTTTTTTTGTTTTGTTTTTTCGAAAACGTAATTAGCGATTCAGCAGTTTAACTCTAAAGCCGAAAAGCTGAAACAGCTTTCCGAATACTTCTAAAAATTTAATGACTTCAAATTTTGTGTTTAGGGTTTCAAATACCAAAACAATTCGTGTCTCTCATTAGCTTAAACTTAAGACATGTAGATGGGACTACAGGATGTTTTCTTCGTCCAGTGAGTGAAAAAATTTTGCATCATTCCGTGACTAAAGAATATCCAAATTTTGTTTCTTTGATTAGCTTCAAAACTTACAGGACATGCAGACAGACACAAAGGGACTTTGATTATGACAAAAAAAAAATTGAAACACACTTGGTTGTACTGATTTTTGACATCCAAAAAAAGCCAAAATTTCTTTTGTCTCAGGCAGGCTTCCAGTTCACTCGGTGTAAGTTTGAAAAGATGATCAGAGGACCAAAGCTTTTTTGTCTCCAAACTATTGGTTCACGCTTAAAAGGGCCCAAAATAATTTTCAGAAATAATTGAGAATTATGTGTTGAAGCTACTGGGTCAGTGGGATCCTTAAGACATAAATTATTTTGAACAAAGATGTCTCGTATCAGTTTTTGGCATCCTAAAATGAGAGAAACGTTGTTTTCATCCGATCGGCTAAAGATTTTCAGAATAAATAGACTGGACCAAGAAGACCTCTACGATAGCAAAAGTTTTCGGAAGGATATTAAGTTTCATTTATTTATAGGGAAAAAGTCTAGAATATTTTGCTGAGCGGTTTGAAAATTACAAGGTCACCTACTGGGTAAGGGACATCAATGCAGGTTAAAAATTTCGAACTCGAAGAATTGAACAATGAACAACCTCGCAAGAGGTTGAACAATACCTTTTGAAACTCCCAGCTCTATCCCCCCTCCTAGGTAGAATTTTAGGGGATTAAAATACAGCTTGTTTGAATGTTTTAACTAGCTTTTATTTCTTTTTTTATCTTCTCTTTTGTTGGTCGTCTGTCTAGACATATGACATGCACAAAACACGAGCCATTTTTTTAGATATCCTCCGTCGTGATCCAATTTAATCACAAGAAAATGTGACAGTTTCAAAAGCAAAATCAGTCTTCTAACTCGACATCAATCCATTATAAGAAGTCCCCACCCCTGAAGCATTTCACTCTAGATAAGACGGTAACACTCGGGTGGAATATTTAACCGTCACAGCCAAGTAGATTTTATTAAGTTGGTACGGTATAATCAGGGTTTTCAACGCACTTTATTTTTTAGTACTGTCGAAAGTTTTCCATTTTTTCTACGAATACCATGAACTGCAAGAGGCACCAAGGTTAGCTAGCATGATTTTAGCATTTTTACTCAGAAAGTAAACAATATTCACTTTACCTATGTGGCTTGGCATTAAGTTGGTACTTCAAGGTCTAAAAAATTGTTTTTTTTTCGTTTCTAAGAGTGTCAAGTATGTAAAAATGTCTAAAATACAACTAACACTTGCTTATGCTACTGCTACTACTGACAACTCACAACAGAACCAAGCTGCCTGAGGCCAACACAGCTGCGCAACTCCTTCTCCATCCCAATTGATTCGTACCTTTTAGTCCAAATTAAAAAGCAATTAATTCAGTGATTCAATAATAGCATAGGAAAATTACCTGTCTTCTTTTTATCTACCGACTAATATTTGAGCTTCAAAAACCACCCTTTAAATTCCTAGAGATCACATTTCTTATGGTGTTCATTTATTTCTTTTTTTCCTAAAGCATACAAATTGAAATTTCTTTAACCTTTTAACTGTTTAACTTTTGTCAACATTGTGCAACAACTTAATATTTTAGCCAAACACACTGGCGAAAAAGGTTTAAAAGGGAAGTCACGTCCACAGTGAATTTTCAAGGTGAAAGGAAAGGGGCAAGGCTTAGACAACTTTACTGTTGCCCTAAAACTGTCTTATGTTTATCGAGTATCACTAAATTTATACTGCTTTTCCCATTTTGGTTTGTCGGATGGCAGGATAGTATTTACACCTTACCATGCTCCCTCGTGGACATTTTTCTAGATAAACAATTTCAAGAGTGGGAGACTAAACATAACGTTAAATAATAGCGCTAAAATTAAACATAAGGACAAGAAGAAAAGAAGAAAGAGACAAAAAAAGAAAAAAAAGAAGAAAAAAAGAAAAAAACCACAACAAAAACTACCATGCCAATTTGAACAAATTGAAAAGGAAAGATAGGGGGAAAAGAAGGAAGGAGAGAACTAACTGTCTAGGCATAAGAAGTGGTTGGTAGCTCATTTTTTAAATTGTACATAAGAATGAGATAGCCGGATTTTAATGGTAGAAAATTTATATTGAAGGCACAACATGTAACACGGTTAAATCTGATCTTATGGCTTTGGTTTTATGAATGAAAATATCCATGTCATCTGTGAGAGAAAGAGAAACACAAGATTCATTTTGTAGTTTAGACTTTAAAAGATATAATTTTTTGAAGAAGTTAGGGAGGAGTCCATAAAAATACTGAAAAATTAAACAAAGGGAAAAAAATATGTGTGTGGATTGACCATCCAATAAATTCTTGCTGAGCTGGTCGGTCACTTCAGACACGAATTTCATTGCTCATTTATGTATTTTAAAAACAGGAAAGGTAAAAGAAGAGAATGTCAATAGCTATTCTGTTAGACTGCAACATATATAAGGTTGAAGAAGAGAGTAAAAGAGGATCTTTATTATTGAAAATAACGAAACTTCTGAAGATCTCTTAGGGTTCTGAAGAGCATAGTTTCACGAGAGCACAGTGATAATGAAAAAAACGATTTTTGTCCGATAAAACACCCAGAAATCAAAATGTCTGTTGGTGGGACGAGTTATATTACCGTGAGTGGTAGAAATAGTCTCAACCAAAGGACAAGAAGTACCTGATCTAGAAAAAACAGGTAAACTAGATTTAGCTAGATTTAGGGCAAGGCGATTTGCGTTGAACCAAGCAAAGGTTCATTCTAGAACAAAATACACTTTCTTGATAAAGGAAGAATTTTTAATTTCTGAACACCCAAGAGTACTAATGTCTGCAAATGCAAATAGCACTGGGTTTTGAGCTGCCTCACTAGGTGGAACAAAACTGTGATTGCAAATACTAGCGCAACTTTGTTAACTTTTTTCAGATACAGCAATAAAAAGCTCATTAATGAATATAAGGAAGAAAAAAGGTCTTAGGAAAGAACCTTGAGGGACACCAAAATCAACACGGAATTATGTTCTGATGTTTACTCAATCAGGCACAGTCTCTCCTTTTTAGCCTTCTCAGCTGTTCTAACCAAATGTTTCTGGTATGAAAAAGTTCCAAAAGAGCTACATCCTCTCTACTATTGAATATTCCAATAAGTTTTAATGTGCATTGGAATAAGGAGTTTCCTTTGCCTCTTTTTAGTTTTTTTGTATTGCATTGTTTCACCCCACTAAACATTTTGTCGTTTAAAATATTCTGAGTCTCATATTCTTTTACTGTAAGAGTTAATATTTTTTTGTACCTTTCGTATTTTATTGTTTCTTCTGTTTGCATAGTTTATGCTTTATGGTTTTCTCTTTAGATTATTTGAACCTGGAAAGCAAAATTAGTGACAGTCGTGTGATGTAGCTTGTGATAATTATCATTCCAATGAAGTTTTAGGAAGTAAAGCCTTGAACAGCCATCTAAATTTTTGAAAACTTAGCATCACCATCATTACCAATTGTAAACAAGATTTGACAACAAAAATACAAAATAACACTGTAAGCATTACATTTTGAGATATTCACCAATGTTACTACTATTTCACACTTTTGTTTGACTGAGATAGTTTATGATGTCGTACTGGGTAGCTTAATGGTGGTTTCTTTCTACGCTAATTGGTGACATAACTTGTGATTTATTTCAGATAGCCTACTAGTCAGAAAATTACTTGAGGGTAAATAGATTAAGATACCCTGTGCTTAGACAGCTAATACCCTCTTCATCAGTTAAATCACTGCACAATCTATTATACCACATGGAAAGTGGATTGTTTCACTTGTCCAAATTTTCTTAGTAAGAATGTAATAAGCTTGAATGTTTTAGTCATAAACAATGTTGAATGTTTAAATGCTATGACAGTCAATAGGGGACCCTAATCTTGGATGTATATTTAAAGTATAAGCTTGATCTTAGAAAATGTAGTTTAATCTTAGACATTGGATCTTAATGTTAGAAGTACACCTAGGTATACTTAGCCTAAGTATCTAACTCATTAACAGACTCAATCTAGGACAGATTTAATCAAAGAAAAGTGCTGTGAAGCAGAATCATTAAATTTAAACAGTCTAGGATATAGTCAACAAATATTTGAAATGGATAAGTTATGTGAAGTAAAAGAGACAAAAGTTAAACATGAACCATAGGAGATTTCTGGAGTAGGACTTGTGTTATCCAAAGTTAATGCTTCTGTATATTCTATTCTGTCTTCTGCCATTATTCTGATTGGCTTTCAGTTAGGATGCACAGTATACCTTGAAAAAGTAATAACAATTAAAAACAAGGGTTTTAAAATAGCATCAAATGTTTTATTAGCTATCAAATTGCATTTGATAGAATACCAAATGTTTAATTAAGGAGTTTAAGAATGCTGATAAAACTTTATTCTCCAGAATTCTTAAACATATGAACTTCTCTGAGGGATTTATCCAATTTTTAGATAATTACCTATCTGACAAGCATCATAAAGTTAGAGTCCATAGAGAATACTCTTGTCTATCCAGTAAATAAAGGAAGGGGTCATAACTTGACCCTTTATTGTTCACTTTGTTTCTGTCCGATTTAAAGTTCAGCTCTGATAATGTTTGCAAAGTGGAGCTTGCTGACAATCTTTTGATTTGGAACTCTGGGTCCAATACAAATTTTATGGCAATGGAATTAAACCACTGATCAAAGAGCTTTTTCACAGCTCATTCTCTTCCAGTATCAACATCAAAGACTAAGGCAACTATATTTTACAAAAGGATTTGACCCTCCCGAAATTGGATAAATGGCAATGAAATTGTTTATGACCCTTCTCTCTAACTTTTTGGTATCCATTTGGACCTTGGTTTGACTTAGAAAAAACAGATTGATTTTTAAAAAGAATCTTCCATGAAAAGGCTAATTCTTTTAAAACATTTAGCTACTACTAAATGGGCCAGCTCACCAACAATCCTGTTTGATTTTTACAAAAGGTTTATCCAGTCAAAGATTGAGTATGGTATTGAAGCATGTAGAGGATGTTGCAAAACAAGCTTAGCAAAGTTAGAAACCCTTCAAAACATGGCAGTAAAAATAGCCTTTGGTTTTCACAACCATACCCAATTCATAAAGTCCAGGCTTCTAACTGGCATGCTGTTAGTTTAAGAGAGGAGGAACATGCTGGTAATCAAGTATTACACAAAAATCCATGCAGTTGGTCAAGTGCATGGAGTTTTTTCAAAAACCTTTGGTAATAATTGTCCAATGAATAATAGCAGGTATATCCACTCTGGGATTCTTTTCACTGTATTAGTTTCCAACTGGAATAGTAATGCAGTGAGTTTCATTTTACATCTTTAGCCTTCAATCAATTCAATTTATTCAAATAAAACTAAAATATAAAACCAATAATAATAAAGATCCTGGAAGCGAACTTGTTGAGGACCATAACCACAAAAAATTGAAAATGAAGAAGAGAGAAAAAAAAAGAAAAGAGAAAACATGGGTAACTAAAGCAAATTGAATAAGAATTTAAAGATTAAACTTCAAAATGGAAGTTTAACCCTATTCAAGTATGCACTGAGCTTATAAGGGATAAGAAGTTGAGTTTTCTCCCCTTTCAGATTAAGGTAGTTTTCAGACAGAAAGGCTGAAATGATTACCCTGATTTCCTCCAAATCTATACAGATGTTTAGTAAAGGGATCCAAAGCAGCTTCAGCTGCAATAATCCCAAGCTGCAGCAATCCTAATGTGAATATTTGTACCAGGCTGCCAAATGGACCTTCCATCCTGACTGCTTAGATTAAAGCTATAATTGAGGCACTTAAGGTAGTTAAAGCAAAACCTTCACTATCAAAAAAGTGCATTGTCTTCTCAGAATCAAAGTCAGTTTTACAGTTGATTTCTAAAGTGCATAAATCAACACGTGAGTCAGACCTGTACTGCCTTCATAGCCTTCTCTTTGACTTTAAACAGAAAAATATTATCATCAAGTTTCAACATGTTCCAAGTCATCAAGGGTATATGCTATAATGAAATTGCTGATTTGTTGGCAAATTCTGCAGTGGATACACCCATTTCTATCAACACCAGGTCTCTCACTCTACATGACACAACTCAACATAGAATACCTTTAAATAGTTCTTACCTCCTATTATCATCTTCCCCTATTTGGAAAATAAAATTTTTTGTTTCAGAATAAAGAGTAACCATCTGATTCTAAGAAAGGAAGAATATGAATGGAATAAATGGGACAACCCACACTGCAGATTTTATTTAAAAATGTCACTATCTGATAACTGTTTAATATGTTGTTTATTTGTTTCCTCATTTAATTCTCCTACAGCAAAAATAGGGAGATTCTTATCAGTTGGATTTTGCCCACTAATTCAGACTCAAAGATCCTATATTAAATATTCCGTATATTTTGTTTCCAAGGTGAAACAATATTCGGTTAAACCAAATACAAACATTGGCAGTTTTGATGTGGATTCAATGTATACTAGTTGTGATCCCCAAAAGGCCAAACTCGTTTTGGAGCATAAACTCAGTTCTAAACCATCTATATCAGAAAAATCTACAGTTTCGAATCAGACACTTCTATTACTTACAGCCATTTGCAACAGAACTTCTTTTTTTATTCCCATTATAGAAGTATTTTTTTTATAGACAGAAATATAGGCTTCCAACAGGCGCCCCCCTTTCACCAAAAGGGACTGATATCTTCATGGAAGTCCTTGAAGAAAGGGCTATTTTGCAGAGTCTTTGTAAACCTGAATTTCGGGTTTGTTTAAAGGACGATATTTTTATTCATGAGAGCATGGCGAAGAATCTCTGGGGTCTTTCCTTCACTTGCTTAACTCCCTGGATCCAAAACTCTGGGTATCAGAGGTATAAAACCTATACACAATGACTGTTACTTAAATTATTCCTCTAATCATTCTCCTGTGGTTAAAAGAGGAGTGGTCACTTCTCTAGTTGATAGAGCATTGTTGTTTTTTCACCACATTCCATGGATTCAGAGCTTGACCACCTTAGGGATGTGTTACTTGGCAATGGTTACCGAATTAGTTTAATAAATTCTGTAATTGAAATGTATTAAAATTTATCAGATAGTGACACAATAAACCCAAATCAAAAGGAAGATTCTGTTTATCTTGGTCTCCCATATGTAAAAGGGGTCTGACCACATTTCCAAAGATCTAAGAAAAAATAACACTTACGCCTATTATAGACTCAGTGGAACTATCAGTTTCCATATTTATCAAGGTAAAAACCTGAAGGGTGAAAACTCTGGTGTCCACAGAATTCCATGCCCATGTGGTCTTTGGTACATTTGAAGAACTGACCTATGGGTTACAGATAGATTAACTCAGCACTCTACCTCAATTATTAACACCCTTAAAAAGCAGAACAAAAACAGAAAATTTTCATTCTGCCCTTGCAGAACAAATCTTTGATCACCCAGAATATGCTGTTTTGTTTAACCAAGCTAGCTTAATTTTGCATGTCAAAGGTATTGTCCAGCACTACAGAGAAGATGCTGAAATTTTTAATTGCCAATATTTAGTTCTAGTTTTGAACAGAGATTCCTGTGATCTAAGAATAAATTAGTCATATTTTGGTTTTCTCAAAAGAAAAGCCAATACTTTATTCCTGTAATAAACCTTGAACCACCTTCCCAATCACATAATCAAACAAGTCAATAACCTGTTATGTTTCAAAGGATGTCTGTAAGGAATGTAACTTTTAAATTCAGAAATCAGATGACATAGTTCTCTGATTTATTTAATTGCTGGTTTGTTTTGAGTAAATAAATTTTTTCTTTTATTTCTCAGTTGTTCACTAGTATCTATTGATGGTAGTTCTAATTTTTTGGATTTTTTGGAAATTGCGGGTATTGGTGAATGACTTGCTTTCTGGTTGTTAGGTATTTGATTTTAATTCTTCTGTTTTTTGGCTCATATTGAATTTTATTTATCTTTTAAATTTTTTTTTAATTGTCTTTTTTTCATATTGACTTTCCGCCTTTCTTTTGTTGGTTCTTTCTTCTGCATTTTCCTTGTATATATTATTTTGTTCGCGCTGTAGAAGAGAGGCGGTTGTCCTCTCAAAATATTCGCTTTGTGTTTTTTTTTTCAGTATTCTCGTTTGGCCTTAAAAAACCCTTTTTTTGATTATTTTCTTTCTTTTAAAAAAAGAGAGAAAAAAAATATATATGTACACGTATATTGATTATACTGATGTTGATGGCAAGAAAAGGGCCTTTTTGTTTATTTGATGGTTGTATTGATTTTTGTTGCATTAACTGTTCATTTATAAGAAACCACCTAGCAGGTATAGAAAAAGTTCCAAAGCTGCCATTAGCAACATTTGACAGAATTCAAAAAGCTGCCGACACTTTAACAGCACAACCCCTGTTTTGACAGCTTTTCTTTGAGCCAAAAGTATTTTTATATGTAAAAATGGTATTTTAGACAAAATCTGCCAACAAATTTGAAAACTGCCAAATAGCATTGCTACTTTGCTACCCCACTTTTTGCATGGTGGCCTCCTAGAAGCCAGAAGGAGTCTGCTATAAATTTCAGGTGCTGTTTTTTGGAAGAAGAAGGAGTATTACTGTATGCAAGTTAATGTATAAAAATTTGGTTGTCCAGATTTGGAAAGTTTAGGCAACAGCTTTATTTTAGACAAAAGTGAATCAGTTCTATCCATGATAATTTTTGATTGTTTCAGTTTCAAATTGTGCTTTTTGCTTCCATTGGACTTTTTTTGCATTTCAGTAAATAACCTTTTAGCCTACTGTAGCCAAGTGATCCTATCTCATTTGTTACAAAAAGTATCTATTGAAAAATTGTAACTAGGCATATAAACAAAATAAGTTCTGGTTTCTTTAATTAAGTGATGGAATAATTAATGTTTATTCTGTTTTAACCTGTTTTAACATGAAATATTTTAACCTTTATTATTTTTGGTTAAGTACAAACAGCCACTTAAACATCATGAGTAGGGGAGGGATGGGGGTGACAGATCCTTTTCTATCCATGATAATTTTTGGTTGTTTCAGTTTCAAATTGTGCTTTTTGCTTCCATTGGACTTTTTTTGCATTCCAGTAAATGACCTTTTAGCCTACTGTAGCCAAGTGATCCTATCTCATTTGTTACAAAAAGTATCTATTGAAAAATTGTAACTAGGCATATAAACAAAATAAGTTCTCGTTTCTTTAATTAAGTGATGGAATAATTAGAGTTTATTCTGTTTACAGACTACACAATACAGAACATGTGACCTTGCAATGGCTGCTCCTGTTCCATCCTCAGAGGATTTTGTCTTAAAATGGAATAATCATAGACAAAATTTTGTACATGTTGTTGAAGAACTTTGGAGACAGGACATATTCACTGATGTGGTCCTGTGTAGTGAGGGAAGAATTTTCCCTGCTCATAGAGTCATATTATCAGCTTGTAGTGCTTATTTCTATGAAACATTGTCAAAAGTGGCTGAACACCAATACCCAGTGATATTTCTGAATGGTGTTTCTAGTGAGGAATTAGCTGCCATATTGAAGTTTGTTTATAATGGTGAAGTGGTTGTTTCAAAAGACTGTATGCAAGATTTCTTTAGAACTGCTGAAATGCTTCAAATTAAAGGTAAGCTAAAGTGTATGTAATCTAAAAAAAAATTTAAGCAAATTCAAGACTGTGTTTGTTTACACATTCCTTGAGTGCATGCATAATTCATTGTCCTGTTAAATTATGCATTAAGGTATTAATTCTTAGAGCTTTTAGTTTTAGAACAATGGGGACTTATTTTTGAATGCTAGAGGATTGCTAAAGCAAAGCTGTTTTTAAGGGCTAGAAACCCAAGTAGGGTGAAGGCCTTGGTTTGAACCAAACACAAAGGCTAGTGCACAAATTGGGACACCTCCCCACACGTTGTATTTTCCCAAAAAGCATCTGATAGAAATTTTGAGATGACCATTTGTTGCATCTGATACATATTTCTAGGAAATAAAATCAAACAGTTGTGGGTATCAAGCCATGGCTAATCGTAGAAAAACCCAAGATGAATAGTCTAAATGAGTGAGAGGCAAATCTGGCATAAGCCCTGTTTAGGATTGTATAAAAATGATGTCATTTCATTTGTTGATAGATAAGTCAATCCTTGTCTTAGATCCTTCTATCTCTCCAGAGGAGTCCCAAGCATCCAAGAAAAGTCTATTTGTTGCTAAATGTCTCTGGTCTACTCCAGTTGCAAAGAGTCATAAATGTTTTTTAGGTTGTTGATTTCACACAACAGTTTATTTTTGAGTCTTTGTATATGGTGGATGCTTTTGGGTCACCATGTTGAGTCAAATTCCCCATGTGTCAAACACACCCTAGTTAACACCATATTTGCCTTCTTAAGATATTGGTTTGGGATAGCTGATATATTGTGTTGCCTATAATCTTATTTGTTATATTCTTGGTGGATCCTAAGTAGTATAAAATATTGACTACTTGTTGGTCTTTACTGTTGGTACATTCGATGTTCACAGGTGTGCTGCTATTTGTCATGGCACTTACTTGCATAGAACTCATATATAAAATTTAGCTCATTTGAAGATGCTGCTAGCCTATCCAATTCCAACAATGAGTTTGTAAGTTGTGTCCCTGAGGTATCTGCCAAGATATTGACTACTTATTGGTCTTTGTTGTTCATACATTTGGTGCTCATGGATGTGCTGCTATTTGTCATGCCATTCACATGCACAAAAAACATTATAAAATTTAGCTCATTTGAACATGCTCTTGTCCTATGTCATTCAGACAATGACTTCTAAGGCTGTGTCCTTGAGGGATCGTCCAAGATATTGACTACTTGGTGCTCTTTATTGTTGCTACATTTGGTGCTCATGGATGTGCTGCTATTTGTCATGCCATTCACTTGCACAAAAATCATATATAAAATTTAGCTCATATGAAGATGCTGCCGGCCAATCCGGTTCTGACAATGACTTCTTAGGCTGTGTCCTTGAGAGATCTGCCAAGATATTGACTACTTGTTGCTCTTTGTTGTTGCTACGTTTGATGCTCATGGGTGTGCTGCTCTTTGTCATGCCATTCACTTGTACAAAAAATCATACATAAAATTTGCTCATTTGAAGATGATGCTAGCCTATCCGATTCCAGCAATGATTTCTTAGGCTGTGTCCTTGAGGGACCTGCGAAGATACTGACTACTTGTTGCTCTTTGTTGGTTCTACATTTGGTGCTCTTGGGTGTGCTGCTATTTGTCATGCCATTTACTTATAAAAAAAATCATATATAAAATTTAGCTCATTTGAATATACTACTTGTTAGTCGTTGTTGTTGCTACATTTGGTGCTCATGAATCTGCTGCTATTGGTCATGCCATTCACTTGCATAAAAAAAATCATATATAAAATTTAGCTCATTTGGAGATGCTGCTAGTCTTATCTGATTCCAACAATGACCTCTTAGGCTGTGTCCTTGAGGGATAGATATTGACTACTTATTGGTCTTTGCTGTTTCTACAATTGGTGCTCATAGGTCTGTTGCTATTTGTCATGCCATTCACTTGCACAATAAATTATATATAAAATTTAGCCCATTTGAAGATGCTGCTAGCTTGTCCCATTCCGACAATGACTACTTATGCTGTGTCCTTGAGGGATCTGCCCTGACTACTTGTTGCTCTTTGCTGTTGCCACATTTGATGTTCAGGGGTGTGTTTCTATTTGTCATGTCTTTCACTTGCATAAAAGTCACCTATAAAATTTAGCTCATTTGAAGATGCTGCTGGCCTATCCGATCTGGACAGTGACTTCTTTGGTTGTGTCCTTGAGGGATCTCCCAAGATATTGACTACTTGTTGGTCTTTTTTGTAGCCGCATTTGATACTCGTTGGTGTGCTCCTATTTGTCATGTCATTCACTTGCATAAAAATCATATATAAAATTTAAGTTATTTTAAGATGCTGCTAGCCTGTCCAATTCTGACAAACGACTTCTTAGGCTGTGTTCTTGAGGGATCTGCCAAGATATTGACTACTTGTTGGTCTTTGTTGTTGTCGCATTTGATACTCATGGGTGTGCTGCTGTTTGTCATGTCATTCACTTTCATAAAAATCATATATAAAATTTAGCTCCTTTGAAGATGCTGCTAGCCTATCTGGTTCTGACAAATGACTTCTTAGGTTGTGCCTGTGAGGGATCTGCCAAGATATTTACTACTTGTTTCTCTTTGCAACATAAAATGTTGCTATATTTTATGCTCATTGGTGTTTTAGTATTTGCCATGCCTGTCTCTTGCTCAAGAACCACTTATAAAATGTACAAGATTTTGATTCATTGAGTGATTATTAAAGTCATTGATTCTAACAAAGACTCTTTGGACTGTGTATCCTTTATTCTTGATAGATCTTCCAAGATATTTAAAATTGACTACTTGTCTCTCCTTCTTATTACCACATTTGGGTGTTTTGCTGTTTCTTATGCCAATAAATTGCATCAAATTCAGTTATAAATTTTTATTTTCTGTTTCATGTTATTATAGGCTGAAACTGTTTAGTTTAATACTCAAAGGACGAAGGGAGTTTATGATAACATAAATACCTGATAAAAGTGTACTTGTTCCTTTGATGATTGGTTAACTTGAATATTCATTTTTTTCATGGGGTAAGAACTTTGTAGTTTGATTAGCAGTAAAACAGCATAAATGTATCAAGTACAAATCAGAGAATTATTATTGATTACTCTATATCAGAACTCTGAACAGTTTCAGCCATAGTTAACTGAATGTTAACTGTTTGTTAACTATAATTTAATTGCTTATGTTAATGGAGAGCTTGCTCCTGATACAGCCAAAAAAAAAAAAATTATTCATCCTAGGTGATAGTGAATTAACAGTAGGAAGAATCAAAAATTAGCTTCCTCTTAAATTTTGAATTTAATATTTCTGAATAGGATTATTGAGCAGCTTTAGTAAATTAGTTTCTTTAAATTCATCACCAGTTGGGAAAAATGGAGGCAAGTGACAATCCAATCAGTATAAAGAATATAATCTATCATGTTGGGATGGACAAGTCCCTGTGTATGGATCTCACATCTTCAATTGAAATCTAGCACACTCCCTATCGTAGCCAGAGAATAGGGTAAAAGCAATTCCTGTAAAGTACAAACAAGCTTACTTGCACTGTCTCAACAGTATGCAAAATAGAACTGAACAAAAATTGGCAAACACAAAACTACTATCTCAGACCAAAGAGGGGCATGACTAATCAAACGAATAACACTTTTTTTAGGGGGGGAGGCAGTGATCAAAGGAGAGTCTTTAAATAAAGGCTCGTAGCTCGTTTCCCAATACAACCCAAATACAAGGGAAAGTAAGATTCATCCCTACTAAATTCAACATAAATGAACTCTTTTGTAAAATACCATTCTCTACATAGCCCTTTTTTGTTTTATTTCTGGAGTGGAAAAGCTGGGAAGCATAACGAGGCAGCTGTTACGTCTCCATTGTCATATATTCTTAACCAAAGGTTACAATCCTCCCTCTTGTGCAGTCCCTCACAATGAGGCCTTGAGAGAGGCATTATTTAAAAAAAAGCTCCATGTTTGTCAGTCAATTTAAAAAAAAAGAAAAGGTAAAGGATACGGCATTAGACTTTACAGTCCTTACCGGCGGTGCTGATCTCCGTTTCTTGGCCCTTCAGCCAGGAAGTGCAATGGGGGGTTGGGGGCCAGCCATCCTGTGCTTTCGCACACCCTTCCTGTTTACCTTCCCCAGATTTCTCCAGGTACCCATTTAGAGCTGGGTCAACTCTGGCTAAGCTTACAGGGTCACACCACTGACCCCCGTCCCAAACCGAAGAATTGGGTACACTGGAATTCGAACCCGTGTCCTCTCAGACAAAGGATCCCGAATCCAGCGCACCAACCCACTCGGCCAGGACAAAATACAAATTAAACTGTAATTTTCACTGGTTGTAGACTCTAAAAGTAAGGTCATTGCTAAATGAATAATTTGAATCATTATTGCTGTCCAAACCTTTGAGAAGAAGATTGGCCAACGTCTTTGAGGGATGGGAGATACAAAAGAGTTACATTTTAAAATTAAATATTCTGGGTTATTGCTATATTACAGTTTTTCTTTTTCAAAAATTCCCTAGCCTATATTGGTATGAATAAATGGTACTCCATTTTCTTCCTCTGAGAATTGCTCTAAGAAGAAGAAGGTTTAACTTTGAAGTATTCTTCTTAATTTAATAACTCACTCAATTCCTAAAATATTTCCTAACAATTCCTCTTATGGTCAAGTACGTGTTCAACCACACTGTTATCTGCAGCAGGTTTGAGGGGAAATAAAGCTTGCAATATATATATATATATATATATATATATATATATATATATATATATATATATATATATATATATATATATATATATATATATATATATATATATATATATATATATATATATATATATATATATATATATATATATATATATATATATATATATATATATATATATATATATATATATATATATATATATATATATATATATATATATATATATATATATATATATATATATATATATATATATATATATATATATATATATATATATATATATATATTACCTGCAAATGGAGCTGGGGCTAAATGGAAGGTTTAAGGTGAGTTGTGAAGGTTCAAAACCACACTCATTTTAATAATCACAGTTAAATTTTTATGAAAAATGGGATTGTTAAAGTATCTCTTATTGTTTTGTTGATTTGAAAAAATATTAAGTTGTGAGTAGGTTATGTTACATTCAATACAGATTGTCTAGTTTTTTAGCTGGCTGTCTGCTATAATGAGTTTTCAGTAGTACTAGTAGTAGTTTAGACATATTTGAAAGCAATAAATGTTGAAGTTTGGAAGGGATGGGGACAATGGTGCATCTTTTTTTAGAGGGGTGGAAACACAAAAAAAACTAAAAAACGCATCAAAATTTGTTTGTATTTATTTTTGTATTTTTTTGGGAACCGGAAAAAACTTCGTGGGGATTCCAATCTAGTACCCCCCTCCCCTGGATTTGGCCTTGAATGGGAATCATTTCTGCTCTGTCTCCACTTCTTAATTGAATGATGAAATGGGAAATAATCTTATTCAGAAATCTTTGCAATTTTCTGCATTAATGCTGGTAAAAGATTCTTGATTTTTATTTTAATCAATAGGGTCATGTTGCCTATTGTATTCTGAAAATGTATTGAAATTGTATTCTGATATATATATATATATATATATATATATATATATATATATATATATATATATATATATATATATATATATATATATATATATATATATATATATATATATATATATATATATATATATATATATATATATATATATATATATATATATATATATATATATATATATATATATATATATATATACATATATATATATATTACCTGCAAATGGAGCTGGGGCTAAATGGAAGGTTTAAGGTGAGTTGTGAAGGTTCAAAACCACACTCATTTTAATAATCACAGTTAAATTTCTATGAAAAATGGGATTGTTAAAGTATCTCTTATTGTTTTGTTGATTTGAAAAAATATTAAGTTGTGAGTAGGTTATGTTACATTCAATACAGATTGTCTAGTTCTTTAGCTGGCTGTCTGCTATAATGAGTTTTCAGTAGTACTAGTAGTAGTTTAGACATATTTGAAAGCAATAAATGTTGAAGTTTGGAAGGGATGGGGACAATGGTGCATCTTTTTTTTAGAGGGGTGGAAACACAAAAAAAACTAAAAAACGCATCAAAATTTGTTTGTATTTATTTTTGTATTTTTTTGGGAACCGGAAAAAACTTCATGGGGGATTCCAATCTAGTACCCTCCTCCCCTGGATTTGGCCTTGAATGGGAATCATTTCTGCTCTGTCTCCACTTCTTAATTGAATGATGAAATGGGAAATAATCTTATTCAGAAATCTTTGCAATTTTCTGCATTAATGCTGGTAAAAGATTCTTGATTTTTATTTTAATCAATAGGGTCATGTTGCCTATTGTATTCTGAAAATGCGTTTTTTCATTATGTAATGAAGTCTATTCCTTATATTTTTTTGGAAAAGAGTTTGTCCACAAAAGAAGTTTTTCGACAAATATAAAGAGCTACATTACACCAAAGATAAGAGAAAATAGAATCAACTACTTTTTCAAGCAAACCGTCACCACAAACTACTATTAATAAATAAATGAAACCCAAAACGAACAGACATTACGATAAATAGCTGGATCAAATTCAAAACCAGCAGCAGCTAAGAAGCAATAGTTATAGCAGTAACATTAGAAGTGCTAGTAATAGCATGCATACAATGCCTAATCGTTAGTTCAACACCCTCCACACCATGTCCTGTAAGTTTCAACTTAATACTCTAAGTTGTTCTTAAGATATTGATTATACGCCCTCTTGACAACCTTCATGCTCATAGTGTGTTTTGATTTAGTCTAACTTCTTCCTCCATATTGCCTGAATCTTCATACTTAATACCCTTAGCCTTAGTAATAGTAGGAGAATATGTAACGAGTTGGGGGGGGGGGTAGTTTTTCCTCCAGTCACTTTTGAATCTTAAAAAGGGAGATAAAACTTTTAATTTTTGGTCGATTGAGCCCGCTCTGAAGTTTCTACAACAACTCCTTCCATGCAAAGCGTCTTGGTGAAAAAAAAGTAATGCATGGAGCCCAGATCGTTCTTTACTTAAGCGCTGCCTATGATACAGTCAGTTTTAGGTGAATATAATTTTTTATGATGGTCGATTGAAAGGCACAGAGCAGTGTTTTTTTTTTTTTTTTTTTTTTTTTTTTTTTGCACAAAAGTCTATCTGAAAGTCTAATGAATCATTTTTTCTAGCTTTAGAATTTTCCAAAAGTTTTTCTAAGCAGTTTCATGTGACTTGTTATGAGGGGTCAGATCTTGTCCTTCATATATACAGTAAGCTTTTGGGGATTTGGGGATCATTTCTCAGGGAACAGGAAATGAGCCACTTCTTTCTATTTTAATATCAGTTTCTCATATTCAAAAATTAATCTTTGGTAATACACCAAAAGCCTATTTTCCTTATTCTGTTAACTCATAATTTGAATATAATTAATTAGCTTTTCCTAGTGGAATCGAATTTATGATTATTTTTCTTATGTGCATGTTTCACCACCACTTTTACTGTTATGTCTATGAAATTTCTGTATAGCCTATGCCTTAAAAGCTGTAAAATACAATATTATTATTACCGTAAGTAGGGTGTAGTTATTGCCAAGTCTGAACCGAATTCCTTTTCAGGCCTTGCTAAACATCAAGTCCCCAATATTTTACAACAAGCTACTAGTGATGTCATCAAAAGGGAGCCAATTGTTGTAGAGGACCAAGAATATATTGACTCAAATGCTAGTCAAATTTTCCGCACTCCACCATTGAAAACAAAAACGCCTGAACCTTTTGACCTGACTGTCAATCGTGACCCAATACAGCCAGTGGAGAAGCGGAGTTTGTCATTTTCTGAGAGCAACCCTACACGTGATCGATCTTTGTCTCCTGCTCCACATCAAAGCTGGACTGGCCTGCATACTCAAGGGTTACAGTCTGTTGTAGTGCCATCAAGCGTCACGCCTAATCCTCCAAGAAGAGGGGTAAGTTTCCCTTTCTAGTACTTTCTCTCTCCCTCCCTCTCCCCATTTCTTTCTATCTGTCTGCCTTGCAGTCAATAATCTTTAAAAACATAACTCTTTGCATGCAGATCAATATTCAGTTTAGCGTAGGTACTAATCTTCTCGTTTCTATAGAATATTTGTGAACTCTCTGATGCCTTTTAGCCCCAAATGCACTGACGAGGGTTGGCTCATCAAAAAGGCTTGGGCTTGCCTGGTGTTTTGAGATGGTTTGGGATCTCCACTCTGTTGTAAACTACCCCCTCCCAGCTTGTCACTATCTTCGGAAGGGAAACCCTGACGACGTGGCCTCATAATAGCATTGGGATGGAGCTTTTACGGGTTTTCTTAATTAGAACCATGACAGCAAGCAATGCTGCAAGGTGATCCATAGAAGTGGTGCAGCATTACCCTGTTTATTGTTATTTTTTTTGTTAAATATTGCAGGTGTGGATTGTACAATAAGTTGGGGACAATAAGCTTGAAATTCTTTGTGGTGGAAATTGAGTCTTGTTTATAGGAGCGCATTGCTGCATGCTGAAGATCATGGAGTAATCAGGATGGGGCCTTGGCTTGTACAGAGCCTCTATTCTACCAAAGGTCATAAAGTCTTCTTGCTGTCCAGTTGTAAGCCCCTTGAGCAATGTATGTATACGTGAGAAGGAGTTATTAGTCCCTGGACTTGTGAGAACCTATTGCCTTTCTTGAAGGCCTTAAAAATTGCAATGATTATAACTTTATGGCTTATAACTTTCTGGAAATAGAACGTTACGACGTTGATAGACATCTATCGGATCGAGATTTTGACTGATGAATTCAGACGTTCTAAATTGCAAGGGATTTGAGTATCAAAAACGTATCTCCAAGAAATACGAATGACGGAATTAGATGATATAGAATTTGTTCATCCAAGTAGGAAAGACGAGGTACATAAGAAAGGAAAGACTTCTAAGCCATGCTGAGATAGGGAAAGCCTTAATAATAGAATTATAATTGCATACTTTATGATGAAAAGATGAAACGTATCAGTCATAGTGCTATATTTGCCTTGGTCATAGTGCTTGGTCATAGTGGTCATAGTTGGTCATGGTCATAGTGGTCATAGTGCTTGGTCATAGTCATAGTGCTATATTTACATAGTGCTTATATTTGACTGGTGGAGATATTAGCCACTCCCATGGATACAAGAACAAAAGACGTGATCTCGGATTGAAATGCGGCATTCTTTTAGGGACATCAGTGACCTCAAATAAGGATAGATGGTATCCTAACTTAGGGAAATTCAATGTATGGAAGGCAAAATAGCAAACATAATTTATAGCTATATTTTGGAGGTACAATAATCTAGCTCTAGCCAATATAGTATTTGCTAATAAAATCGCCCACAAGTTAAGATGGTACTTAGATGATGGTAGAACGACTATCTTCATTGATTATGTTATTGTAAATCGATGATTATGTTATTGTAAATCACAGACTAGCGAGATTGACTGAGGACACAATGGTAGGATACATAGAAGTGCTGTTATTGTTGTTAAAATGAAAGATACTAACTAGACGTATCTAGAGTTAACTTGAAGCTGAAATTTATAAAGAAGCAACCACCCTCCTGGTGGGTATGACGTTGATGATTCCAGGCTGATTATTTAGGATGAACTTTCCAGGAACAGTTGGATGTTAATTGGGAGAGCCTGGAATTTGATAATGCAGAAGATGGACAAAGCAACTTTTGGGAGATGTGTGTTTGTCAGTAGCTGAGCTCTTAGGCAGACAAGTTAGAGAAACAGCGAAGAGTACTAGCAAAAAGGCTTTAAGCTTGGTAGAAGAGAGCAGGGGTTTGCGCAGAAGTTTTGGAGCAATGCATTGGTATGTTAAGAAATTGAGAGGAAGTATTCAGTGCGGACCTATATCAGTTACGGGTCCTTAATTAGTGATGTGCAAAGTGTTGAGAGGATATGGGCTGTACATTTTGACAAAGCTTTAAACCATAACAAAGCTGTAGGAGATGATATGGAAAAGAATGAAAAAGGTTTCAACAATTTGAAAGCAAGGAAGATTTATTTGGAAGGAGGAATAAAAGATAGTACTCAGGGGTGACGGGGACCGTATTCTCCGGCTGTTCCTGAGAGTAGTAGACACGAATAGAAACCTACTGCTGTTAATTTCAGTCACCGCTTAGCTACTGGCAGTCCTGCGCATTGTCTGGCTTTGAGGCAAGGCATTGTTGAGAATTAAATAGTGACGAAGACCACACTGCCTTTCCATATCAAACAAACACAACTTAGAAACAAATATATATATATATATATATATATATATATATATATATATATATATATATAATATATATATATATATATATATATATATATATATATGTATATTTCATGGTGAATGTTTTTTATGTAAACCTACCGCTGTTAATTTCAGTCTTCGCTTAGCTACTGGCAGTCTTGCGCATTGTCTGGCTTTGAGGCAAGGCATTGTTGAGAATTAAATAGTGACGAAGACCACACTACCTTTCCATATCAAACAAACACAACTTAGAAACAAATATATATATATATATATATATATATATATATATATATATATATATATATATATATATATATATATATATATATATATATATATATATATATATATATATATATATATATATATGTATATTTCATGGTGAATGTTTTTTATGTTTTTCAAAACAACCCTAGCATCCTTACTTCAACAAGACGAATGTTACTGAGAGACGAATGTTTCCTGTTTGAGTTAGTCTGAAACTGATGGGTTGGGTTCTTGGGATGAAGGAAAGCAATGGTGGACACCTTGAAATTTCAAGGGAAGGCTTGTTTACAAAAAGGGGGGAAGAGATAGGTGAGTCCTGTCTCAAAATTCCTAAGACCAGTAGCCCAGTGGCTATCTTTTCTTTGTTTCTCTTTTCTGGTTGTAGAGGCAATAGACTCTAGTAATTGCAGATAAATGAACTAGCTTGTTGTAGGAAGCAAATTTTTAGAATGATGATACTTATCAGACTAAGAGATGGTCTAAATAATTTTCAAAAGAAAAATAGTATTGTTTTAGGAAAGGGAGAAGATGCGTTGGCCAAATGCTCGCTCTTAGATTATTATCTTTTGCCAGAAGAAAAAGCTTGTCATCATTCTTTTGGCAAAAACATTTAATTCCACATTTTTACAGATGGAAGCTTAAAACTTCTGAACAAGGTTTCTCTGATGTGCTGAATATGATATTGCGATTTTCATTAGGATCCCATGACTTTTTGTGGCTGTTTCCCACCTTTATCGGAAACCAGGCAAATTTTCTCAGGCCTATAATTTCATGGACAGAATAAGTGCCTGTAGGACTTGCAAAAGGGGTTGGGGCTTTTGCCTGATATTGTGTTTCACGTATAATTGTAACATCTTCTAAAAAGAATGATGTTTGTTTTGCTTCTTTCAAATAAATAAATTTTATTTATAGTAGGTTCAAGTCCGGTGTTTTTTTGGGACATCCTGTAAATGATAGATACATCAAAGATGTAAAAAAGTGCAGGTTTTTTTTCTCTCAGTTGGAAAAAGTTGGGAAGAATCGAAGGACGAGTCTGTAGGCTAAGATTAAGAATATTAAATATAGATTAGAATAAGATTAGAATATTAAACAGCAATGACTTGGCCGAATACGGTTCTGATATGTGTGTGCTTCGAAACAATGAGGAAGGTGTGACAAAAGTTTTCCAAAATAATTTTCTAAGGATGGTGTTACGTATTCGTTTGACTGACTTTATATTAAACAGTAAGCTTTGGTTATACCATCTGAGGACGGTGTTAGGTACTTGCTTAACTGGCCTTATATCAAACTGTAAGGTCTGCTTACACCATCTAAGGTTGGTTTTAGGTTTGCGTTTGATTGACCTTAAATGTCAATCACGTGTCTAGGACATGTGCTTATTCTTCCCACTAAGTTAAATCCCGATATCTCCACTATAAGAGTTTTCGAAGATTTCTCGTTTCCCCCTCCAACTCCCCTAATATCACCGGATACGGTCGGGATTTAAAATAAGGGCTCTGAAGCACAAGACCCGTCTAAATATCAAATTTCATTAAGATCTGATCACCCGTTCGTAAGCTACAGATGCCTCATTTTTTCAATTTTTCCTCTTCCCCCAGCCGCCCAGATCATCGAGTCATGGAAACGAATGTTATCAAGTCAATTTGTGCAGGTCCCTGACACGCCTACCAATTTTCATCGTCCTAGCACGTCTAAGATCACCGAACTCGCCAAAGCACTGGAAATCCTCCCCCAGCTCCCCCAAAGAGAGCGGACCCGTTCCAATTATATAAATCACGTATCTAGAACTTGTGCTTATTCTTCCCATCAAGTTCCATCCCGATCTCTACACTCTAAGCGTTTTCCGAGATTTCCGGTTTCCAATATTTCTGTTTCCCCCCTCGAACCCCCTATGTGCCCGGATCCGATTCAAATTGAAAAAGAAGCATCTGAGACATAAGATCTTTCTATATATCAAGTTTCATTAAGATCCGACCAGCCATTCGTGAGATAAAGATACCTCAATTTTCAACTTTTCCGAGATTTCCGGTTTCCACATCCAACTCCCCCCAATGTCACCGGATCTGGTCGGAACTTAAAATAAGAGCTCTGAAGCACAAGATCCTATTAAATATCAAGTTTCATTAGGATCTGATTGTAACTTACGCGTTCGTAAGTTACAAATACCCCATTTTATGTCAGGCCCAAATACCTCATTTATGATACCTCATACCTCAAGTTACAAATACCTCATTTTTTAATTATTTTTTGGATTAACCCCCCCCCCTAACTCCCCCAAAGAGAGCAGATCCGGTCCAGTTATGTCAGTCACGAATCTTGGACTTGTGCTTATTCTTCCCACCAAGTTTCATCGAGATCTCTCCACTCTAAGCGTTTCCCAAGATTTCCGGTCCCCCAGCTCCTCCCTATGAAACTGGATCCAATAGGGATTTAAAATAAGAGATCTGAGTTACAAGGTCCTTCTAAATATGAAATTTCATTAAGATTCTATCACTCCTTCGTAGGTTAAAAATGCCTCATTTTTTCTAATTTTTCAGAATTAACCCTCCCCTCCAACTCTCCCAAAGGGAGCGGATCCGTTCCGGTTATGTCAATCACGTATCTAGGACTTGTGCTTATTTTCCCCCGAAGTTTCATCCCAAATCCCTCCACTCTAAGAGTTTTCCAAGATTTTAGGTTCCCCCTCAAACTCCCCCCAATGTCACCGAATCCGGTCAAGATTTGAAATAAGAGCTCTGAGACACGATATCCTTCTAAATATCGAATTTCATTCAAATCCGATCAGCCGTTCGTAAGTTAAAAATACCTGATTTTTTCTAATTTTTCCGAATTAACTGTCCCCCACTCCCCCCCAGATGGTCGAATGGGGGAAACGGTTATTTCACATTTGATATGGTCTGGTCCCTGATACACCTGCCAAATTTCATCGTCCTAGCTTATCTGGAAGTGCTTAAACAAGCAAAACCAGGACCAACCGACAGACAGACCGACAGAATTTGCGATCGCTATGTCACTTGGCAAATACCAAGTGCCATAAAAAGGAAGATATTTATAAGAAAATAACAACCGAGTAAAGAGCTGGCCAAGAGTGATGGGAATTAAATACTTAATTAAATTATATATTTAATTATTAGGGATTTTATGTTATACAATGATATTACACCCACATTAATTAGTTTTTAATTCATTAATATTTAATAATTTAGGAGCATGATCAGCTCCTAGATCTAAATATCAAATTTCATTAAGATCTGATCAGCCGTTCGTAAGTTAAAAATACCTAATTTTTTCATTATTCTTCAAATACCTAATTGGTCGAATCTGGGAAACAATTATTTCTAATTTAACCTGGTCTGGTCCCTGATACGCCTGCCAAATTTCATCGTCCTAGCTTATCTGGAAGTGCCTGAACTATCAAGACCAGGACCGACAGACAGACAGACCGACAGAATTTGCGATCGCTGTATGTCACTTGGCAACTACCAAGTGCCATAAAAAGCAAGATATTTATAATAAAATAACAACCCGGTAAAGAGCTGGCCAAGAATGATGGGAATTGAATAATTTAATAATTAGGGATTTTATGTTATACAATAATATACATCCACGTTAATTAGTTTTTAATTCATTAATATTCAATAATTTAGGAGCATGCTCAGCAGTTAAGCTGACCAAGACTGCGCAAGAAGTCTTGGTCAGCTTAACTGAAAGAAATAGTGTCAGGTTTTCGTTTGGCTGACCTTATATCAAACAATAAGCTCTGTTTACACCATCCAAGGATGGTGTCAGGTTTTCGTTTGGCTGACCTTAAATCAAACAGTAAGCTCTGTTTACACCATCTAATGATTATGTAAAGTACTCGTTTGACTAACTTTAGATAAAACAGTAAGCTCTGGCTACGCCATCTAAGACTGTTGTCAGGTTTTTCCTTTGGCTGATTTTATATCAAACAGTAAACTGTGTTTACACCATCTTAGAGTGGTGTTAGGCACACGTTCGCCTGACATTATATCAAATAGAAATATCAGTTTAAACCGTCTAAGGATGGTGCTAGGTTATCGTTTGACTGACCTTATATAAAACAGTAAGCTCTGTTGACACCATCTAAGGATGGTGTCAGGTTTTCGTTTGGCCGACTTTATATCAAACAGTAAGCTCTGGTTACACCATCTAAGATTGGTGTTAGGTACACGTTTGACAAACCTTTAATCAAACAGTAAGTTCTATTTACACTATTTAATGATGATATTAGATTTTCTTTGGCTGATCTTATATCAAACAGTAAGCTCTATAAAAAATGGGATTTTATCTCACTTTATAGGGCTTTATTGATAGAACGGTTATATTTGCTGATCCACGTTTTGTGGATTGGGGTGTTAGACTGCAAAAAAATTGTGTTTTGCCGCCATCCATCGGAACTAAACGAAAAAAAAAACCTCCAAATGAGGGAGGGGGAATACATCGTATGAAAGGAAAGAAAATTGGAACTTCGTGAGAGCTGGTAAAGAGTGAAGTTTTGAACAGATAAGAGCGGAGGAAGAGCGCTCGCAGCTGCATTTGCATTTCGCAGCATGGTACTGCATTACAGTACTGGTACATTACAGTACATGGTACTGCATTACTGTACATGGTACTGCATTTAGTTGTGAGCAGGATTGTTTTTGTTTTTGTTTAATATCCATTTTTAGATTGCATTCAAAACTGTCATTTGGTAAGAATTCTTCTGGTAGCACAGTGTAGCTGCTTAAGATGGAAAGATATGCCATAGGCAAACAATCCTTAGGCGCTTTGTATGGAAGGAGTTGTCGTAGAAACTTTGGAGGAGGCTCATTCGACCGGAAATTAAAGGTTTTGGTGCTCTTTTTATGACTCAAATGGGAATTGAGGGCAAGCTGCCCCCACTCCCGGCACCAATTATTTCCTAAATATTATTATTATTATTTTTGTTAAGCATAGTTGAAAGGTCCAATAGCTATATTCATCTTTTTTCCACTCTAAGACCCATTTGTAAACAGTATTTTCCAGCTACTGCGAAGGAGGCTTTCCTAAGACGTTAAGTCATGTTATGGGGGGTGTTAATTCGGAAAAATTAGAAAAATCGAGGTATTTTTAACTTAAGAACGGGTTACCGGATCTTAATGAAATTTGATATTTAGAAGGAACTCATGTCTCAGAGCTCTTATTAAATACCGGTCAGATCTAGTGGAATTTGGGGGAGTTGGAGAGGGAAACCGAAAATCTTGGAAAACGCTTAGAGCGGAGAGATCAGGATGAACCTTGGTGGGTAGAATAAGCAAATGTCGAAGATACGTGATTGGCGTAACCGGACTGGATCCACTCTCTTTGAGGGATTTGGGGCGGGGGGGGGGGGGGTCCGCTCTCTTTGGGGGAGGGGTTCCAGTGCTTTGGCGAGTTGGGTGCTTCTGGACGTGCTAGGACGATGAAAATTGGTAGGCATGTCAGAGACCTGCACAAATTGACTGGACAAAGTCGCTTTTCCGATTTGACCATCTGGGGGGCTGAAGGGAGGGGAAAAATTAAAAAAATGAGGTATTTTTAACTTACAAGTGAGTGATCGGATCTTAATGAATTTAGGTATTTAGAAGGATCTCGTGTCTCGGAGCTCTTATTTTAAATCCCGACCGGCATTAAGCCTCTGATTTTCCTTTTAAATCACTCTATTGATTCTTTGAGTTTTGCTATAGCTCATGCCATATGAGTTCTTGGCTCTTAGCTTTTCTGACCTCGCCACAAGTGCCATATGAGCTCTTGGCTCTTGTTTCTACTAGATGACGTGTGGTCTTTCAAAGTATATTCAAAATCCTGGTGCTAGGAATAATTAAAAGGGATAATATACTTGGAAGTTAGTGATTAGTTCCAGCGTGCTCTTTAGCATAGGTGACATAAGAGTGAACAGTGACGTGTCTGACCTTTCTTGCACTCGGGGTAAAATTTTGATTGGCACCCCCTCCCCTCCCGTCTTCTAAAGTTTTTCAGGCCAAATTGTAACAAAATTTTTCATTTATTTAAATCCTACTTTTCTTACTTTAGCGTCTGTAAAATTGTTAATTATCTCGTCTAAACTGATTGCTTTCATTTTTTTTTTTTTTTTTTTTTTTTTTTTTTTTTTTTACTTTGGTCTTCCTACTTTTTCTTAAAGATCAATTTAAAATTGCTTGAATTCGGTCTACTTACTTTTATTTTCAAGGAACGGTGATGAAGGTATTGAAAAAATTAAAATTTCAGATTCAATTTGCTTATACCTACTGTCAACTGTACCCTCTGCTTTATTTTAATAAGAATCAAATCACAAAATTATTATAACCGTTAGATTATATATTTGAAATTTTTTGCCCCTAAAATTTCTGTGCCCGGAGCAACTGCCCCTTTCCCCCTCTAAAACCGTCTCTGATGGCGAACTTTACTAAATGTAAGTGACAAGTGGTATTTTCTGCTACTAAAATCATTGGGTGTGAGGTTTGAAAAAAAAAATAAGGAAAAAACAACCAAAAATCGTTTCGTTTGATAACTAGGCTAATTGACAATTTTTTTTTATTTAGGTAGATAAAATTACTAAATCATAGTTATTTAATAATGAAGAACAGCTAAACAAAAACATTTTAGGTAGGTAATAAGAAGTCCTACTGCATTCATCAAATGGAAAAACAAAGGTGTGTCTACACATCAAAATTCTAATATTAGGATTTTACAAGGAAATCGATTTCTTAAGTTTGAATCTCAAGACGAGAGTGGGAGAGGGGGGGGGGCTGTATGTCCTATGGTAGTTTAAAGAAGATACATTTTCATGTTTTTTTACTGTTTTATATTATAATTCTTATAAGGCTGGGACTTTGGAGACGGGTATAGTGAGATCATCTCTTTTAGTTATATATGTGCGGATTATGATAAAGGAAATTATCTATTTAGTTGCTTCCCTTTCAGAGACCCCCGTTAGATGCCTCCCCTAGTCTACCCCGAATTCAGCCACCACTTGTGCCACACACTGGAACAACAACGGTTATACAATCCCCCTCGTCCACTGCTGCTGGTAGATCTGCTTCTTCTTCTACAGACCAACAGCAAGTCGTCAGAGTAACTGTTATGACACCTCAAGGACTGATGACCATGTTCCAGTGTCCATATTGTACTAAAAGATTTCGGAGGAGGGATCATCTACGTCAACATATCCGCACTCACACTGGTAATGTTAATAGGATTGTCTGAAAAATCTTGTTTTAAGTCTAATCTTGTTTTATGTCCAATTCAATTCAATTCAATTTATTCAAATAAAACTACAATATAACACCAATAATAATAAAGATCCTGGAAGCGAACTTGTTGAGGACCATAACCACAAAAAATTGAAAATGAAGAAGAGAGAAAAAAATAGAAAAGAGAAAACATGAGTAACTAAAGCAAATTGAATAAGAATTTAGAGAGTTATAATATCAAAATTTTAGTACATTGCTATACAGCATGCGAAAACTTGTGGATAGCTCGACACTGGAGGGTATTATATTCCATTGAAGTATAGATTTATAAATGGGGGATCGCTGGGCGGAACTAGAGACACACTTGGGGACAATGAAGGAACGGTTGGATGAACGGAGACAGAGGCCTTCAGAATTATTAATATTAAAATAAGATAATAATTGAGGAGGAAGATTTTTATGGTAAGCGGAGTATGCAAGGTATAGATTTAATTTTTTGATGATTTGTTCAAAAGGGATAATACCAAAATCGGAGTACAAGTCCTGGGTGGGATATAGTCGGGGCAGCCGAAAAACTGCTTTGATGGCACGGTTTTGGGCAGATTTTAATTTATTGGTAACTGAAGGAAAAGTGTTGCCCCAAACAGATCCACAGTATGAGATATATGGGTAAATAAAAGAGTAATAAAGGGTGACAAGGATATCGGGAGGAAGAAAATAATTCGCACGATTAATCATACTTACCTGTCGCAAAATTATGGCTCTGATGTAGGACACGTGTGTTGCAAATGATAGGGAGGAGTCTATGTGAACACCAAGAAACTTGGCAACTTCGACCTGTGGGAGGAGATTGGTAGAATATTTTAGGCCAAGTGCTTGCTGAGCTTCATTTTTTTTGTAAGGGGTTCGAAATAATACAACCTGACTTTTCTTGATGTTAATGGTCATGCAGTTAACTAGACACCACTCCTCTACTCTATTCAGAAGGGTTTGAGTAGAGGCGACAACGGATGGTAAATTAGGACCGGTGATGAAAAAGTTGCTATCGTCAGCGAAAAGTACTGGGTGCACTGATGGACCCAGGTCCGTAACCAAATCATTAATATAAAGGAGAAAAAGTATTGGACCAAGAACAGAGCCTTGTGGGACGCCCCTTCGGACAGATAGGGGATGTGAAGTCAACCCGCCCAGACTCACACTCTGTACTCTACCAGAGAGATAAGAGCCAAACCATGAGAAAGGAACTCCACGAATCCCTAAGTTGTTGAGTTTACTTAATAGAACACTGTGATCAACCATATCAAAGGCCTTAGAAAAGTCCAGAAATAAGCCCAATACAGTATTTTTAAGGTCAAGTTGGGAACGTATAAACTGTGTGGCGTCTATTAGTGCATGAGCAGTTGAAAATTTGGAACGGAAGCCATATTGATGGGGAGAAATCAACGAATCTGAAGAATGAATCCCAAATAAAAAGGGAGAAAGACGTCGGAATATAATTCTCTCGAGCACTTTAGATATAACTGGGAGAAGTGAGATTGGACGATAATTACTTATCTCAGACGGATCGCCTTTTTTATGAATCGGGATAACAATTGCTGATTTAAATATTTCTGGGAAGACTCCATTGGTCATAGACAGGTTTGCTATGTGCACAATGGGTTCACAAACATAGGAAGATACGGTCCTAAGAAGCTTATTACTTATGCCAAAGAAGTCAGGTGTACTACTATTAGAGAGACATTTGATAACTTGAAGCACCTCTTTACGATCAGTTGGAGAGAAAAACATGGATCCAGGATTCTTGCTAGGTTGTACTGACTGGGAGAAGGAACAGGAGTTAGCATTTGGAATATTAGTGAAATAATTATTAAAAGCATCCGGTACTGAACTTGGGTCAATTAATCTGCCACTGATGTCCTTAAGGTTAAGAGGTACAGATCTTGAACTTCTTTTTTTTGAAAGAATTTCATTTATTGTTGACCAAATTTTTTGCAAGTTCCCTTTGCAATGAGAGATTTTCGAATAATAATAATTTTTTTTTGCTTCCCGGACAAGTTTGGTATATAAATTTTTGTATTTTTTATAATTAGTCAGGTCAATAACGTTACTGGTTTTGCAAGCTAACTTATATAGGTCATTTTTTCGGTATGAAGAGATTATCAGGCTATTAGACATCCAGGGGCGTATATGGCTAGTTTTTCGGTTTGATTTACGAACTGGAAAGGTTGAACTGATAAGATCACTCAGTCCTTGTGTAAAACCATTTGTGGCTGAATTAACATCCTGACAATCCAAAACCTTGGACCAGTCAAAGGATTTCAAACGATCCGTGAACCTGTTCATATTCACAGTATTATATATTCTATTATACGTAGGGGTTTTAGTTCTAGAGGGCTGAGTAGTTGGTAGGGAGGGTAGCGAGAGATAGATTGGAAAGTGATCTGACAGGTCAGAAAATATTATTTTGGAGGACAGGTGGTTTCCCAGGGAAGTGGATACAAAAATGTTGTCAATTACAGTAGCTGTAGACCTCACAGGATCAACTCTAGTAGGAAAAAGGATTGTGGGAAGAAGACCACTTGAGGTGAATGTTTCAAAAAAGGTATCACAATCATTATTATTGCTAACATTTAGTAAATTACAATTGAAGTCCCCAAAAACTATTGCCTTCTTTTGTGGTAAATTAATAAAACTAGAAAAATCATCAAATAGGTTACAAAAGAAAGGGGTCGGAAATGAGGGGGGCTTATAAAATAATGAAAAAATAAAAGAATTCTCGTCAACACTTATGTCTACGATTATTGAATAAATGCATCTATTATTTATAGGTTGCGAGAATAAGGATTCACAGTCTAATAGCCTGGTGAATTTCAGACTTGACCGGATGTAAAGAGAAATGCCGCCAGAGGACTTGGTTAATTTTCTTTCAATATGAATAGCTTGAAAACCAGGGAGGGAAAATTCATTCTTATCATCAATTTCTGAAAGCCATGTTTCCGTTATTCCAATTACGTCAAAAGGGCAGTAACCATTAATTAAAACTAAGTCTTTAAAATTAGCCCACTTATCCCGTATACTTCTGATGTTAAAGCAAATTACATTAAGTTTGGTCTCTTCCATTAGCTTAGGTTTCACATTTTTCACAAAATCAAAAGTGTCGAGATATTCACAGTTAATTTGGTTTAAAGGGCTATCGGGGCTAGCTAAGGGGCTGGTGGGCAAATTATTTTGGTCATCGTAATAGTTAAAAACAACATTATTACACAGTGATAAATTCGTGAGAAACGTAAAATCTTGTACGGTGCACATTTAAACATCCATTGTGGTCTGAGTTTCATCATCTCCTTGATTAGAATATTGGAAATCTTCTTCAGCCGACGAAATATCATTGGTGGTAATTTTGGACTGGGATGGAAAGTTTGCCGTTTTTTTCTTAGATTTCTTGCCTTTGACTAGGGCAGTGGCATCGATTACCGTCTTGGGGGTTGTGGCAATTTCAGAGCCTGCATTGATTTGATTTGCAGTTGAGTCTACAGGCTTAACTAGCTTTGATGTGGAATCTATGTCCTTTTTCATGGAGGATAATTGAGCCATAGCTGTTTCTAATATGTCATCACCTAGGAGTTTAGTGATAGCTTTCTTCTTGAGAGTATTTTTGGTTTCCTCAGCTTCATTACTAACCTCAATTAAGTGACTGACTGTGAGATAAGTTGCAAGCCTTTGCCATTCTTGGCTATTTTTAGATGAATCTTTTGGAGGGCAGGATGTTGAAGTAAACTTAGGTAAGGGATGGGGGGAATGACTAGAACCTTGAGTATGAACATTATTTGCCTCTTTTGGAAATGATACTGTCTTTGCATCTGCTACAGCAACTGTTGCTTGGCTTCTACTGGGCCGATGGGGTGTGGGTTGCCAAGGGATTCTTGCAGCTACAACTGAGTAGGGTAGGTTCATTTTATCAGATGTTCTAAGGATTACAACTCGCTTTTGGTGAGCTGGGCAAGATTGTTTTTGGAGGGCTGTGTGTCCCTTCCGGTTACAATTTCTGCAGAAAGGGTCTGACTCAGGGCATTCACTAATTGCGTGGCCTGTTTTCCCACACTTAAGGCAAGACGGATGGGACTGTTTGCAGTGTTTTTTGCTGTGGCCGTGGGCTAGACAAGTGGAGCATTGTAGGGGCTTAGGCTTATAAATCTTGTAAAAAAGAGACATACCGTACAAGAATATTTCTCCGCTTAGCTCAACTTTGCAGGAAATGAGGATTGAACGGCTAGGGTGAAGAAAACCTTCTTTGTTTAAACTTAGCCTTATAGCAGTTGAAGGATTGATGAGAAGACCTGAAGAATCTATTAGTTCAGTTTGTATTTCCTCCACTTTTACACTGGTATCAACACCATACAGCACATACTTGTGTAACTTTTCCACATCTTTTTTTGTGGCTAAAATTTTTGAGCCATCAAGAATTATTTCTTTGGATTTTGACAGGACATGGTCTGCCGCCTGAGAAGACGTAAAGTAAATATCAATAGACTCGTCCTGCTTGAAAACAAGTTCAAAATTCACCTTGGTGATCAGAAAGACGGCTTTCCTAATTTGCATTATTCGATCTTTTGAAAAGGGTTGGCCATTGGTTTTCTTGATTGAGACAGTATAATAATTGGGGTGATCGTTAGCACTTGTTTCTGGGACACTTGAAGAGAGGGGTTGCACTATCGTTGGTGAACGAGTTTCATCCTTTTTCCTCTTTTTGCCAGGCGTCTCACCTCTTTCATTAGAGGTAGTTTCGGCTAAGGCCTGAATTCCTGACAAGTGGCTAACAGTTTTGGATCGCGTAGTTGGGGGGGTTCTAGGAAGAGTTTTATAGGTAGGTCGGAATGGCGACCGGCTAAGGGTTTCAGTGGGAGTATCCTTCTCGGGTGGTAGCCTTAGGGGCTTTTTTCCCGTCATTTATTCCGACGAGATACTGCAGATTCACAAACTTAATCACAGTTTTTAATCAGCGATAACACCAATATATTCAATTATACACTAATAATAACTCACTGTGTATGAAGTGAGCAATCCCTCACAATTAAGTCCGCAAGTTAATTGCGCAATCACAATACAGTACAAAAAGTAATCCGATTAGGTTCATAAGCTAGTTCCTTTTAGTTCAGATACTAAATTCATACTGGGTATGAAATTCCAAGGAGTATAAGTTACTTTTATCATAGAATCTATATAGAAATGGGAGATATATTGCAGGAAAGTAGGTATCCACAGGAGGGGGCTGAGGCATACCCCAACCCCACCTGGACAAAAATCCACAAAATTTTCAAAATACTATGACATATTTAAAATAAATGCAATGATGACACTTATCTGTAAAAAAAAGAAAAAAAAAATCAAATATTTGTCCTCTCTCACAAGTTTTAGTTTACATGCTTCCCCCCTCCCTCCGCCCAAAATAATTCATGTGAGCATATATGGTAGAAAAGAAAACAGATCCTGGTAAAGTGCAATCGTAGTCTCATACTTGTCTTGATAGGTTTTAGTGGATGCATTGGGATAGCGCTTTTTTTATGCAAAATTACTTAATCACTTAGACTTAGGTCTTCCCACGCCTGAGGGCGCATAAGGAAGCAACAGTGGTTCGCCACGAGGACCTGTTCTGAGCCCTCGACCAAAGCTCCTCCATCGAAGACCTCGCCAGCTTCGCCTCCTCGAACATCCTGCCAACGGTCATTTTGGGTCTCCCTGTCTTGCGGAGGCCAGGGGATATCCCATATGTCATGAGGTAGCCTTCCATCACCCATTCGCACCATGTGCCCCCAATACATCCATCGTCGCTTTCTAATGGCATCAAGGATGAGGGTATGATTTGTCATTGTATAAATCTCATCATTTCTTATTCTCTCAGTCCAATGTATATTCAAAATAGATCTTAGGCAGTTATTATCGAATGTCCGTAGTCGTTTTCCTAGTTGCGCAGTGATACTCCAAGTTTCACAACCATATGTAAGGACGGAGAGGACATTGCTATGATAAATTCTGAGTTTTAGCTTCTGGGAATATTTTCTATTTCTCCAAACATTTCTGAGACAATTGAAGGCAGAGCCAGCCAATGCTATTCGGCACAAAATTTCTCTTTCAGGATTGGCATCTTGCGTAAGAATGCTGCCGAGATATTTGAACTCTCTCACTACTTCAATTTCCTCATTGTTGACCAAAAGTCCCTCAGCTAAGTCAGGAATGACCGCATTTGACATTGATTTAGTCTAGTCAGCGTTTATGGAGAGTCCAACAGCATTTGCCACACGCCCAAGTTCATTTATATTGTGTTGTATAGCTTCTGATTCGTGAGCGAAGAGTGCAATATCGTCCGCAAAAACACCATCATGAAGGGCTCTTAGTGGGTTTAATTAAACCCATATTATGCAAAATATTCAAAAGATTCTATTATGCAAAATGGAAGAAAAAAGAAAAAGACAAGGGAGAAAAATATCCGTATTTCTATTTTTATAACGAAAGCCAATCACTGGGATTGCGTGTCCGTGTCTTTTAGGAGTACATGGCTCCTAGGATCTCAGCTTGTCTGATTCTTGAGTAGAGCAAGGTCCCGTCGCTCTAGGTATTTGGGAGCTACTGCTGTCATTATTGATAATTTACTACAGCACTAACACATTGGGCACCAAAACAGCTGCATGCACCTCAACACTGTTCTGTTCCTAGTTTTGGTCTTTATTCCCTCACTTTCCCGCTTTTTCAACATCTTTCATTATGACCTCTTTTTATCCCATTCTAAGATGTTCTGCTTTTTGTTTTTCTTCACTCGGCTAATGTCCTCTGTCTGTAAATTGTGATTTCTTCTTTTCCGAAATTCAGTCTTTAATCTCTCCGAGGGAATTCCCCCTTTTTCAACATCTTTCATTATGACCTCTTTTTATCCCATTCTAGGATGTTCTGCTTTTCGTTTGGCTTCAGTCGGCTAATACCCTGTCTGTAAATTGTGATTTCTTCTTTTCGGAGCTTCAATCTTTACTCGCTCCCATGGAGTTCCCGCTTTTTCAATATCTTTCATTATGATCTCTTTTTATCCCATTCTAGGATGTTCTGCTTTTTGTTTTTCTTCAGTCGGCTAATACCCTGTCTGTAATTTGTGATTTCTTCTTTTCGGAGCTTCAATCTTTACTCCCTCCCATGGAGTTCCCGCTTTTTCAACATCTTTCATTATGACCTCTTTTTATCCCATTCTAAGATGTTCTGCTTTTTGTTTTTCTTCAGTCGGCTAATATCCTCTGTCTGTAAATTGTGATTTCTTCTTTTCCGAAATTCAGTCTGGGAATTCCCCCCATTTTCAACATCTTTCATTATGACCTCTTTTTAGCCCATTCTAGGATGTTCCGCTTTTTGTTTGGCTTTATTTGGCTAATATCCTCTGTCTGTAAATTGTGACCTCTTCTTTTCTTAGCTTCAATCTTTACTCCCTCCCAGGGAGTTCCCGCATTTTCAACATCTTTCATCATGACATCGTTTTGGCCCATTCTAGGATGTTGTGCTTTTTGTTTGGCTTCAGTCGGCTTGCCGAAAGGCTCGAGTTTTGGCTGCCGAATGTCCTCCTAATTCTGACTAATTTTGTTTAAATTTAACAACAAAAGCGAGAATAATGAGGACTTCTTAACGAAAAGCTCGCTTTTGTTGTTATATTATGGAAAGGCAGTGTGGTCTTCGTCATTATTTGTTTAAATTTCTACTTGTTTAATTTTTCTTTAGTTATAACCTTGGATATTGGAATCTAATGCGGCTTATTTCTAAATTGTATTTTAAATGCACTTCTAAATTACCGACAATTATCGCAGTTTTCTTTTCAGTTTCTACAATAAAGCCCAGATAGGGGTAAATTACTTTAGACAGCGAAACCTAGTGATATTTCTCGTACAGCTTATTTCTAAATTACCTTCTAAGTGCGCTTTTAACTAACAAAATTACCTTTCTATTTTCTATGTAGTCCTTACAACTACTATTCCTAAAAATTCAGTGCAGCACCAAGCTGCCGAGCTGCCAGCACAGCTGGGCACCCCTCTTCTGTCCCAACATATTCAAAGCTTCACTCTTTATGGAGTTTAAATTTCCTTTATATATTTCCTTATTATCTCTGCCCGCCCTATTTGCGGATGATTTGCTTTTGTTTGGCTCTTGAAGGATAGCTGACAAGAGCAATCTTTGTCAATATATCATTTTTCAAAATGTCATCTCAACGTTTCTTTTGAAAATAGTCCTAGAAACTGGATACAACTATATTTTTCGTATAGCTTGTAATTAGACTTAAGGCCAGTCAAGCGGGTGCCTACAATTATCTGTAGACAATTCCCCTGGAAAATATGTAACAAATCTTCCTTCGTCCTTCGAAGCGCCTACATTTCAGAACCATGATGGACTACAGTCATTACCATAGTTTCTAATAATCTAATTTCAGTTTACAGACTTATCTTCCTATTCTTCCAATTTTTTTCAACTGTGAAGAAACTCCCTGGATCTTGGCTATTCTACCTTTTGCATCCTCACTGCATCTTTACTAGCAATACTACCCATGTCAGTGAAGCTATCTACGGGGTTGATCTTCTCGTTACCCTACAGTACTTGTTCATTCACCTTCATTTACTCCTAGTCTAAGCGACATAGTCTTCTAAGCATGAATTTCGAACCTATTGTCATACCCTGAACTCTCAACACCTAAAAAGTAATTAATTTTTCTCTCATGTTTATCTAGGGCACCCAAATCATCCGTATAATATAAGTCTATCCTTCCTTTTTGGTTGTATGTTCTCCCATAGCCTTGGACGTGTTCCTTAGAACAAAGTCCGTCAAAATGATCCATATAAGCAGGCATAGAACACAACCCTATTTTAATCCTAATTCAACACGAAACTAGCTACTAACCTCACTTTCTGCCCTTACCGTAGCAATATTTTTTCGTAATATCGAAGGTCTCTTGAAAATACTTATTCGTAGGCTACTTGTTTACTATGTCTGTTCCTCCAATACAGCTTTGTCAGTGCTTTGATAGACAGGTATAAATAGCGGAAACTAGTGGTATTTTTCGTGCAACTTATGTCCAAATCTCTTGCAAATGTCTAAATTGCCTTCTAAATGCTTAATTGCATTATTGCTAAATTGCCTTCTAAAAATAGTGGTAGGTTAGGTAATTTTTTTTTACAACATTGCGAGTTTCCGCTTTTATAAGTTACGTATACCCTTTGCATCACTCTTTAATTTGGTGAGGAGGAAATGTTTGGAACGTGCATTAGGTCTAAAACAGTTAATTACCCAACAACAAAAGGTGATACGGCTCCGGGCCGCATAGCTACTAACATGTCTCAATTCTGTAGAAAACCCTCCCCAGCCCCCCCCCCAATAGGAGGACGCTACCACTTCACCTTTGAGCTACAGCCCACAGGTAAAGTCTGGGTCATGTATACTACAGAAGAAACTACAAGTCGGCCAATCACAAACAGCGGATTATTTGGTTTCGGCAATTGGCTCACGTCTGAAAAATGGGACGGCATAGTTTCTACGGCTAATGCTGATGGAATGGTGCATATTTGGTAAAAATAGTTGCAAATTTTCTTTCATTTAGAAATCAAAAAATCAAGTATAAATCACCCTATTCTGATCCCCAGCCAATCTACTCTGGAGTTCCCTAGTGAACAATTTTAGATCCTATACACTTTTGGTTATTGTAAATGAGTTGGCAAATGATGAGTCGGATCGCTTTAAGTTCATTGATGATCTATCTGTACTAGAGCTAGGCGAAAAGAGTTTTTCATGCGAGGCGGGCAGAATAATGGCGAGTTTATCACGCCAAGCTGCGAAGGGCAAAATGATCGTCAATCGTGAAAAATCGCTCGTATTAACTTTTTCTTTTCTGAGAGACAGTTCACCCCTTGCTTTACAGAATGTTTTTAGGCATCATGGATATCAAACTCTTGGGAATATATCTCATACATGTCAAGAAGTGGGAAAAACAGAAACAGGAGATGATCAAACGGGCAAACCTTGGTATCCTTTCTTTAAAACCTCTTGCTCGTCATGGTATCCCAACCCCCCTCCACCTATTGCGTAATTTTCTTACATTTGTCAGACCGCTGGTAGAATATACTTGTTCCGTTTTGCATTACGACCTGACTTCAGACCAGGAGGACCGCCTGGAAAAGATCCAATACCGAGCTCTTCTGGTAGTGTCTAAATCTCCCAAAGCCCCCTGTTGCTCCCTTTTAAAATAATATTCAGTTACAACTCTTTCAACATGTCGTGGGGATTTTTTTTTTTAATTTAGTGTTGGTATTTTGAACAGTCCGTGGCTTCGTGAAATACTCCCCCCTCAGAATCTCCCTTCGCTCCAAAGTCTCCAGCGACATGTAGCTTAACCGGTACCGAAAATTAAGCCGGTACCAGCACGGCATATGCGGTATGCAAGTAGTTTTGTTCCCTCGTTCGTCAATATTTTTAATTCTGCATCCACTCTTCAATAATTGTATATATTTATTTGCTTTAGTTAATTATTCTTTCTATTCGTATGACTCTGTTTGACTCTATTTATTTTGAATCAGTGAGATTTCTAATCAACGTATAGTTTTTTATGATGATCGCCATGGCTGTGATTTTCACATTTTTTATATGTTTAGTGTCTAATTATGACAAGAATTGGCGCATGACCGTGTAAGGCGTTTGAAAATAAAATCGTTTTGTTATTATTAAGGGCTGCTTTTTAATGCATTGGCACCATGCCTGCTGTACGTAGCGTAGGAGAGTGGTGCCTTATTTCATATGTGGAAAATGAAAGTTAATCATTCAGATAGAAAGTGGGGGATTTCTATATTACGTTAGATTGCTCCTTGGAGCAACAATATAGCTCTTTGGTATTGTTATTTTTTGTAAGGGGAGGGGGTGGGGTCAATCTTTTATTATTACTTTTTTTTACAAAGTGTTTTCAATCATTTTCACTAATTTGTTGTTATCATTTAGGTTGCAGAAATGAACAAAACTTGTAAGTTAATGTCATTTTCTAGGAGAGAAACCTTTCGCGTGTGATGTTTGTGGACGACGTTTTTCTCAATCTCAACAAGTTCGCATTCATATGCGAGTTCACATGGACACGGCCGCACCGTCCGGAAAGGGACGAATAAAAAGTGGATCATATGAAGTTCCTTCTCAACGATCACGTCAAGAAAGTGAGTCTGATCGAACTTCTCGTGAAGTTCGATCACCGGGCATTTTCCCAAGATACTCCCCAATTCCTGGGTCATCTGGTGAGAGAGCTATAGATTTAAGTTCCCCTTTAAAAACTGAAGAAGAAACGGACAAAGTCGTAAGAAAACGTCTTAAGTTCCTCTCTGAATCTGACAAACCAATGTACCAAAAGGACCCAAGAAGAGAATTTCAAGCTGCTGATGCTTACAGTGAAAATTGTCGTGATATTTATTTTAGAGAGCCATCTAACTTTCAGCGAAATGAAGATGGCGCTCTTGATCCCAGAAATGAAGATTGGGAATATGGAGAATCTGTTGATACTGGCGAACGTTGTATAAGTCAGAACAGTGAGATAAGCGAGACATGACTTAGGAGTACCGTGGCTTAGCCCTTTGCCTTACCGTGACTTACCATTTTGCTTCTGCCTACATAAAGAAAGAGAGGTTTGCTAATATTATATGCTTCAGGCTGGTACAATGTGTAATTTGAAGAAAAAATTGCCTCCAAATAGAGAATACTAATTTATAGCCAGAGACTATCTGTATAATATGACTGTAGACTTAAGAATAACAAAAGAAGAAAAGTTAAAAGCTGTATATAACGAAATTTAATGCTATATATCAGCCTCGTGCGAAGTTTTGGCAAAGTTATCCTGCCCGCACTAAATACTGCCCGCAATGAGCAAACTTTTCTATCCGTTGTTACTTTCTTCTTCACAATAAAAGTCAAGAAAAATCATCATCTATCAGAAAGCTTCACATGCCTAATTTAAGACCCTTAAAAGTCCATTGGCCCTAATATAATTAGACCTCTTGCATTCCTCCTATATACAAGTAGGAAGGGCATTACTAATCCAGTTAGATTATTTAACTATACGAGTATAAGTAAAAGTGCCATAAGTAATATGCGGGAATTTGGCAAGCTAAATTGAGAATTCATATTCAGAATTCACAATCAGGATGCTTTTTTTTCGATTTTTAAATTCACATTCAGAACTCAAAAATCGAGAATTAATATTCAGGTTGCTTTTTATGCTGCAAATTTAGTCCCTCTCCCTTTTTTGGGTTGTATAATTGCTTTAGTTATATGAATTTTTACAGATACTAAGCTGTTTAAACTCATTTGTAAATTTTTGGGTGGTTTAGCTTCAAAACGCTTGATGGAATCATAGCCTCACGGGCTCTGAAATTTTCTCCAAAATTAAAGACCCAAAAAATAAAAATGGAGGAAATTCAAAACCAGCATGTTTATTCTTTCGAATTTTCTTTGTTGATTGCTTTTGAACTTTTTCATTTAGCAAATTTTGGACAGTCGCTGAAATGCTTGTTCTCTTCTGAGTATTCTGTGGTATGATTTGCAACCTGTCCGAAAGTCAGTAAATGACAAAAATTAGTCAATTACTTTAGTCATTATTAATTAGTCAGATATTAATTGAATAAAAGGATAATACTACTCGTTAGTTTTGAACATTTTGTTTCTTCCAAACTTTTCATACCCACCAAGATTTTTGCCCTTTTGACAGTCCCCCTCCCTAAAATAAAGTCTTACCACAAAAAAGAGAAAAATCAAAAGTTTTTTAAAAAAGTTTTTTCAAAAAAAACAAAACAAAAAAAACACACATGTTAATTTGTAACATAAGTGCGATAACTACCTTTGAATTTATTTTCTTTCTTACTTTCTTTTATTTATGTTTTTTTTTTTGGAAACCCAGTCTATTGAAAACTGAATAATAAGCAATTTTTTTTCCAATATGTAACCCCAAAAAAAGAAGTTTTATTAAAAAAGTATTGTTTGTTAAACATACTCTTTGTATCAAAAACGGTTTTTCCCAAATTTTTGACATACATTTAATCCCTCCTATAATTTTTGTACTGCTTAATCCCATTGTGAAAAAAATAGTAGAGTTTAATAAAAAAATAAGCATATATTAATTTTTCCATAAATACACAAAATAATAATGAAAGAAAATACAATTATTGTCAATAATACACAAATAAAAGTTATTTCAGAAATTAAGTTTATTTGAATCAATGAGAAGAATGAAAATATTTGTGCTAAAATGAAAAGTAGTCATTTATTTATACGGCTGCTAGTATTAATCTGTGACGTGAGTATACGTAAATTGCCTGTTCCTCGCATATTGTAGGTTACTATCCCTACCAAATTCTTATCGCACCAATGAGGGAGGGTAAGGGACAGGCTTACTATTTTCTGGGAAATACTGGCATAGAAAGTCTTTTTGTAGAATTTGACGAGTTGCAGAAATTCAGCAAAAATTTTAATAATTTACATGGAAATCATTGGGTACCTATCAACTGGTTTTTGGTTAATGTAGTAAGAGTTACAAAGAGATGTTAAGTCTACAGTCTAATCGTATAGTTAGTCAAATCTAATTATTACTTAGTCACTGCGCTTTCTATTGAAATTCTTTCTATTGAAACATAACTGCGCTTTCTATTGAAATTAGAATGGATTGTACCTGCCAAATTAAGGCTCTACTGTGTGATAGGTTTTGGATTCGCTTTATAGTATATAGTTCTAAAGTAGTCTTCATGCAAGCAGTATTATTGCCAATAGTTCTGAAAGGGATTGAAGTGGAGGGGGGGGGGGCGTGTGTAGCTGATTTGGCCTCCATAGGTTGAATCACTTGTCGATAGTAATACTTTGACTCCAAGTAATGATGGTTACTGACTAAGTGTAAAGTTGGAGTAGTTTTCCATTGTACTGTTACTGTCAGAGTAGTACGTATTCTAGCACGAATACAACTCAATGTCACCTCTCTGAGCTCCGCCCATTTCATTAGAGTGATTCACGGATTTCCCTTATGTCTTTCCTAGTTAGAAATCCTGCTGTTTCAAAGTATAGCTTGAATAATTAAACATAAAACAATTTACTTTTTTGGTTTGATGAATCTTTTATGTAAAAATAGAATAGTTCCGTAAACAAAATAACTTGTTTTTTAAGGTTTCTGTTTTCTTTGCAATTTCCGGTTTGTAGCTCATCTGCTTTCCATTCGATATTAATACATGAACAAAGGACAACAATTTAGCTATTATTCCAAGCCAAGATTCAGCGTTTACCTGTCAAGCGAATTAAAATTTAGAAATTTATTTTTAATGTTTTTTAGATTGGAAATACGTCGAGTATAAGTTGAAATTTGTTGAATAAGAAACAAATTTCCAATTTTTCAAGCAATTTCAGATCCATATCCAAGAAAAAGTCTAAGGAATATTAAATTCTGTCTTGGTGAATGGCTAGATCTGCAACTAATGAATCCGAAAAATTTTGGTTCAAGTTGCAGCTGTAGGATTTTCGCAAAATGGCTTGTTTGAGAGTAAAGGAATACCTTAAGGTCTGAATTCCCTGTGAAACACGCGATTTTGCGACAAGCTAACATGTGTACTGAAAGGTGTTGACGCTAAAGCTGTTGAATTCATAATTTTTATTTCTATTCATTTGCCGAACCAGAATTATGATAGTATATAGACTTTTCTTTGAGAATGGTCTGTACATGTTTGGAAAATTTTTCCTATTTTTGTATTATTTGTAGCCTTTCAACGCATTTTTTAATAAAAGAAAGGTAACTTCAAAAATGCGATTTGGTAGATGGATAAAGTCGTCTTTGCTTTTTAATGATAGTAAGTTTAATGATAGTACAATTAGTACAATTTTTAATGATATATTTTAATTAATTTTTTTAATTAAATTTTTTTAATTTTTTAATTTTAATAATTTTTTTTTGATATATATTATTAATGATAGTACAATTTTTAATGATAGTACAATTTGTAAGATAGTCCTCTTACAAATTGTAGAATTATTGTGTTACCAAAAATTTCATAAAGAATGATCTAAACTTCTATAAAAAGTATTAAAACTTTTTTTTCAATGTATTTTTGAATATAAAAAATTGCAAAGCAAATTTCAAAAATGTAGTTTGACGATAGCTGATTACCTTGAATGTTGAAAATACGATTTAAGTTCTAACATTAAAATTGGAGGACTGTCCGTGGTGTGAATGGAAGAGGGAATATTTACCCCTCTCCCTGGATTTTGAAACATACCATTCTTTGTATTCTCATTGAAAAAAAGCGAAGAAATTGCCCCCACCACAAGATTCAAAAATAAGTTTTATTGCGTCCTTATTCAAAACTGAAAAAATAATTGCCCCTTCCCCCCCCCCCTTTGTTTTCGTGATTTGGCTCCTGTGAGGACTGCTGAAAAATGATGCACCAAAAACTTGCATAGGAAACATAAAACTTAAAATTAAATTTATTTGTCTGGCCGTCCTAGCCGATTTGTTAGCCCGTTAGATGAATCCTGGTGTAACTGGCTATTTAGTTTGGAACGGGGTTCAGTGGTGCGACTTTGTTTGCTCAACCAGGGTTGACCTAGCTCTAATTGGGTACCTGAAGAAATATTGGGGGGTAAACAGGAAATTTGTGCGAAAGCACAGGATGACTGGCCTCTAACCCCCCATTGAAAATACGTTTTCAATGTAGGCCATGAAAGGAGATCAGCACCGCTGGTAGGGAATATTATTTGGAAACGCAGTCGGTTGAAAACTGAATAATAAGCGATTTTTTTTTCAATATGTTACAGCAAAAGGGTAACCTCCGTTCGTTTTTAGTTTCAACATTGATCTATAATTTCGTTTCAAAAAAGCTTATTTTTTAATTTAAAACGAAGACAGGGAGAACCAATAATAAAAAAATAAAAAATGTATGCTAAACTATGGAAACTACAAAATACGTCTTTTCCAGTTTCCAACCACAGATAACTGTTCTATATTTTGTTTACAATTCAATTTTATTCTCGTTATCGTTTCTATAATGCCTTTTTCTTTAGCTGTTGTGATTCTCATTTAAATAATTTTCTAATCACATTCATCTGTGCATCATTTTAATCAATCAACCCTTTAAACATTTTAAATGTGTCTGCATTTCCATTCCCTCGATTCCTAGGTGGTTTCTGCAAAAAAAAAAAACAAAAAAAAACACACATGTTAATTTGTAACATAAGTGCGATAACTACTTTTGAATTTATTTTCTTTCTTACTTTCTTTTATTTATGTTTTTTTTTTGGAAACCCAGTCTATTGAAAACTGAATAATAAGCAATTTTTTTCCAATATGTCACAGCAACTGAACATTGGATGAACTATTGAGCAATAATATTGTATGTTTAAGGACTGCTTACCTAGAACTGTGGATAGTTGAAAGTGCCTTTAAATTGAACTGGTTTGAACCACTGCCACGGTAGATATAGTCGGTAAATGTATGTGATATGGACTGTGATGTTTCAGTTAACGTTAAGGTTGTGGAATTGATGTTTATTTGAAATTTAGTTTGGGATTGTATTGTAAATTTTGTGCAGAAAGTAGTTTTTGTGTGTGAATCATTTAATCGTTATGTTGAATAATATAACGTTATAAACGTTGTATATGCACGTTATATATCGTATTTACGTTATCTAACGTTATATATCGTTACAGTTATAAACTTAATCGTATATCGTTATATTTAACGTTACTCTTAAATTGTCTAGTAATATGGGTTCAATACTTAAACATGAAGGGCCAGAGGGATTACAATCAGATGTATGGCTAAAAAAAAACTTTTTAATCCTTTAATTAGTTTAAAATTAATGTATGCTCTCCAATCAGGTTTTAGAAGGCGGGGCTAATATAGTATCGTCGAATTATGTAGATGGATTAGATTCCCAACCCGAAATGCTTTTCACAAATAAAATAGTTGGCTTAAAAGGATATGTCACTAAAGCCAACCTAATGAAGTTAAGTCTTACTTTTTAATAAGGCATTATAGGGAACAGATCTTGCTGGTTTTCTGTGGCTTGAGAAATATGGACTTTTTGGTTGAAATATCCATTTTTTTTGGGGGGGGAGGGAGGGGCAAAACCATCAAACTAGGACTTGACGTATCTCTGCTTTGTGATAGTCATCGCTAATGTTTAACATTAAGTTGTTCAAGAGCCAATTCAATCAAGTCTATAGCTTAGAACAGATGGTTTTGTGGAAAGCAGGCCGAACGAAAATACACGTTGCAAGTAACGGTTTTTCTGCGAAGGGAGATTGAAAATAGTCAATTAATACAAAATTCGCTTTGATTAATTTTGTTTCTGAGTGGTTCAGTTGCCTAATTGCGAATATTCTTTTTTTTTGTTTCAAATTTTGACGAACTCAGTAAATAATAAGACGATATTATGTTTGTCGCTCCTTCTTTTCTTTTAATTTTGTCTTGTTTCTCTTTAATTTATTTGATTTTATTTATTTTACTTTTTTATTTATTTATCTTTTATTTCTCTTTATGCTATTTTTCTGTTTATTGTATTTTTCCGTTTATGCTATTTATCTCTCTATTTCTCTTAATGATGAAGTGTGAGTTTTGAAACTGTTTTTTGTCTGCGTCCTGTTTGAATATTTTTGTTTAATTTTTTAGTCAAGAGAATTTGTATAGTTCAAAATTTTTAAGCATTCCTTATTGTGATTGTTGTTCTGTGTGTTCTCCATTGATTATCCAAAACTATGAGAAATGAATGTACACTTACAAACTTCGTCAAATGAAATCGAATATATAATAGAAAGCTTTCTTGGGGAAAATTCTAGTTTATGATATTTTGCTATCTTTACAATCTTGGCTATTTAACAATTCCTATTTTGGCTATTTGCCAATAGCTACTTTGGCTATTTGCCATCTTGGCAAGAAGTTGATCTCGGTCAGTGGAAATCACGGGATTGCATCCAGAGCAATAATGATCTCCTGGAAGGGTTTCTTGAAGCACCTATTTTCAAAAAGAATTGACCTTTTATAATCTTTATGTTATAAAATAAAACTTTGCACTCATCCTTAAAACTCCTCTGTTTAAGGAGGCAGAAAAGCGTTTCGAGCCCTATGCCTTGGCTCAATCCCAATTTATAAGGTTTTAAAGATATGTAAATTTGTTTTTATTAAATTTAGGAGAAATCCTTAATACAGCTTAAAATTCAACTAAAATAGCAAATATTACGTTTCAAAAACTAAAGCCAATGAAAAAGAAATTTTCCTCGAAATGAAGTTAAGACATTCTTTGTCAAAACTTGATAGGTAATACCTTCTAAGCTATTCTTAGAAATTATCCTTAGAAGATATACCTTAGAAGGTATTTTAATACCCGAACTAAATTCATTCCTGAAAGTTTCATTAACCTAACTCTACTACTTTCCAAGATGGCAAGAAGCCCTTAGACTAGAATTTACCGCTTTCCTTTTTCCCACTTTCAATCTTTTTTTGTATTGATAATCAGGATTGTAGCAGGATTTTTCGAAAAAAGTCGTAGGAAAAAAGGATTTTTTTCGGGGGGAGGGGTTACACCAAAAAAAATTCAAAAACGCATAAAAATTGTTTGTATGCACTTTATTTTATGTTTTTACGAATCGGACAAAAATTCCGGGGGGGGGGGAGGGGGTACAACTTCCCCATTTTGATAACTACGTCTTACGCATCTGTGTAACCTTTGCTTGAAGGAATTAGCAATTGGCCCTGATGGAATAGTTCCATAAAAGAGACGGTTCTTGATTGACGTGCAGCGTCTGGAAATATTTTATCAAGTAGTCTTTCCCATATGTTTCCTTTGCCGGTTAATCCGATGGGGACGTTTACGTACGTATTTGTCTTGTTGCTTTGGCAAAATTGTTGGACATAAGGCAATAATAACAAAACCCGAGAGGGGGGGGGGGGAATAATAAAAAGAGAACAAGTTTTGGAGACAAATTTTCCTCGGTAAAAAATCGGTGGATATACATCAGGTACGTAGCCACGGACAACTTGGGTGGGGGGGGGGGGGGGTTGGCAGTAATATAAAAAAGTTCAGGAAAAAAAAGCTCCTCATGAAAAACTTGACGAATATATATCAGGGTATTCTATACCTTTGGCTATACCTTATTGAGTGTACCAATATCTTTTGGGCATTGTAATAATAAAGAAGAACAAGTTTTATTTGATAGTCTCAACAAGAAGGGCCCAGAATTTCAAGAAAATCTGAATTCTGGGCGAGAGGAGGCTCGAGGCCACTTTCGGGTATGTTCCTGACATACTTGGAGGAACAGACTTTCGTCAACTCTCTTGATTGCCTTATTTTGAAGATGGAGTTGGAAATTCGGGTACAGGGCATTTGATTGAAAGATGAGGAATTCATTTTTTTATTGTACTAAAGTTGATCATTCAAGTACTAAACCATTTCTAAATATTCAGGTCTGTTTAAGGGGATAGGGAAGCTCTAATAAAGCATTCCTACTTCTAAGAATTCAAGGAACTTAATTTTTGAGTGGTATTTACCTACATGAACTTAAATAATCATAAAGAAGCATGTTAGATGATAAAAGAGGTAAAGATTCTTCAGTCTTGGACGTTGCGTAGGGCGTTGACGTTTCCGGTACCGGCTCTTCTTAAACATGTTTAGGTAGCAAGCCTGTTGGCCCACCTTGCGGCAGCTGGATCAAACATCAGGCCCCCTGCTACCAAGTAGGGATCAATTCAATGCACTACTATATGATATGTTAGGTGGGAGAAAAAATTTTTCATGTGCGAGGAGGAGTAATGAAGACAATCATGATTTTCAGGGTATATAGTGGTATGTATCTCATATTTGGAGATGGGGAGTGGCGACAATCTTCTGAGGTTGATCTGGAGGATCTTGTCCCTTCCCATAAACAAAAAAACATGAAAAAGGGCAGAGTTAGACCCCCCCCCCCCAAATAAAGTGCTCTCATCCCCTGTCCAGGAAAAGATATTCTGATATTCAAAGTGAAATGGTTAAATAACAAGACACTATAATGATTAACAATAAGTTGATTATATAAATGGAGGGTTGAGGTTTCTCAGCTTTCTTTCTTTCTCACAAATCTATTACAATGGAGTTGGAAAAAATGTAATTTGTTGAGCTTTTTCAAAAGCTATGTCGAAGGGCCTGAGGTAAACATCAACGTAAAACTATGATTATAGTCATAGATAAAATGTTTTTTTGTTTTTTTTTATTAGGAGCTTTATTGCTCCTGTTAAAGAAAACTTGCATTTCGCAATCTTTTTTTTTCTTTTTTTTTTATCGATTGATTATTTACTACTACAAATATTGTTTATATTCGGTTATCAGCAATTATTTATCAATGAATGTTCTTCATTAATTAGTCATTTATATTTGATTTACAGTTTTGAATTGTAATCTATTTTTTTTTTATCTTAATTCTCCCTTCCTCGCTTCTTAATAAAATATGCCTGTCCTTCACTAGACTGGAAATTATGATAGCATTCTAATGTTAAATTTTTCGTAACATGCACCACGAGGGATATTTAGAACAAATTTCTATGGGGCAAAAAGGGTATTTTTAGATTGCTTTTTTCAGACGTTCAAAAAAGAAAGAGACAAATGAGTAAAGAGGTGGGGGGAGGGCTAATTTACACATAGATCTGTTCTTGCATATACGCAGGAGTGTAATCTGTTTTATGGCATGTTTCCACCTTTTTTCAGAGTCTTCATGTTTCTTGGATTTCCTCTAAAAGTCATAATTAAATTTCAATTTATTTTAAGGTCCTCAACTTCATTAATATTTTCTTCTAATTTGAAATTGAATGTTCGGAAACACTATATTATAACAATTATCCATTTATCGTAAATAACTCTCGTGAACTAGCCTTCTGTAGATGACCTCTTTGTCATTTAAGGTTCATTGGAAACTTGGTAATGACGGATTAGTAATTGGTAATTTGAAAATGACGTTGGTAATTCGTTAATTATAAATTGGTAATTTGAAAATGACGTCGGTAATTCGTTAATTATAAATTGGTAATTTGAAAATGACGTTGGTAATTCGTTAGTTATAAATTGGTAATTTGAAAATGACATTGGTAATTTGTTAATTATAAATTGGTAATTTGAAAATGACGTTCGTTCTGGGGTTCTGTAAATATATATTTATTTAAAGCAGCGGAAAATGTAATAACATTTTCTTTTTTATTTTACCAACTTTTTACCAACATTTTTACCAACAACTTTTTACCAACATACAACATTTTACCAACTTTTTGCTTTGATAGTACGTCCGACGTGGTTGTTTCTATATTTCTTAACCTATTCTACGTTTTAATGTTTACTGGAAATTTGACAGTTTATTTCATGTCAGTTTTAAAGTTCCACGGTACGCAGTTGGGATAATAATATATAATGTCTATTATATATTATATAAAAAAAAATAGTATGTAATGTCTTTTCAAATATGTGATAGAAGAAAATTTTCTCCTTTTACCTTGTTCAGACTTTCAAAGAAAAGAAAAGATCAGAATGGGGAGGGGGATAAAGTGCTGAAGGGGAGGCTGGCTTCTTAAAATGCTTGCTTAGATCTATACCAGTATCCACACATTAGATTGTATTTTTGTTTTGCCGTCTCGCAATCTTTTTTAGAAGTCTGAATTTGTTTTTTGTATTTTGCGAATTGTTGCTCTGCTGATTTTAAAGTCGATTTATTATACACATTTTTTAAGGTTTATATTGATTAGGGTAGGGGGTGAATTTTAGGGACTTAACTCCCTTTAGACATTATTTATGTTATGCTAGGTATTTTGTATTATATTTCAGAAAGTGGCGTTAGATATGCAGTTCAGCGGATGATTTTTTATTTTTTGGGGAAGGGGTAACAAATTTACTTTTTAAACATTAACCTTTGTTTCTCTATCACTTCCTATATTGTTGTTATTTCTTCGTTTGTATACCTCTTTAATATTCGCTGGAGGTATGACAATCTATAATTAATTGATAAACTATCATTAGTTGATAAACAGTTATTAATTGATAAACTGTCATATGAATTAATATTATTTAAAAAATTTGATGCATGGTAGAGAGTTGGGGTATTATATATTTTTTTCGGGATACTAATTTGGTAACGGTATTTTTCTGTGTAATATTTCAGTTTTTATTTTATGTACCTCGTACCTTTTATGTTCATTGCATGGAAGGGAAAGGCTTTAAAAATGTTAACATTGTACCTTTATTTTAGTTTTTATAGTTTGGCGTAACGAGTTTGTATTCTTTATGATAGTGGCGAATCTTTACCCTCAAAATTAATAACAAAATAAACAACTCAATGAATATTTTTTTCCAATATCATTATAAATTTAGTTGTCATATTGGCTACCCTATCTGTCATACCCAAAAAAATGATAATCGCTCACTTGTATGTCATAATGTAAACCATTTTTTACCCTGAATAGGGAGGTGAGCATGCTTTGGTGTGTGATGTCCGTGGTAAATTCAGACATCAGAAAAAGGGCATGGGCCTATATGACATAGGCCCATGGGGAGACAAGCTCGAAAAACTAGGCCCACTCTGTAGAATGGGTTGTTTGACCTGAGGAGAATATTAATGCTGTTCAGTCGCATAATTTCGCCAAAATTCTGGCGAGGGAGGGGGGGCAAGTCGGAATCAATCTTCCCAAATCAAGTGAAATGACTGTGAAAACGGAAAAATTAGCTATAAATAAATAGATTTATTCACTCGAAAGCCCAATTGGGCCATGCTGACATACACAAAACAAGCGAAAAAATACAGCAACAAAACTTAGACTGAAAAGACACTATAACTAAGTATTAAAGAAAATCATCACGATACCTCATACCTACCCGGACGAACTTTCCAATATTGTTTATATTTAAGTAACACCTACTTCTCAAAATTTCCAAAATCCAATATTCCTACATTTCCCTAAAAAATGACGCAAAGACTCACCCCTCTCTCCACACATAGGGCAACTATAAGGACCATCCCTCAATCTATATAGTACTATAAAGGCAAAGATATACTAAAGACAACTGACCTGTATTTCTGGATGCCTGAATTATTCAGGCTTATCCTAGCTTTAACAAGTTTTTTTTAAACTAAATTTAAGCTGGGTTGGTGAGGGGGTGGCTAACTGGGGTCGGTGGGGGGGGGGGGTTGTTACCCCTGGTCCCATAGCAAACTACGCCCCTGATGTTTGTTTTGTTCAAATATAAAAACCAAGTCTGGGTGAAAGTTTTTTGAAGCTGTTTTTAAATTTATGTGATGGTTTCTTTCTTGGACAATACGTAACATCCTTTGCAAAAATACTTTGCAAGACATAGAATCCTTTGCAAAAATATTGCAAAGGATTATTGCAATGCATCCTGCTCTGATCCTAAATATTACATAACTATAGTGTGAGCAGTACATTGTTTTTTTCATGACAGTTCTACTGGCTGAGACTACCATCTGAATTATAGTATGAACTTGATTGTTTTTAATATTTGAATTGCAGTGCAAAAAGTATGTTGTCTTTTCATGACAGTTAATATGCTGTGGTAGTTTCACCATCAGAATTAATTCTACAGTTTAAATTGTAGTTTGAAGAATATACTGTAATCTCATGGCAGTTTTACTGGCTGAGACCATGTTGTTTTTTCGTGACAGAATGACTGAGGTGATTTCACATATGAAATAATTTGACCATATGAAGTAAAGTGTGAACAGTATATTGTTTCCTCATGACAGTTTAAATGGCATATACCATCTCATGATCTGAAGTAGTTTTAACATATGAATTTAAATTTGAACAATATATTGTTTTCTCATGACAGTTCAAATGGCTGAGACCATTTTACCATCTGGACTATAGTTTCTACAATAATTTTTTTGACAGTTTTACTGGCTGAGATTGCTTACCATTGACCAGTTTTGTCCTTTGAATTATGTCTAATTTTGTTTCGATGGGTAGTTTTACTTGCCAAGATCGCTTAATCATATAAATTAATTTTACCTTTTGAGCTATAGTGTGGACAGTGCATTGTTTTCTTATGGTAATTTGTCTGGCTGAGACCTCTTTACCATCTGAATTACAGTATGAACAGTAAATTGTTTGTTGATGACAATTTTATTGGCTGAGACTTTACCATCTTGATTAATTTCACCATTTGAATTGTAATGTGAACAGTATTGTTAATTTCGTGACAATTGTACTGGCCAAGACTACTTCATCATTTGAATTAATTTTACCATTTGAGTTATAGTGTGAACAATACATTGTTCTTCACGACAATTACCGGCTTATACCATTTTACCCTCTGCATTAAACACCCCAAAAAGGGATTGACTTTCTATTTGTCCAGCTGTGAAGATTTACCACCTAAGAATTTATTTTTCATATTTCAGGAATTTCATCAGTAATAGAGTTCAGCTTAAGCATGAAAGGCCAAGCATTAACTGAAATTCTGTTTCAATATACTGCAATAGTCCATTGCAATAGAAATAAAGAGAAATGACCGATATATGAAAATCCAGTTAAAAAAAAGTAGTCTCGATTTGAGTCCTTTATGTGAGATATATATTTAAAGATAAGATGCCCCAGTGTTAGGTTATACAATTTGAATGAGGTGGCTAAATTTTAATATTTCGACAAAATATTCTCTTCCCTAGGGTAGTTATAGTTATGTTTCCTCTTGTATGTTTATTTTCCCCTTGTTTCCTCTTCTTCTTTTCTTCCTGATCTTGCAGTTCCGAGTCATTAGTTATAATTCAAAATCTATTTTAGCCCCGCCCAGATGTTGAATAGTTGTGCGATTTCTTATCAAAAACTCTCGTGAATTATTTAAATTTATGTCTAATGGTTGATCTGAAAAGTATTTAATTCTAGAAATCTATTGATATTAAAATCCAGCAAAGACTGGATTTAGGATCATCTCGAAGGGGGGATTTTCCTTTTCTCCTTATGTGGTATGAACTCACAAAATATTGACTAAAATACCCTGTTTCGAACAAAGATAAATAAACAAGATGTAGATATAAATAATCGGTAGAGCAGTATTTGGCAACATCGTCTCCAATTCAAGAAAAAAAGAAGGGGGGGGGGTACAATTGAAAACATAAGAAATACTTCTTTTTCAAAATCTGGCGTGGTAGACAAATTACTTGTCTCCCCAATTAGTGCTCCTGTACGGCAATCATATTATTCTATTACTAGAAAACTTTTTCGAAAGAAAATGCGTTTGAAGATGCCGCTGAGAGCATCAAAAAAGGATATTAATAAGAAAGATGACCAAAATAACAGTTTAACTGCGAACCTTGTAACTTTGGATAAGAGGGATAGTATAAATAGCCAAATGAACCAGATCTTCAATTTCTCCCAACACAGATTGGTCAGCCTCCCTCCTTCCTCTGAAAAAAAAAAAAATGAGTTGAAAAACGCTTTCTGTTTAAAAATGTTACGAAATTCCAAAATAAATTTTGGAAAGTAACAGTATATCAATTTTTTGCTAGGATTGCACGATCTAAAATACGAAAGTAGATTTTTTGGTCTTCATGTCATCTCGAGAGGGATAATACGCCCTTCTGCTTGTGTGATATTGATTCTCAATATATTATTCATACTGTTCAGTCATGAAGCTTTTTTTTGTTTGTTTTTGGTTCCCTGGTTTAGTGACTTAGGCACTTGTCAAAGACCTATTTGGTCCCTGTTTTAAGGATTTAGGGTATCGACCTCTTGATTCATATTTAATTATCCGTATTGTTACTCAGATCACTGTAAATTCCTAAAATTTATTATAATTACAAATTGCTATAATTCCTAAAATGACCCTTAATATACCATTCCTTAAAGTTGGGAGGAATAATATAATACAGATAAATATATCTGTGGGTTTGAGCCATTTTTCTTCAAGGTCAGAATATGCTCCATAAACTATACATGTCAAACTCTTTTGACAGGGAATATGTTTTGATATAGGAAGGAATGTATCTTTGAATTGTTTTTCTTATGTCTCAAATTGCTTTTCTTTTAAGTATATCTTCTTTTTAGTTGACTGTGAATATTAACAAAGTAAAAAATTAGTATGTAATTTTGTGACCTGGTTTTCGATAGATTCTTCATCTTATTTATTAATTGCTTCCTTTTTTATTGTAGTATGAGCATGCTTATATTTTAGTGTTTTGTTTTTCTTATTTTTACACGCTATAATTTTGAATGTTTACTCGGATGCTCTGACTGTTCGAAATTTGATCTTTTTTTAAAGAATTCTAAAGTTGAATTGGTTAAAAGGGAAGAAAATTAAGGGAAGTTTAAACAGAGAATTGCGAAGATCATAAGAATTGAATGAATCATAAAAATTATGTAATTCATATAAGCCAAGACTTGAAAGATCATGATTATAAGTAGGTATATTGATTGTTTTGTCGAATGCCGATAATTATTCTATCGAATGGTAAAGTAACTTGAAAACAGAGTAAGAATAATGACAGAAATTGAATTGGGTTAAAACCCAGAACAACAAAAAGACACAAAAAATGACAGGTAGCTTTGTGGTATAGACTCAGCCGTTTCCTATGCTGTTCGTATCGAATAAAAAAATCTTACTTTTTATTTATTTCTTCAATTCTTCTTATTCTTGAATACGGCTTCAAGAATATGTAGCCATGAAGTTGATCAGTTATTTAATTTAGTTTTAACCCACTACCATAATAATAAAGTGAAGTAACAAAAGAAAAGAAAAACACTAACAAAGTAATATTAAATATATATTTGTTTAATTAAATTTTCCCACCAAACAAGGCCGTAGCCTATTCAGGAGTTTGAACGATCCCCCTGAAATGCTTATCCGACTCGGAAAAATACAATAAAATGCATAAATCACATTTCTGATGCATTTCTAATTTTTATTATTTGTAAATCAAATTTCCCAAAAATATAAAAAAAATCTAGTATTTATAAATCAAAATAATCGCATAAGAGGATGAAAAGGCCCTAATCTCAGGCAAATTTCTTCTTTTAACCTGGCATTCAACTTATCATGAGATGTCAATATATCAGTAGCACCATATATTTGAGTAACATTTCGGTACCACAATGCAGTTATAAATTGAACCTACAGTAACGGAAACACAACGCTGTAATATCAAGCATGTCACTAATATTAAAAATGGGCGCAAACCCGGCTGAAAAAGAATGGAATAGTCACAATGATTAATTCTTTTACAATGATTAATTCTTTTACAATGATTAATTCTTTTACATTTATGGCGGGTCCCACAAGGGGGGAGGCGACTCTATCTACCCTTTCCGGGTACATACCTAATGCGTTCAAAATCCTGCTTTTTATCCTACTTTTACTTTATCTTAAGTTACATGAACGGGAAAAGACTATTTTCTAGATGAAGATCAATAGTATTGTTAGTTCTCCTTTCCGTAGTTTATGTATAAGCTTGCTAAGGTGTAGAATCCTTATGGTCCTTATCACACCAATTAAGACGGGACTTTATACACCTTAAAAGACTATTTTTCCAGTCTGTCTGAAATTATTATCCACCTCAGTTTTTCGGTTTTTCTTATTAGTAATTTTCCTATAACTAAAACCTGGTCCCTGCATATTATGTTTAAGCTTTCTAAAGTGCAGAATCGTCATGATCGTTATCACCAACAGTTAAGATGGGGCTTTATACAGCTTAGGAAACATTTTTCCCAATGTGTCTGAACTTATCATCCATGTCAGCTTTTCCATTGTCCTTATTAGTAATTTTCTTATAAGCAAAATCTGTTTATTACAATGTGTGTATACGTTTTCTAAGGTGTAGAATCCTTATGAACCTTAGCACACCAATTAAGATGGGGCTCTATAAAGATAATATAAGATGGGGCTCTATAAAGCTTTTTCCTGGGTGCCTGAACTTGTCACCCATGTTATTTTTTCTATTTTCTTTTTTAATTAATTTTCCTATAAGTAAAACCTGCTCATTTGTGTATAAGTTTCCAAAAGTGTAGTATTCTTATTACCTTTACTACACCAATTAAGATGGGGTTTATACAGATTGGAAGAGGGTTTTTCCAGTGTGTCTGAATATATCTTCCAGGGTAGTTTTTCCTTTTTTGTTATTAGTAATTTTTCTGAAAACGTAATAATGTGCCTGCCAAAAAGTTCAATTGTTCTTTAGTTTTTTTAGGTTTGATTTAGGTTTTTCGGCCAAGATTGTTTTAAGTTATTTTCCGCTCCTATGTTTGCTGAATATGGGAATGTTGATATGTCGGCTTAAATTGTTTAGCTTATTTCTGTTCCTATGTTTGCTTGTAACTGAATGATCTCTTATGATAAAACCTGTCACGGTAGAATTAGAAAAGTAATGAGACTAGTTTATAGAAGTGGGCGTTGAAGTACTAAGGACAGTGAAAGTGAAATTTAATCTTTAAATTGGTTAAGTGAAGTTTTATCCAACCCTGTATATATTTAAAACAAAGGACAAATTGATAATCTAATTTTTAATGAAAAAGACCTCAAAGTACAGGTATGCATTTTTGGTGGTTGCGGGTGCCAAATAAGAAAAAAAATGGGTGAAACGTCAGCCAAAAAAAAGCTAAAAATATATAGCACTAATCAGCTTAATAGTTACATATTCTTTTAAAAATGTATCTGTCGTTGGGAATCAACTGATTGATAAATTTTGAATGTTTATGGACAAAAAACGTCAAATTTAGTTATTTTTTAATTATTTTCATGGTTGAACGTGGCAACGCTGACAAAAATTTTTACTATCTGTTCATAATTTTGAAACAGCCACAATAAAAATGACTAAAAATTGCAGTTTTCAGGTATGAATAGACCTAAGCTGGGTCCAAGGGAAAAAAGTTTCTATTTTATTGTCCTTGGTACTCTAAAAACAGATTTAACTGGGAGGCTTATTTAGACCTAGATAAATGATGTAGTTGGTAGATATAGTCATAATAATACAAAGTATTCAGTTTAGATGAGAATAGCGACCACTTTAGCTGATGGTGAAAATATTATTGTTATTTATATTATTTTAAGTTATTAAGTTCATGGCGAAGGGACAACTGCCCTGTGGCAGGTTCTCAGACGCTTTCCGGGGGGGTGTAACCCTTACTATGAAAACGTATGGTGCTAACAATTTATTACAAGACTTGTGTTTTTTTAAAGCTTGTTGAGTAAACGGATTAACAACACAAGTCAAAGATTATGCAATAAGAACGCTATAAATACATGAAATGAAGCAAAATCAAGTGAAGTAGAAATAGTAAACAATAAAATTTTAACGACACAAAACGAGACATTAAATTTAATAGCTAAAATTTTGACCAAGTACCACATCTAGTAAAAAACTGTTTTGTAAGTGTCAAGTAAAGCATGTTTGAAAGTGGAATTGTGAATTGTAAAAAGTAGCTTCGAAAATCAATAAAAAAAAAAAATATTCTTCATTTGCTATACTGCCGCACTAAGCCTGGAAGAAGCAAGCGCGTACGCTGGGACGGCTTAGGGTTTGTTTCTCTTCCTCTGTAATTTCCATCTTTTTGCGCTTTACACCACATTCTGTGCAAAATTTGCTTGCTTTTGGAGGCTATTGATAAACCCGTCCGAAATATGAGCCCCTCCCGAAATAAATTCCCGTGTAATTGTCTGAGAAAGATCCATCCTAATTTTTTGCCTTTATATATGTCCTTCTATATTATTAATGTCAAGCAGTCTATTGACCGTGATCTTCAGCAGAAAATTCATGCCTCTCTTTGAAATTACTCAAATTCAAAGTGAAAATTCAATTAAAATTGAAAATGGTCTGAAAGAATGTAAGAACGCCCCAAATGATTAAATTTTACTATTTGAATGTACTTTACCTAAATCGTATTGAAACGGGTTTTACAGTATAAGATGGCAGCACAGTTTTCTAAAATGGGTGTTCTTGTTGCCCTGATATACAATTTATTATTCTTACTCTTAGAACTTCGAAAATAAAACATTTTCTAGTCCTTATTTAACCCGAATGTAGTATGCTCCAATATTTAAGATTTATTTTTGTAATGAATAATTTCATGCTTCGGTATTGGGGAACAACGATATTCATGATAGAGAATAAAGGGTTGCCCCTCCCCCCACCTCTCTAAGACCAAAAACACATAATATGGGGAAACGTACATTATTCTAAAAAATGTGTTTCTCCCTAGATTTATATCTGTTCGCTGCTATAAATGGATAGAAAAATTCTTGTCTCATGTTGAAACATTAAAACCGTAAGACTGCAGAGAAATAGAATACCAAAAACTTGCACATAGAACATAAATCTTAATTTTTAGCTTAATGGTCGGTTCGTTCAAACCTTTAGAACATAATTTCAATTACTTTTGTTTCTTATTGGGCTTGCATTTTTTCGATTCGCGTTATAATGATTTATTCTGTAAGATATAGCTAATAACTATCAGTATTTTTATTTTCCTTTTTATCTCTTATTCTATTCTGAATTCGAAAAAAATTGAATTCTATGTTAAATGAGATGCATAGATTACGTTGCGAACTAACTTTGATGCCATTTATCTACATTTTTTAGATAGATATTTGGTTCATCAGGGAATATTTTTGATCAATCTGAACAATTCCTCATATCGTAGTCTATCGGTGGCTGTTTTAGACAAATTTCTAGCCTAGGTAGTGAACTAAATTTGATACCAACTTATCAGATTTATCAAAAAAATTATACAAATTTTGCTAAAAATAGAATGTTTTGATAAATATATCCTACTGTTCACATCGTGAACTATCAGTAGCAGTATGGGCTATCAAGGGCTAATCTGCAGCTTAGGTAGTTAACTTATTTTGATACCAAATTTCATTAACTAGATGGACAATTGGCTCAAAATAGAATGTTTTGATAAATCTATCCTACTGTTCACATCGTGAACTATCAGTAGCAGTATGGGCTATCAAGGGCTAATCTGCAGCTTAGGTAGTTAACTTAATTTGATACCAAATTTCATTAACTAGATGGACAATTGGCTCAAAATAGAACGTTTTTGATAAATCCATCTAAGTGTTTATGTCAAAGGTTGAAACGAAGTTGTGACCAAAAGAAGAGGAGTGATTTTTTTGGCTAAAAACAAGTAGTGGGTTGCTGATATTGTGGATAATTCTTGACAAGTAACGGATGACAAGTAATAGACTTGTAAGAAACAAGTGGCACATACCTAAGTACCTATATTGTTCAAGAAAATGTGATGTTGTGGAATGAGAATAAGAAGTTAAAATGCATATAAAGAATGTGAAGTTGTGAAATGAGAACAGGATGTTAAGATACCTTTATATTTTCTTGGGCCCTGGCACTCGAGATAAATGGAGAATGTTGGGCAATGACTTCTAGTGTGAATTGTAGGCTATTGTAGATGTTACGTTAGAATTTCAATTCCGATTAAGTTGATTGTTTTTTGTTTTGTTTTTTTAAATTATGAGGAAATAATTCCAGATGTGTGTCTAAGATGGGGGGAGGAGGGAATACTGCTTACGATTAAATCACAGCTGAAATTGTTGACACATTTCTAAAGTCAAGGTTGTTCAGTTACGATCTGTTCTTATCCATCCCTGTTTACACAAATTTTCAAACGTAATTATTCAATGTGCATGTAACTGAAATATTACTTATTAATTTGTGCACATAACTCAAAATTTAACTACTAATGTAAGAATTTACATGCGATTGTTGTGACCTTTTAAATTTGAATCGTTTGGCCCTTTCTTTTAACTGTTTTTGTTTCAATTCACTTACCATATTCAACTACAGTGCATCATGATCGTTGAACATGGTAGGTTGTAGTAACAACTGGTGTATAAGCAAAACCTGAAAAGAAAATACAAGCTAGATTTCAATCTACAATTGTTTTAAGTACTATTTTATACTTGTTTTGTTTCTTGTCTGATATGTTGAATGAAAAAGTTAGATTAAATTTAAAAGCTGCCACAAGCGTTTGATCTGCGTAGTAGTTCATGACGTTGCTTCCCGCGGTAACTGAAATTCCAGAAGTGTAAGGTTGGAATGGTTAATGTATTGTAAAACTTCAGTAATTCGTTTTTTTACGACCATGTTGAAGCTGTTCATAGCATTTGGGATTTTACGTCTAGGCCTTCTAGTCGTATCCAGGGTTGCCAACCAGTGAGAAAAAATCACTAGATTTTAATGATTTTTTGTTTGATTAGCGATTTTCTTCAATAATGTGGTGATTTATTTGCTGATTTAGTGATTTTTTTTCGTTTAGACAATATAAACAATCACTACAAATAGTGGTAAATCACTAGGTGTGTAAACCCTGGTCGTATCTGAGTAACTGTATATTGGTTTTCAGTTCGTATACATCTTTGTCTTGTTTCGAAACGGTTGCGTATATTTAAACTGAAATTTGTAATGTAAAACTATTTAAGAAAATAAATATTATTAATGGTTTGAATTTGGTTTGCATTTCAATTTGCGTAAAGCAGGGTCGTCAAAAGACACCGGAACTTGTTGGCCAAAACAATTGAGTTCATCATCTCATATTATTCTTCTTGTTATTCAGCTATCTCTGGGGGGTTTGTATTTACGCTAATAGATTTTTTGGTAGATATGATGGTAACTCCTTGTGTAAAGTCTGATTTTTATCCTTCAATGACTAGTCATATTGTATGGAATAAGTGCCTGATATAAGTCATAGTCATAGTCATAAGACTATGACTTAGTCATAGACTAAGGAATAAGTCATAGTCATAGACTAGTTCAATGACTAGTTGCCTGAACCAGCTCGAAGCAGCCACTTTCAGGTTGTTCAAAGAAATTGTTAAAAATTTGTTGGTTTCTTAGAAGCTAGTTTATTTATTTTTCTTATAAATTATTATTTTGTTGGAGTCTATTAAATCTGCTAAATTAATTTAGTCTATACAATTTATTTATTTTTTCCGTTCCATAGTTTATTTTATTTCTTTTCTTTTCTCCAATTGACTAGGGTTGTTTTCTTCCCCCTTCTTTACAGGCCAATGAGGCTTTGGAGGCATAGTAAAATGTAATATTGTATGCTTATTTGATGATGAATAAATCTTATCATAATCATTGTGTTGTTGAACCTGTCAAGCGCAAAGCAAGGCGCCAGAAAAGTTCTCTCTGGGAGCAAACAAAGAGGGGGAAAATAAGTTCTCATTCTAGTGCTAGTTCTGGGGATCAAATGCCACTTGCTGCTGTTGGCGGGTGACTAATGGATAACCCTTTTTGTTCTTTTGAGGGACGAACACTGCCTGTCCAGTTTGGTCTGACTCTTACGGTTGGTGGTTCTGAAATAGGGGAAAGTACTGGAAGCCTTGGTACTACCGAGGAAGATTCTTCTAAAAGGGACGAAAAAGATAAACAAATCTCTTTCTAAAAATAACACACCCAATGTGGCAACAATGCCCATTAGGCATTTTTGTTTTTGTTTTTTGAGGGGGGTGGAGAGAGTGGACCTTGCTTGTCCGTCCATAATAATGATGATAACATTACTATTCTTTGTTTAGATGAATGACTTTGATATTGAGAGGCTTTTCGAATTAGCCTAATTTTTGCTTTCCACTCACGTCAGGCAGGTACGAAGAAAAGAATTTTCTGTCGGATGTGGGAAACAAATAAAAAATTAATTAGATCGACGATTTTAATAAAAAATTACCTCGGGCAAAATTAGGATTAGTGGGGGGGGGGGGGCAAAGGTGAAAAAACCTTAAAATTGAAATCATTCATAGATAAAGCACTAATTAATACAAATTAAAGGCATTTTCCTATATAGAATGCTAATACAATATCCAAAATTAGGAAGATACACTTAGATGGAAAGAGAAGGAGAGTTTTCATATTTGTAACATTCTCTCGAATTATGGCCTATTCACAATAGTCCCCCCCCCCTAGAATATAAGATCCTGCGTATGTTTCTGACAGAGGGCAATCTGCAACTCCCGTTAAGTGAACTTAATTTGAAAAACCGGTCTTGTCAGCTTTCTGGTTTTTGGTTAGTCAAATTAGTTCGAGCACCCTTTCCAAAAACAGTAATTGGAATATTTGTCACAATAAAGCATAATGTAGTCTCCCCCCCCTCTTAAACCCTTCTGCAGAGAAACTGGAAAAGTCAGTTCCTTTTATTCAGTTCCATTTATTATTACAACAAAAATATTTACAAGAGCACTATTCCAATGGTCTCCATAAGGCTCCTTGGCCCGTAGTATGGAGGCTAAATACACTGAACTTAAAACCAATAAACAAAAGAATTCACTTCATTAAGTTAATACAATAATATAAGAAACTCAAGCAGCCAGAGGATACACCAATCCCTGATGACATCTAAAACCTTTCGATCTCTTAACCCCATCCAGCGCATAGGGCAAAAACAGCTACAATCCAAGCCCCTATAATAATAATAATAAGTCAAACAATAACAAACAAATTAAATTTAAACTAATCAATGTCATAATTGAAACTTTAAATATTCATTTTATATTTTAATGTAAGAAAATTCTTAAGCTAAAGTGGGGGCAACTATTTGGGGCGTGAAATACTTCGCGCCCCAGCAACTATTTAATTATCCTAGCTTATTTAATTATCCTAGCTATTATACTAGCTGGGTCCAGGCGGCTTCGCTACCTGGCCCCATCTAGTGGCACGCGGCAGGCTTCTACATATGGATTCTCATATGTATATACAACGGATATGTGGTAATTTTTAACTGCGTAAAACTTGTGGATATACAACATTCTTCGCTGTTCCATTGTCTGTGCATATAAATAGATTGTCCGGTTTACCGACTCTTGAGCATGCAACATATAATTGTCCATGGGAACAATCCGTGTTAAGATCTATACCGCATTTTTCTAATGATTGCCCTTGGGCTTTGTTGATGGTGATTGCAAATGCTAATCCGAATTGGGAATTGCAATCTTTTAAATTTGAAAAGACAGATCCGTTTGAATCATGGGAATGCAAGGAATAAGAACAGCCTCAGTCCTGTGGTGGCGCAGTGGGTTTGACCTTAGCTTGGTAATACGGGACCCAGAGATCGAATCATGCTGCAGGAATGCACCGCAGGGCCGACGCAGGGACCTTAGTAGTCAAGAAGCGTCGTTAATCTGATACAATGTAAGAACAGCCTCACCCTCAGAAGGCCTTGTCAAGATTGTTGCCTCTATTACGTTTTCTCTGGTGTTTCCTTCTGGTGTGTCCTTTTTGGTACCGTTGTAGGATTAGTGGTACTTTCTCTTTGAGCCGCAAACATTTATTTTGAATAAGACGTCATACTGAATAAGACATCATATTGGATATGAAACCATGTATTGAAATGAAAGCTTCCTTATATTGCAATGACGTCCTTTTGAATATGACGTAATATGTAGATTTTATATTTATATTTTTATTTTCTTTATTTTTTTTATCTTTTATTTATTTTATTTTCTTTATTTCTTATTTCTTTTATTTCCTTTTTCCCTTTTTTTCATTTTTCTTAGATTTTTCTTTTTTTATTTTTTTTTAGATTTTTATCTTTTTGATTTTTTTTAGTTTTTATTTTATTTTTTTTTTTTTTTTTTTTTTTTTTTTTTTGTTTTTCCTTTTTTTTGTTTTTTTTTAATAGATGGTAAATAGTTAAACAGACAAACAAACAGCATATTTTTATAGGAATAATACCGCGGTAACTGTTAATGCAGATTGTATTATTGAATACTTGATTAATATAGAGTGGTACAGAAAGTGGAAAAGAACTGAAACCTGTTTTTTTTGTTGTTTTTTTTAATGATTGCCATTGGGCTGTGTTTTCTTTTTTTTCCTCTTTTATTTTTTCCTTTTTTTAGTTTTTTTGTTTTCTTTTTTAGTTTCTTCTTTTTCTTTAGTTTTTTCTTTTTATTTTTTTTCTCTTTAGTTTTTTATAGTTTTTGACCTTTTTTGCTTTTTTTATTTTTTTGTTTTTTCTAGTTTTCTTTTTTTATTTCTTTCTTTTTTAGTTTTTTCTTTTTTCATTTTTTTTGTTTTTTCTTTTTACTTTTTTTAGTTTTTGTCTTTTTTCTTTTTTCATTTTTGTTTAGTTTTTTTTTAATTTTTAAAAAAAATTTCTTTTTTTTATTTTTAGTTTTTATTTTTGGTTTTTCCTTTTAAATTTGTTTTGTTGTTTTAGTGTTTTTTCTTTTTGAGTTTTTTTTCTTTTTCCTTTTTTATTTTTTTACTTTTACCTTTTTTTATTTTTTTTTAGTTTTTTAGTTTTTTCCTTAGTTTTTCTTTTTTAGTTTTTTCTTTTTTCGTTTTTTTTTTGTTACTTCTTTTTTTAATTTAAAAAAAATAGAATTATTAAAGATTTTGATGACGTGGAATACATTACCGCAAAGTGACTTGAACTCGCATCCTTCGAATAAGAAAGAGAGCATCAAAGCCAATATACTGCGGTAACTACTAATGTAGATTGTATTATTGAATATGTGATTAATATAGAATGAATGAGTGATGGAGAAAATGAAAAAGAACTGAAACCTGTTGTCCTTATTTCTGCAGATCATTTAACCGGATAAATAAAAAATATTCTATGATTTTTTTCTTTTTTTCTTCTAGTGTTTTTTTCTTTTTGAGTTTTTTTTCTTTTTCCTTTTTTATTTTTTTACTTTTACCTTTTTTTATTTTTTTATTTTTTTAGTTTTTTCCTTAGTTTTTCTTTTTTTAGTTTGTTCTTTTTTCGTTTTTTTAGTTGCTTCTTTTTTTAATTAATAAAAATAGAATTATTACAGATTTTCATTCAATGGAATACATTACCGGAAAGTGACTTGAACTCACATCCTTCGAATACGAAAGAGAACATCAAAGCCAATCTACTACGGTAACTACTAATGTAGATTGGATTATTGAATATGTGATTAATATAGAGTGATAGAGAAAATGAAAAAGAACTGAAACCTGTTTTCCTTATTTCTGCAGATCATTTAACCAGATAAATAAAAAATATTCTATGATTTTTTCTTTTGTTTTTTTGTTTTTCTGTTTTTCTATTTTTCTGTTTTTTCAGTTTTTTTCTTTTTTTTAGTTTCCTTTTTTCTTTTTTTTCTTTTTTTTTTAGTTTTTTGTTTCCTTTTTCTTTTTTTCAAGTTTTTTTCTTTTTTTTTAGTGTTTTTTCAAGTTTTTTTTTTATTTTTTCTTTTTTTATAGAAGATAGTGTAATAGACAGACAGTACATTTTTTATATATAGATACATTTTTGTGTATAGAGAGATGTAAGATAACTCTTAAGCTAAAGTGGGGATCTTAAGAATTAAATAATGGATATTTTTGTAGAAGCTCTTAATCCTGACTACACACAAGGATGCTATGCCGTAAAATCCAAATTATTTCTCTACCTCCGACAGATCTAACTACCCCCCTCTCCGCAGCATTACTCAAAATAATATTCAGGAAAAGCGTTGCTGCACATCGTACATCAGGGAGACTCAGTGCAGCCGAAGTTCCTTTGCGTCAATTTTTCGAAGAATGGATGGAAGAGCTGTTCATTTTTTTTGTCACGATGTCGTTTCTGACAATGTCACAATGTTACATTATCAGTGTCACAAGCAGTGCTTTCACTATACCCGAATTATTAGAGATTTTCTTAAAAGAAAATCGAACCCATGGATGAAAATAAACGTCAAAGGAAATTAGCAATTTTTCTGATGATTTTTTTTTATTCAAAAAAAATACTCAAAGTGTACCAAGCGACAAATGAGTTTAGTAAATTTGTAAGCATCTAAACCTATAATATACATTCAAAATTGCAAAAAAATGTTTTGATAACAAAGCCACCAACCAGTTGAATGCAATGACCAATTTAGTTGTTGTCTTTAACCTGGAATAATGAAATCATTGATTAGTCTCTGATTTATGGAAGTGCAGCTAGCCTTTCAAATGCTGTTTCTCTATGGACATGGACCTGTTCAATATATTTTTATTTTAGATGGCATCATAATCAAACACTCATCAAAGGAAAATATCCTAATTATTATTTGGGTGGAGAGGCGTCCTGTAGGGGCGCAATGTGATTGACCGCTACATGTTAATACTTGTCATGCAATTGAAAATCAGATGCAGCAACCCACTGCAGGGATCGGCACTTGATCCTGGCGATGAAATTATGCCGAAGCTTCTCAATGGTAATCGAAACAAGAAAAAGGTCGTGTGGCGGGATTGATCTCTATGTAGTAATACTGGACCAGGAGTTCGATCTTAGATAAGATCATTGTATGTAAGGCGTCAATCTACCATAATCGCATCAATCTATGAATTATGATATCATATCCCTTGTCAAAAGATTGGTGTGTTATATCATCTTGTACATGAAGATGTAGTTTTTGTCCAAAGTAATACTTAAAAAAAAACTGCTATTTGCAAGATCACGTAGATATAGCAATTTTCTTGCAAATGACTGTTTCAAAAGCTCTATAAGACGTCCTGTAGCCCTCTTAGCGATGAAGAAAAAGATAAGCTAAAAAAAGAGACACATGAGTTCTTCCTATGCAGAAAAGGCCCTTGTTATTTTAGGTGAGGGGTGGAGGTTGGGCTCAAAGTTTCTTGTATGGGGTTTTGGCAATGGTGATTCTAGTGGTGTTCTGTTCGTATTGATCGGACATCATTTTTGAGGGTATTCAGGCGATTTTTTTTTAAATCCCACAAATTTAATTTTGCAACAATTTTTTACCATGATGAATAATCAAAATGATATTTACAACTCCTGAATCGTCCACAAATGGCAACTTTTCCTGACTAGACGGTTTTCTTTAAACTTGTTTTTAAGTTTTACAGACTATTTAAGAAAATAAATATTATTAATGAATTGAATTTGGTTTGCATTTCAATTTGCGTAAAGCAGGGTCGTCAAAAGACACCGGAACTTGTTGGCCCAAACAGTTGAGTTCATCACCTCATATTATTCTTCTTGTTATTCAGCTATCTCTGGGGGGTTTGTATTTACGCTAATAGATTTTTTTGGTAGATATGACGGTAACTCCTTGTGTAAGGTCCGATTTTTATCCTTCAATGACTAGTCATATTGCAGGGAATAAGTTGCCTGAACCAGATCAAAGCAGCCACTTTCAGGTTGTTCAAACAAATTGTTAAAAATTTGTTGGTTTCTTAGAAGCTAGTTTATTTATTTTTCTTATAAATTATTATTTTGTTGGAGTCTATTAAATCTGCTAAATTAATTTAGTCTATTCAATTTATTTATTTTTTCCGTTCCATAGTTTATTTTATTTCTTTTCTTTTCTCCAATTGACTAGGGTTGTTTTCTTCCCCCTTCTTTACAGACCAATGAGGCTTTGGAGGGATAGTAAAATGTAATATTGTATGCTTATTTGAAGATGAATAAATCTTAACATAATCATTGTGTTGCTGAACCTGTCAAGCGCAAAGCAGGGTGCCAGAAAATTTCTCTCTAGGAGCAAACAAAGATGGGGGAAATAAGTTCTCATTCTAGTGCTAGTTCTGGGGATCAAATGCCACTTGCGGCTGATGGCTGGTGACTGATGGGTAACCCTTTTTGTTCTTTTGAGGGACGAACACTGCCTGTCCAGTTTGGTCTGACTCTTACGGTTGGTGGTTCTGAAATAGGGGAAAGTACTGGAAGCCTTGGTACTACCGAGGAAGATTCTTCTAAAAGGGACGAAAAAGATAAACAAATCTCTTTCTAAAAATAACACACCCAATGTGGCAACAATGCCCATTAGGCATTTTTGTTTTTGTTTTTTGAGGGGGGTGGAGAGAGTGGACCTTGCTTGTCCGTCCATAATAATGATGATAACATTACTATTCTTTGTTTAGATGAATGACTTTGATATTGAGAGGCTTTTCGAATTAGCCTAATTTTTGCTTTCCACTCACGTCAGGCAGGTACGAAGAAAAGAATTTTCTGTCGGATGTGGGAAACAAATAAAAAATTAATTAGATCGACGATTTTAATAAAAAATTACCTCGGGCAAAATTAGGATTAGTGGGGGGGGGGCAAAGGTGAAAAAACCTTAAAATTGAAATCATTCATAGATAAAGCACTAATTAATACAAATTAAAGGCATTTTCCTATATAGAATGCTAATACAATATCCAAAATTAGGAAGATACACTTAGATGGAAAGAGAAGGAGAGTTTTCATATTTGTAACATTCTCTCGAATTATGGCCTATTCACAATAGTCCTCCCCCCCCCTAGAATATAAGATCCTGCGTATGTTTCTGACAGAGGGCAATTTGCAACTCCCGTTAAGTGAACTTAATTTGAAAAACTGGTCTTGTCAGCTCTCTGGTTTTTGGTTAGTCAAATTAGTTCGAGCACCCTTTCCAAAAACAGTAATTGGAATATTTGTCACAATAAAGCATAATGTAGTCTTCCCCCCCTCTTAAACCCTTCTGCAGAGAAACTGGAAAAGTCAGTTCCTTTTATTCAGTTCCATTTATTATTACAACAAAAATATTTACAAGAGCACTATTCCAATGGTCTCCATAAGGCTCCTTGGCCCGTAGTATGGAGGCTAAATACACTGAACTTAAAACCAATAAACAAAAGAATTCACTTCATTAAGTTAATACAATAATATAAGAAACTCAAGCAGCCAGAGAAGACACCAATCCCTGATGACATCTAAAACCTATCGATCTGTTAACCCCATCCAGCGCATAGGGCAAAAACAGCTACAATCCAAGCCCCTATAATAATAATAATAAGTCAAACAATAACAAACAAATTAAATTTAAACTAATCAATGTCATAATTGAAACTTTAAATATTCATTTTATATTTTAATGTAAGAAAATTCTTAAGCTAAAGTGGGGGCAACTATTTGGGGCGCGAAATACTTCGCGCCCCAGCAACTATTTAATTATCCTAGCTTATTTAATTATCCTAGCTATTATACTAGCTGGGTCCAGGCGGCTTTGCTACCTGGCCCCATCTAGTGGCACGCGGCAGGCTTCTACATATGGATTCTCATATGTATATACAACGGATATGTGGTAATTTTTAACTGCGTAAAACTTGTGGATATACAACATTCTTCGCTGTTCCATTGTCTGTGCATATAAATAGATTGTCCAGTTTACCGACTCTTGAGCATGCAACATATAATTGTCCATGGGAACAATCCGTGTTAAGATCTATAGCCTAGCCTACCGCATTTTTCTAATGATTGCCCTTGGGCTTTGTTGATGGTGATTGCAAATGCTAATCCGAATTGGGAATTGCAATCTTTTAAATTTGAAAAGACAGATCCGTTTGAATCATGGGAATGCAAGGAATAAGAACAGCCTCAGTCCTGTGGTGGCGCAGTGGGTTTGACCTTAGCTTGGTAATATGGGACCCAGAGATCGAATCATGCTGCAGGAATGCACCGCAGGGCCGACGCAGGGACCTTAGTAGTCAAGAAGCGTCTTTAATCTGATACAATATAAGAACAGCCTCACCCTCAGAAGGCCTTGTCAAGATTGTTGCCTCTATTACGTTTTCTCTGGTGTTTCCTTCTGGTGTGTCCTTTTTGGTACCATTGTAGGATTAATGGTACTTTCTCTTTGAGCCGCAAACATTTATTTTGAATAAAACGTCATACTGAATAAGACATCATATTGGATATGACACCATGTATTGAAATGAAAGCTTCCTTATATTGCAATGACGTCCTTTTGAATATGACGTAATATGTAGATTTTATATTTTTATTTTCTTTATTTTTTCTATCTTTTATTTATTTTATTTTCTTTATTTCTTATTTCTTTTATTTCCTTTTTCCCTTTTTTTCATTTTTTCTTAGATTTTTCTTTTTTAAATTTTTTTAGATTTTTATCTTTTTGATTTTTTTTAGTTTTTATTTTATTTATTTTTTTATTTTTTATTTTTTTATTTTTTTGTTTTTCCTTTTTTTTTTTTTTTAATAGATGGTAAATAGTTAAACAGACAAACAAACAGCATATTTTTATAGGAATAATACCGCGGTAACTGTTAATGCAGATTGTATTATTGAATACTTGATTAATATAGAGTGGTTCAGAAAGTGGAAAAGAACTGAAACCTGTTTTTTTTTTGTTTTGTTTTTTAATGATTGCCATTGGGCTGTGTTTTCTTTTTTTCCTCTTTTATTTTTTCCTTTTTTTAGTTTTTTTGTTTTCTTTTTTAGTTTCTTCTTTTTCTTTAGTTTTTTTCGTTTTATTTTTTTTCTCTTGTTTTTTATAGTTTTTGACCTTTTTTGCTTTTTTTATTTTTTAGTTTTTTTTTAGTTTTCTTTTTTTTATTTCTTTCTTTTTTTAGTTTTTTTTTAGTTTTTTCTTTTTTCATTTTTTTTTTGTTTTTCTTTTTACTTTTTTTAGTTTTTGTCTTTTTTCTTTTTTCATTTTTGTTTAGTTTTTTTTAATTTTTAAAAAAAATTTCTTTTTTTTTTATTTTTAGTTTTTTATTTTTAGTTTTTCCTTTTAATTTTTTTTGTTGTTTTAGTGTTTTTTCTTTTTGAGTTTTTTTTCTTTTTCCTTTTTTATTTTTTTACTTTTACCTTTTTTTTATTTTTTTTAGTTTTTTAGTTTTTTCCTTAGTTTTTCTGTTTTAGTTTTTTCTTTTTTTGTTTTTTTTTGTTACTTCTTTTTTTAATTTAAAAAAAATGGAATTATTAAGGATTTTGATGAAATGGAATACATTACCGGAAAGTGACTTAAACTCGCATCCTTCGAATACGAAAGAGAGCATCAAAGCCAATGTACTGCGGTAACTACTAATGTAGATTGTATTATTGAATATGTGATTAATATAGAGTGAATGAGTGATAGAGAAAATGAAAAAGAACTGAAACCTGTTGTCCTTATTTCTGCAGATCATTTAACCGGATAAATAAAAAATATTCTATGATTTTTTTCTTTTTTCTTTTGTTTTTTTTTGTGTTTTTTCTTTTTGAATTTTTTTTCTTTTTCCTTTTTTATTTTTTTACTTTTAACTTTTTTTATTTTCTTTATTTTTTTAGTTTTTTCCTTAGTTTTTCTTTTTTTAGTTTGTTCTTTTTTCGTTTTTTTTAGTTACTTCTTTTTTTAATTATTAAAAATGGAATTTTTGCATTGAAATACATTACCGGAAAGTGACTTGAACTCGCATCCTTCGAATACGAAAGAGAACATCAAAGCCAATGTACTGCGGTAACTACTAATATAGATTGGATTATTGAATATGTGATTAATATAGAGTGATAGAGAAAATGAAAAAGAACTGAAACCTGTTGTCCTTATTTCTGCAGATCATTTAACCGGATAAATAAAAAATATTCTATGATTTTTTCTTTTTTCTTTTGTTTTTTTTGTTTTTCTGTTTTTCTATTTTTTCAGTTTTTTTTCTTTTTTTTAGTTTCCGTTTTTTCTTTTTTTTCTTTTTTTTAGTTTTTTGTTTCCTTTTTCTTTTTTTCAAGTTTTTTCTTTTTTTTTAGTGTTTTTTCAAGTTTTTTTTTATTTTTTTCCTTTTTTTTATAGAAGATAGTGTAATAGACAGACAGCACATTTTTTATATATAGATACATTTTTGTGTATAGAGAGATGTAAGATAACTCTTAAGCTAAAGTGGGGATCTTAAGAATTAAATAATGGATATTTTTGTAGAAGCTCTTAATCCTGACTACACACAAGGATGCTATGCCGTAAAATCCAAATTATTTCTCTACCTCCGACAGATCTAACTACCCCCCTCTCCGCAGCATTACTCAAAATAATATTCAGGAAAAGCGTTGCTGCACATCGTACATCAGGGAGACTCAGTGCAGCCGAAGTTCCTTTGCGTCAATTTTCCGAAGAATGGATGGAAGAGCTGTTCATTTTTTTTGTCACGATGTCGTTTCTGACAATGTCACAATGTTACATTATCAGTGTCACAAGCAGTGCTTTCACTATACCCGAATTATTAGAGATTTTCTTAAAAGAAAATCGAACCCATGGATGAAAATAAACGTCAAAGGAAATTAGCAATTTTTCTGATGATTTTTTTTTATTCAAAAAAAATACTCAAAGTGTACCAAGCGACAAATGAGTTTAGTAAATTTGTAAGCATCTAAACCTATAATATACATTCAAAATTGCAAAAAAATTTTTTGATAACAAAGCCACTAACCAGTTGAATGCAATGACCAATTTAGTTGTTGTCTTTAACCTGGAATAATGAAATCATTGATTAGTCTCTGATTTATAGAAGTGGAGCTAGCCTTTCAAATGCTGTTTCTCTATGGACATGGACCTGTTCAATATATTTTTATTTTAGATGGCATCATAATCAAACACTCATCAAAGGAAAATATCCTAATTATTATTTGGGTGGAGAGGCGTCCTGTAGGGGCGCAATGTGATTGACCGCTACTTGTTAATACTTGTCATGCAATTGAAAATCAGATGCAGCAACCCACTGCAGGGATCGGCACTTGATCCTGGCGATGAAATTATGCCGAAGCTTCTCAATGGTAATCGAAACAAGAAAAAGGTCGTGTGGCGGGATTGATCTCTATGTAGTAATACTGGACCAGGAGTTCGATCTTAGATAAGATCATTGTATGTAAGGCGTCAATCTACCATAATCGCATCAATCTATGAATTATGATATCATATCCCTTGTCAAAAGATTGGTGTGTTATATCATCTTGTACATGAAGATGTAGTTTTTGTCCAAAGTAATACTTAAAAAAAAACTGCTATTTGCAAGATCACGTAGATATAGCAATTTTCTTGCAAATGACTGTTTCAAAAGCTCTATAAGACGTCCTGTAGCCCTCTTAGCGATGAAGAAAAAGATAAGCTAAAAAAAGAGACACATGAGTTCTTCCTATGCAGAAAAGGCCCTTGTTATTTTAGGTGAGGGGTGGAGGTTGGGCTCAAAGTTTCTTGTATGGGGTTTTGGCAATGGTGATTCTAGTGGTGTTCTGTTCGTATTGATCGGACATCATTTTTGAGGGTATTCAGGCGATTTTTTTTTAAATCCCACAAATTTAATTTTGCAACAATTTTTTACCATGATGAATAATCAAAATGATATTTACAACTCCTGAATCGTCCACAAATGGCAACTTTTCCTGACTAGACGGTTTTCTTTAAACTTGTTTTTAAGTTTTACAGACTATTTAAGAAAATAAATATTATTAATGAATTGAATTTGGTTTGCATTTCAATTTGCGTAAAGCAGGGTCGTCAAAAGACACCGGAACTTGTTGGCCCAAACAGTTGAGTTCATCACCTCATATTATTCTTCTTGTTATTCAGCTATCTCTGGGGGGTTTGTATTTACGCAAATAGATTTTTTTCGTAGATATGACGGTAACTCCTTGTGTAAGGTCCGATTTTTATCCTTCAATGACTAGTCATATTGCAGGGAATAAATTGCCTGAACCAGATCAAAGCAGCCACTTTCAGGTTGTTCAAACAAATTGTTAAAAATTTGTTGGTTTCTTAGAAGCTAGTTTATTTATTTTTCTTATAAATTATTATTTTGTTGGAGTCTATTAAATCTGCTAAATTAATTTAGTCTATTCAATTTATTTATTTTTTCCGTTCCATAGTTTATTTTATTTCTTTTCTTTTCTCCAATTGACTAGGGTTGTTTTCTTCCCCCTTCTTTACAGACCAATGAGGCTTTGGAGGGATAGTAAAATGTAATATTGTATGCTTATTTGAAGATGAATAAATCTTAACATAATCATTGTGTTGCTGAACCTGTCAAGCGCAAAGCAGGGTGCCAGAAAATTTCTCTCTAGGAGCAAACAAAGATGGGGGAAATAAGTTCTCATTCTAGTGCTAGTTCTGGGGATCAAATGCCACTTGCTGCTGATGGCGGGTGACTGATGGGTAACCCTTTTTGTTCTTTTGAGGGACGAACACTGCCTGTCCAGTTTGGTCTGACTCTTACGGTTGGTGGTTCCGAAATAGGGGAAAGTACTGGAAGCCTTGGTACAACCGAGGAAGATTCTTCTAAAAGGGACGAAAAAGATAAACAAATCTCTTTCTAAAAATAACACACCCAATGTGGCAACAATGCCCATTAGGCATTTTTTTGTGAGGGGCGTGGAGAGAGTGGACCTTGCTTGTCTGTCCATAATAATGATGATAACATTACTATTGTTTATTTAGATGAATGACTTTGATATTGAGACACTTTTCGAGTTAGCCTAATTTTTGCTTTCCACTCACGTCAGGCAGGTATGAAGAAAAGAATTTTCTGTTGGATTTGGGAAACAAAAAAAAAATTAATTTGATCGACGATTTTAATAAAAAAATACCTCGGGCAAAATTAGGATTAGTGGGGGAGGCAAAGGTGAAAAAACCTTAAAATTGAAATTTGTCATAGATAAAGCACTAATTAATAAAAACTGAAGGCATTTTCCTATATAGAATGCTAACACAATATCCAAAATTAGGAAGATACACTTAGATAGAAAGAGGAGGAGAGTTTTCATATTTGTACCATTCTCTCGAATTATGGCCTATTCACAATAGTCCCCCTAGAATATAAGATCCTGCGTATGTTTCTGACAGAGGGCAATCTGCAATTCCCATTAAGTGAACTTAATTTGAAAAACTGGTCTTGTCAGCGTTCTGGTTTTTGGTTAGTCGAATTAGTTCGAGCACCCTTTCCAAAAACAGTAATTGGAATATTTTTCACACAAAAAAGCATAATGTAGTCTTCCCCCCTTAAACCCTTCTACAGAGAAACTGGAAAAGTCAGTTCCTTTTATTCAGTTCCTTTTATTATTACGACAAAAATATTTACAAGAGCACTATTCCAATGGTCTCCATAAGGCTTCATGGCTCGTAGTATGGAGGCTAAACCCACTAAACTTAAAACCAATAAACAAAAGAATTCACTTCATTAAGTTAATAGAATAATTTAAGAAACTCAAGCAGCCAGAGAAGACACCCCCATCCCTGATCGATCCCCACATTTAAAACCTATGATCTGTTGACCCCATCCAGTGCAAAAAGCTACAATCCAAGCCCCTATAATAATAATAATAAGTCAAACAATAACAAACAAATCAAATTTAAACTAATCAATGTCATAATTGAAACTTTAAATATTCATTTTATATTTTAATGTAAGAAATTCTTAAGCTAAAGTGGGGGCAACTATTTGGGGTGCGAAATACTTCGCATCCCAGCAACTATTTAATTATCCTGTTGAACATGGAATTATTGCAGATTTTCACGACATGGACAAGATATGGCTTTCAAAAATGAGCTTCAAGTTGACCCAGAAAAATACCCAGTTTTACTCACAGAAGGTCCTCTTAACCCAATAGTTAAAAACGAAAAAATGACGCAGATCATGGTTGAGAGTTTAGGGACTATATATATATATATATATATATATATATATATATATATATATATATATATATATATATATATATATATAGACTAGCTGGGACCAGACGGCTTCACCACCTGGCCCCATCTAGTGGCACGCGGCAGGCTTCTACATATTGATTCTCATATGTATATACGACGGATATGTGCTAATTTTTAACTGCGTAAAACTTGTGGATATACAAGATTCTTCACTGTTCCATTCTCTGTGTATATAAATAGATTGTCCGGTTTACCGATTCTTGAGCATGCAACGTATAATCGTCCATGGGAACAATCCGTATCAAGATCTAAACCCCATTTTTCTAATGATTGACTTTGAGCTTTGTTGATGGTGATTGCAAATGCTAATCCGAAATGGGAATTGCAATCTTTTAAACTGAAAAGGCAGATCCGTTTGAGTCATGGGAATGCAAGGAATGAGAACAGCCTCACCCACAGAAGGCCGTGTCAAGATTGTTGCCTCTATTACGTTTCCTCTGGTGTTTCCTCCTGGTATGTCCTTTTTGGTACCATTGTAGGATTAGTGGTACTTTCTCTTTGAGCCGCAAACATTTATATTGAACTAGCTGTTGAGGTGGCGCTTCGCGCCACCCCAACACCTAGTTGGTGGGGGCGCTTCGCGCCCCCCCAAGCCACCCCCCACGTGCGTAAGTCGTTATGCGCCATTGTAGTCGTGTCCGTGTCCCACCTGTGAATACAGATATATATATATATATAAATATATATATATATATATATATATATATATATATATATATATATATATATATATATATATATATATATATATATATATATATATATATATATATATATATATATATATATATATATATATATATATATATATATATATATATATATATGTTTTTAACTACATAAAACTTGCGAATATACAACATTCTTCACTGTCCCATTGTCTGTGCATTTAAATAGATTGTCAGGTTTACCGACTCTTGAACATGCAACATATAATTGTCCATGGGAAAAACAATCCGTATTCAGATCTATACCTTATTATTCTAATGATAGCCCTTGAGCTTTGTTGATGGTGATTGCTAATCGAAAATTCCCTGTGTCCCCGTCGTCATTTATATATCCCCCTGTGCCCCCCAGCGTCCCCGTTGTAGTTGTGTCCCTGTGTCCCGGTCGTCATTTACATTCCCTGTGTCCTGGTCTTCATTTGTGTCCTGGTTTCCCACTCTGTAATTTCTCTTTGAGTGTCCCGGTTGTCTTTTATATTCCTTGTGTCCCGGTGTCCCGGTCGTCGTTTGTGTCCCGGTGTCCCGGTCTGTAATTTCTTTTTGACTGTCCCGGTCTGTAATTTCTCTTTGAGTGTCCAGGTCGTCATTTATATTCCCTGTGTCCTGGTCGTCATTTGTGTCCCGGTGTCCCGGTCTGTAGTGTCATCTTATAAAAACGTCATATACAAAGCCTTATATATACTTATAATGACGTCATATGCAAACCCACAAACAAACATACATACAACTTATTTTTATATATATGGATATAGTTTCTTTTTTAGTTTTTCTTTTTTTTTTAGTTTTGCAGCTGTTTTAGTTTTTTTTAGCTTTTTTTCTTTTTAGTTTTTTACGTTTTTATTTTTTTCCATTCTTTTAAGTTTTCTTCTTTATAGGTTTTTTCTTTTTTTAGCTTTTTTCGCACCATGTTAGTTACGCGCAATTCTAGTTGTGTCCCTGTGTCCCAACTGTGAATATAGATAGATGTATATATGTTTTTAACTACGTAAAACTTGCGAATATACAACATTCTTCGCTGTCCCATTGTCTGTGCATATAAATAGATTGTCAGGTTTACCGACTCTTGAACATGCAACATATAATTGTCCATGGGTAAAACAATCCGTATTCAGATCTATACCTTATTATTCTAATGATAGCCCTTGAGCTTTGTTGATGGTGATTGCTAATCGAACATTCCTTGTGTCCCGGTCGTCATTTATATACCCCCCTGTTATTTATATATATATATATATATATATATATATATATATATAATATATATATATATATATATATATATATATATATATATATATATATATATATATATATATATATATATACTAGCTGTTGGGGTGGCGCTTCGCGCCACCCCAACACCTAGTTGGTGGGGGCGCTTCGCGCCCCCCCCCAAGCCCCCCCGCGCGCGTAAGTCGTTACGCGCCATAATAGTTACGCGCCATTGTAGTTGTGTCCCTATGTCCCACCTGTGATATATATATATATATATATATATATATATATATATATATATATATATATATATATATATATATATATATATATATATATATATATATATATATATATATATATATATATATATATATATATATATATATATGGTTTTAACTACGTAAAACTTGCGAATATACAACATTCTTTGCTGTCCCATTGTCTTTGCATATAAATAGATTGTCAGGTTTACCGACTCTTGAACATGCAACATATAATGGTCCATGGGAAAACAATCTGTATTCAGATCTATACCTCATGATTCTAATGATTGCCCTTGAGCTTTGTTGATGGTGATTGCTAATCGACCATTCCCTGTCCCGGTGTCCCGGTCGTCATTTACATCCCCCTGTTTCCCCCGGTGTCCCCGTTGTAGTTGTGTCCCTGTGTCCCGGTCGTCATTTATATTCCCTGTGTCCCGGCCGTCATTTGTATCCCGGTGTCCCGGTCTGTATATACATTCGTTTTTTAGTTTTGTTTTTCTCCTTTATTTTTTTCCTTTTTTTTTCTTTTTATTTATATCCCCCTGTTTCCCCCGGTGTCCCCGTTGTAGTTGTGTCCCTGTGTCCCGGTCGTCATTTATATTCCCTGTGTCCCGGTCGTCATTTGTATCCCGGTGTACCGGTCTGTATATACATTCGTTTTTTAGTTTTGTTTTTCTCCTTTATTTTTTTCCTTTTTTTTTCTTTTTTAGTTTATTTAGATTTTTAGATTTTTTAGTTTTTTTAGTTTTTTTAGTTTTTTTAGTTTTTTAGCTTTTTTACTTTTTTTATTAGTTTTTAGTTTTTTTGTAGTTTTTGCCTTTTTTTAGTTTTTTCAGTTTTTTTTTTTAGTTTTTTATTGGTTTTTACCTTTATTTTAGCTTATTTTTCAGTTTTTTCCTTTTTTTTAGTTTTTTTTAGTTTTTAGTTTTTTTAGTTTTTACTTTTTTTAGTTTTTTTAGTTTTTTTAGTTTTTTAGCTTTTTTATTTTTTTTATTAGTTTTTAGTTTTTTTGTAGTTTTTGCCTTTTTTTAGTTTTTTTAGTTTTTTAGCTTTTTTATTAGTTTTTAGTTTTTTTTGTAGTTTTTGCCTTTTTTTAGTTCTTTTAGTTTTTTAGCTTTTTTATTTTTTTATTAGTTTTTAGTTTTTTTTGTAGTTTTTGCCTTTTTTTAGTTTTTTCAGTTTTGACGTCACCTGATCCAGTTTTTTCAGGTGACGTCACCTGATCCACGATCCACAGATCCACAGACAACTTATTTTTATATATATAGATAGTTTTTTTTTTTACTTATGTCCTGGTCTTCTTTTAGTTTTTACCTTTTTTAGTTTTTTTTAGTTTTTTAGATGAAAATTTTTTTTAGTTTTTTCCTTTTTTTCTTTTTAGTTTTTTATTGGTTTTTACCTTTATTTTAGCTTATTTTTCAGTTTTTTCCTTTTTTTATTTTTTTTTTATTTTTTATTTTTTTTAGTTTTTTACCTTTTTTTAGTTTTTTTAGTTTTTTTAGTTTTTTAGTTTTTTTACTTTTTTTATTAGTTTTTAGTTTTTTTTTGTAGTTTTTGCCTTTTTTTAGTTTTTTCAGTTTTTTTTTTTAGTTTTTTATTGGTTTTTACCTTTATTTTAGCTTATTTTTCAGTTTTTTCCTTTTTTTTAGTTTTTTTTAGTTTTTAGTTTTTTTAGTTTTTTATCTTTTTTTAGTTTTTTTAGTTTTTTTTAGTTTTTTAGCTTTTTTATTTTTTTTATTAGTTTTTAGTTTTTTTTGTAGTTTTTGCCTTTTTTTAGTTTTTTTAGTTTTTTAGCTTTTTTATTTTTTTTATTAGTTTTTAGTTTTTTTTGTAGTTTTTGCCTTTTTTTAGTTTTTCCAGTTTTGACGTCACCTGATCCAGTTTTTTCAGGTGACGTCACCTGACCCATCCACAGACAGACAACTTATTTTTATATATATAGATATATATATATATATATATATGTATATCTATATATATAAAAATAAGTTGTCTGTCTGTGGATGTGTGGATCAGGTGACGTCATGTTTCTGTGTTGACTGACGTCATGAAGTTAGTTGTCGTCATTTTTGCTATGACGGTGACGTCATTAGTGGTATTTAAGACATGCGTTCACGGAAAAATGTTTAATTGTAAAATGACTGAAGAACCTACAATGGCAACAGCCGAGGAAGCTGCTCAAAGAGTCTATGCCAAAAAACTTGCTGCTGATAGAGAAAGTAAGAAAAGAAAGTGTGCCGAGGAATCACAAGAACAGCAAGAAAACAGGCTTGCAGCTGATAGAGAAAGTAAGAAAAGAAAGCGTGCCGAGGAATCACAAGAACAGCAAGAAAACAGGCTTGCGGCTAAAGAACGCAAAACCGCGCAGTTAGATGAAAATCCACCTGGAAAGCGAGAGTCAAAACATATCAAAACTGAAAATGATAGCGATGATGATTGGGTTTGGGATTTTGACTTGGATAAGGTCATCAATGCCTACCAGATTTAAGTTAAAAAACAAAGGTTCGGCGATATGTACTTCATAGTTACGCTGAAAAATAAAGAAGAAAAAAAACTGAAAAAATGTAAAAAACTAAAAAAAACTAAAAAGAAAAAACACTCAAAGATAAATTACAGACCGGGACACAAATGACGACCGACACAGAGGGAATATAAATGACGACCGGGAACCTCAAAGAAAAATTACAGACTGGGACACCCGGACACAAATCACGACCGGGAATATAAATGACGACCGGGACGCAGGGACACAACTACAACGGGGACGCCGGGGGCACAGGCGGGATATATAATTGACGACTGAGACACAGGGATTGTTTGAATAGAAATTACAGACCGGGACATCGGGACACAAATGACGACCGGGACACTGGGACACAGGGAATATAAATGACGACCGGGACACAGGGAATATAAATGCTATTTATATGCACAGACAATGGGACAGCGAAGAATGTTGTATATTCGCATGTTTTATGTAGTTAAAAATATATATTTATATCTATCTCTATTCACAGGTGGGACACAGGGACACAGCTACAATGGCGCGTAGCTAATATGGCGCGTAACGACTTACGCGTGCGGGGGGGCTTGGGGGGGGCGCGAAGCACCCCACCAACTAGGTGTTGGGGTGGTGCGAAGCGCCACCCCAACAGCTAGTATATATCTATATATATAAAAATAAGTTGTCTGTGGATCTGTGGATCGTGGATCAGGTGACGTCATGTTTCGGCTGACGTCATGAAATTAGTTGCCATCATTTTTGCTTTGAAGGTGACGTCATTCAAGTTATATAAGACATATGTTCGCGTAGAATTCTATTAATGTTTAAGTTTACAATGACTGATGAAGATGCTCAAAGAGTCTATGCCAAAAAACTTGCTGCTGATAGAGAAAGTCAGAAAAGAAAGCGTGCCGAGGAATCAAAAGAACAGCAAGGAAACAGGCTTGAGGCTAAAGAACGCAAAACCGCAGTTAGATGAAGATCCACCTGGACAGCAAGAGTCAAAACATATTAAAACTGAAAATGATAGCGATGATGATTGGGTTTGGGATTTTGACTTGGATAAGGTCATCAATGACTACCAGATTTTAGTTAAAAAAACAAAGGTTCGGCGATATGTATTTCATAGTGAAGCTGAAAAATAAAGAAGAAAAAGAAAACTGAAAAAAGAAAAAAGAGAAATTACAGACTGGGATACCGGGACAAAAATGACGACCGGGACACAGGGAATATAAATGACGACCAGGACACAGGTATTTAAGAATATCGTTCAAAGACACATTTTTAATTGTAAGAAGACCGTTGAAAGAGAAATTTCTAATTGTAAAATGACTGAAAAACCTACAATGGCAACGGTACCACCATCGAAGTAGATAACCAGTGGGTTTACGGCCAACCTACCATCTTCAAAGATACCACGATAGGAAGACTCTACACCGTTCACCCCAATCAACATGAATGCTTCTTTCTACGCCTGCTTTTGGTGAATGTACCCGGTCCGACATCCTTTGAGTATTTGAGAACTGTAAACGGTACTATACATGACACTTACCGTAGTGCATGCCAAGCTCTGAATTTATTGGAGAATGACCAACACTGAGATAACTGCATCAATGACGAGTGCGAAACGTCAATCCCAAGTCAAATTCGTACACTTGCTCTCCATCAGCTCCTACAGAGTTATGGGAAAAATATAAGTCAAAAATGTCCGAAGATATACTCCATCGAAAACAGTTAGAGACGTCAGAAATGACTTTTGATTTTACATCAGAAATTTATAACGACACTTTAGTTATTATAGAAGATTTGTGCGTACGTATGGCAAACAAACCTCTTCAGGATTTGGGAATGCCTTCACCTAACCGTATCGCTGCTGTTTCGACATGTGTAGAATTGGATCGTGAACAAAGTTACAGTACGAGTGATCTATTGTCGTATGTACAAAATAACATTTACAAGTTAACGTCGGAACAAAAAGACATTTATGATACGATAGACTCAATTTCAGGACGTATACAACTACCTGCTGATTTCTGTAGTTTAGTGACGTCCAAAAATGAATTGATTGAAAAAGTATTTCCAAATATTCTAAAAAATTATAAAAATAATAAATGGCTTTTAGTTATTATAGAAGATTTGTGCGTACGTATGGCAAACAAACCTCTTCAGGATTTGGGAATGCCTTCACCTAACCGCATCGCTGCTGTTTCGACATGTGTAGAATTGGATCGTGAACAAAGTTACAGTACGAGTGATCTATTGTCGTATGTACAAAATAACATTTACAAGTTAACGTCGGAACAAAAAGACATTTATGATACGATAGACTCAATTTCAGGACGTATACAACTACCTGCTGATTTCTGTAGTTTAGTGACGTCCAAAAATGAATTGATTGAAAAAGTATTTCCGAATATTCTAAAAAATTATAAAAATAATAAATGGCTTTTAGTTATTATAGAAGATTTGTGCGTACGTATGGCAAACAAACATCTTCAGGATTTGGGAATGCCTTCACCTAACCGTATCGCTGCTGTTTCGACATGTGTAGAATTGGATCGTGAACAAAGTTACAGTACGAGTGATCTATTGTCGTATGTACAAAATAACATTTACAAGTTAACGTCGGAACAAAAAGACATTTATGATACGATAGACTCAATTTCAGGACGTATACAACTACCAGCTGATTTCTGTAGTTTAGTGACGTCCAAAAATGAATTGATTGAAAAAGTATTTCCGAATATTCTAAAAAATTATAAAAATAATAAATGGCTAAGTGAAAGAGCGATTCTCGCACCCAAAAATATAGACGTCCACGAAATCAACAATATTGTTTTGACCAAGATTCGAGACCAGGCAGTCCTTTGCAAGACAGTCGACACAGTTTTGGAACCAAATGAAGCGGTTAATTATCCATCTGAATTTTTAAATTCCATATATCTTTCAGGGTTTCCACCACACGTGCTACAACTAAAAATAGGCGTACCAATAATACTTTTAAGAAATATCAACCCACCAAAGCTTTGCAATGGCACGCGACTTGCCGTAAAAAAAACAATGGAAAGCCTAATAGAGGCGACAATCTTGACAGGGCCTTTTGAGGGTAAGGCTGTTCTTATTCCTCGCATTCCCATGATTCCAACGGATCTGCCTTTTCAATTTAAAAGATTGCAATTCCCAATTCGATTAGCATTTGCAATCACCATTAACAAAGCTCAAGGTCAATCATTAGAAAAATGTGGTATAGATCTTAATACTGATTGTTTTTCCCATGGACAATTGTACGTTGCATGTTCGAGGGTCGGTAAACCTGACAATCTATTTATATGCAGCGACAATTGGACAGCGAAGAATGTTGTATATTCGCAAGTTTTACGCAGTTAATTTGTATTGTATCCATCTATCTATCTATCTATATAAAAACGAGTTGTGTGTATGCATGTTTGTTTGTTTGTAAAAAGAGCGTTTGCATATGACGTCATTATTAGTGCATACGGCTTTGTATATGCACAGACAATGGGAAAGCCAAGAATGTTGTATATTCGCAATTTTTACGTAGTTTAACTCCTGCAGACGAAATGAATGCTTGCCTGAAAAATTCTAATTTATGGGCACACGTAAAAACATTAAATTAACTACAAATATGTGTGTCCGATTGCAAAAAGAATGATTATGGTCAAACATTTTCAGATCAATTGCTGGCAATTGGAAACGGAAAGCTTCCAGTAGTGGGAAAGCCAAAAATGTTGTATATTCGCAATTTTTACGTAGTTTGAAACACATATATAAATCTATCTATATTCACAGGTGGGACACAGGGACACAACTACAATGGCGCGTAACTAATATGGCGCGTAACGACTTACGCGCGCGGGGGGGCTTGGGGGGGCGCGAAGCGCCCCACCAACTAAGTGTTGGGGTGGCGCGAAGCGCCACCCCAACAGCTAGTATATATATATATATATCTATCTATATAAAAATAAGTTGTCTGTTTGTCTGTGGATCAGGTGTCGTCATTTTTCTGTGTCGGCTGACGTCATGAAATTACTTGTCGTCATTTTTGCTATGACGGTGACGTCATTAAAGATATTTAAGACATATATGTTCACGTAGAAATCTATTAATGTTTAAGTTTAAAATGACTGATGAACTTACAATGGCAAAAGCCGATGAAGATGCTCAAAGAGTCTATGCCAAAAAACTTGCTGCTGATAGAGAAAGTCAGAAAAGAAAGCGTGCCGAGGAATCAAAAGAACAGCAAGGAAACAGGCTTGAGGCTACAGAACGCAAAACCGCGCAGTTAGATGAAGATCCACCTGGACAGCGAGAGTCAAAACATCAAAACTGAAAATGATAGCGATGATGATTGGGTTTGGGATTTTGACTCGGATAAGGTCATCAATGCCTACCAGATTTTAGTTAAAAAAACAAAGGTTCGGCGATATGTATTTCATAGTGAAGCTGAAAAATAAAAAAGAAAAAATGTAAAAAACTAAAAAATACTAAAAAGAAAAAACACTCAAAGAGAAATTACAGACTGGGACACAAATGACGACCGGGACAGAGGAATATAAATAACGACCGGGACACTCAAAGAGAAATTACAGACTGGGATACCGGGACACAAATGACGGCCGGGACACAGGGAATATAAATGACAACCAGGACACAGGTATTTAAGAATATCGTTCAAAGACAAATTTTTAATTGTAAGAAGACCGTTGAAAGAGAAATTTCTAATTGTAAAATGACTGAAGAACCTACAATGGCAACGGTACCACCATCGAAGTAGATAACCAGTGGGTTGTTCCATATTCCCCATTAGTGCGAAACGTCAACCCCAAGTCAAATTCGTGCATTGTTTGGCATCATTTTAACAACTTGCTCTCCATCAGCTCCTACAGAGCTATGGGAAAAATATAAGTCAAAAATGTCCGAAGATATACTCCATCGAAAACAGTTAGAGACGTCAGATACGACTTTTGATTTTACATCAGAAATTTATAACTACACTTTAGTTATTATAGGTGATTTGTGCGTACGTATGGCAAACAAATCTCTTCAGGATTTGGGAATGCCTTCACCTAACCGTATCGCTGCTGTTTCGACATGTGTAGAATTGGATCGTGAAAAAAGTTACAGTACGAATGATCTATTGTCGTATGTACAAAATAACATTTCCAAGTTAACGTCGGAACAAAAAGACATTTATGATACGATAGACTCAATTTCAGGACGTATACAACTACCTGCTGATTTCTGTAATTTAGTGACGTCCAAAAATTAATTGATTGAAAAAGTATTTCCGAATATTCTAAAAAATTATAAAAATAATAAATGGCTAAGTGAAAGAGCGACTGTCGCACCCAAAAATATAGACGTCCACGAAATCAACAATATTGTTTTGACCAAGATTCGAGACCAGGCAGTCCTTTACAAGTCAGTCGACACAGTTTTGGAACCAAATGAAGCGGTTAATTATCCATCTGAATTTTTAAATTCCATAGATCTTTCAGGGTTTCCACCACACGTGCTACAACTAAAAATAGGCGTACCAATAATACTTTTAAGAAATATCAACCCACCAAAGCTTTGCAATGGCACACGACTTGCCGTAAAAAAAACAATGGAAAACCTAATAGAGGCCACAATCTTGACAGGGCCTTTTGAGGGTGTGGCTGTTCTTATTCCTTGCATTCCCATGATTCCAACGGATCTGCCTTTTCAATTTAAAAGATTGCAATTCCCAATTCGATTAGCATTTGCAATCACCATTAACAAAGCTCAAGATCAATCATTAGAAAAATGTGGTATAGATCTTAATACTGATTGTTTTTCCCATGGACAATTGTGCGTTGCATGTTCGAGGGTCGGTAAACCTGACAATCTATTTATATGCAGCGACAATTGGACAGCGAAAAATGTTGTATATTCGCAAGTTTTACGCAGTTACTTTGTATTGTATCTACCTATCTATCTATCTATATAAAAACGAGTTGTGTGTATGCATGTTTGTTTTTTTGTAAAAAGAGCGTTTGCATATGACGTCATTATTAGTGCATACGGCTTTGTATATGCACAGACAATGGGAAAGCCAAGAATGTTGTATATTCGCAATTTTTACGTAGTTTAACTCCTGCAGACGAAATGAATGCTTGCCTGAAAAATTCTAATTTATGGGCACACGTAAAAATATTAAAATTAACTACAAATATGCGTGTCCGATTGCAAAACGATGACTCTGGTCAAACATTTTTAGATCAATTGCTGGCAATTGGAAACGGAAAGCTCCCAGTAGTGGGAAAGCCAAAAATGTTGTATATTCGCAATTTTTACGTAGTTTGAAACACATATATAAATCTATCTATATTCACAGGTGGGACACAGGGACACAACTACAATGGCGCGTAACTAATATGGCGCGTAACGACTTACGCGCGCGGGGGGGCTTGGGGGGGCGCGAAGCGCCCCACAAACTAGGTGTTGGGGTGGCGCGAAGCGCCACCCCAACAGCTAGTATATATATATATATATATAAATAAGTTGTCTGTGTGTGTGTGTGTCTGTCGAGTGACGTCATGTTGGTGTGTCGACTGACGTCATGAAGTTAGTTGTCGTCATGTTTGTTATGACGGTGACGTCATTAAAGGTATTTAAGACATTCGTTCACGGAAAAATATTTAATTGTAAAATGACTGAAGAACCTACAATGGCAACAGCCGAGGAAGCAGCTCAAAGAGTCTATGCCAAAAAACTTGCTGCTGATAGAGAAAGTAAGAAAAGAAAGCGTGCCGAGGAATCACAAGAACAGCAAGAAAACAGGCTTGTGGCTGATAGAGAAAGTAAGAAAAGAGAGCCTGCCGAGGAATCACAAGAACAGCAAGAAAACAGGCTTGCGGCTAAAGAACGCAAAACCGCGCAGTTAGATGAAAATCAACATGGACAGCGAGAGTCAAAACATATCAAAACTGAAAATGATAGCGATGATGATTGGGTTTGGGATTTTGACTTGGATAAGGTCATCAAAGCCTACCAGATTTAAGTTAAAAAAACAAAGGTTCGGCGAAATGTACTTCATATTGACGCTGAAAAATAAAGAAGAAAAAGGAAGCTGAAAAAAGGAAAAAGGTAAAAACTAAAAAAAACTAAAAAGAAAAAACACTCAAAGAGAAATTGCAGACCGGGACACAAATGACGACCGAGACAGAGGGAATATAAATGACGACCAAGAACCTCAAAGAGAAATTACAGACTGGGACACCCGGAAACATATCACGACCGGGACACAGGGAATATAAATGAAGACCAGGACACAGGGACACAACTACAACAGGGACGCCGGGGCACAGGTGGGATATATAAATGACGACCGGGACACAGGGATTGTTCGAATAGAAATTACAGACCGGGACACCGGGACACAAATGACGACCGGGACACCGGGACACAGGGAATATAAATGACGACCGGGATGCTCAAAGAGAAATTACAAACTGGGACACCGGGACACAAATGACGACCGGGACACAGTGAATATAAATGACGACTGGGACACAGGGACACATCATTAGAATAATGAGGTATAGATCTGAATACGGCTTGTTTTTCCCATGGACAATTATATGTTGCATCTTCAAGAGTCAGTAAACCTGACTATCTATTTATATGGAGAGACAATGGGACAGCGAAGAATGTTGTATATTCGCATGTTTTACGTAGTTATTTATATTTATCTCTACTCACAGGTGGGACACAGGGACACAACTACAATGGCGCGTAACGACTTACGCGCGCGGGGGGGCTTGGGGGGCGCGAAGCGCCCCACCAACTGGGGATATTTATATATATATATATATTTATATATATATATATATATATATATATATATATATATATATATATATATATATATATATATATTTATATATAAATATATATATATATATATATATATATATATATATATATATTTATATATATATATATATATATATATATATATATATATATATATATATATATTATTTTCTCAGATTTTTTTTCTTATTTCGTAATTTTTTTTTTTTATTTTTTTTTTTAGTTTTTTTAGTTTTTATTAGTTTTAATTTTTTTTTCCTTTTTTAATTTTTTTTTAATAGATTGGAAATAGTGTAACAGACAAACAACCAGACAGACAAACAGCATAGTTTTATAGAAATAATACTGCGGTAACTGTTAATGCAGATTGTATTATTGAATACTTTATTAATATAGAAAGGTCGAGAAAATGGAAGTGACTTGAACTCACATCCTTCGAATTCGAAAGAGAGCATTAAAGCCAATGTACTGCGGCAACTGTTAATGCAGATGGTATTATTGAATACTTGATTAATATAGAGTGGTACAGAAAATGGAAAAGAACTGAAACCTGTTTGTTTTTAGTTTTTTTAAATGATTGCCATTGAGCTGTGTTTTTTTCTTTTTTTCCCTCTTTTATTTTTTCCTTTTTTTCAGTTTTTTTATTTCCTTTTTTAGTTTTTTTCTTTTTCTTTAGTTTTTTCTTTTTTTCTTTTTATTTTTTTCTTTTTTTCAATTTAGTTTTTTATAGTTTTTTACTTATTTGCTTTTCTTAGTTTTTTTCTTTTTTCTTAAGTTTCCTTTTTCTTCTTTTTTTAGTTTTGTCTTTTTTCCTTTTTTGAGTTTTTTCTTTTTTTAGCCTTTCTTTTTTTTATTTCTTTCTTTTTTAGTTTTTTCTTTTTTCAGTTTTTTTTTTTTTTTCTTTTTACTTTTTTTAGTTTTTCTTTTTTCTTTTTTTTAGTTTTTGTTTTTTTTCTTTTTTAATTTTTGTTTAGTTTTTTTTTAGTTTTTTTAATTTTTCTTTTTTTTAGTTTTTTATTTATTTTTAGCTTTTCCTTTTTAATTTTCTATTTTTTCCTTTTTGAGTTTTTTTCTTTTTCCTTTTTTTATTTTATTTATTTTTTTCTTTTTTTTTAGTTTTTTTAATTTTTTAGTTTTTTTTAAGTTCTTCTTTTTTTAGTTTTTTCTTTTTTTAGTATCTTCTTTTTTTTAATTAAAAAATTAAATATTATAGATTTTGATGAAACCAGTATCAATACATTACCGCTAAGTGACTTGAACTCGCATCCTTCGAATTCGAAAGAGAACATCAAAGCTAATGTACTGCGGTAACTACTAATATACATTGTATTGTTGAATATATGATTAATATAGAGTGATAGAGAAAATGGAAAAGAACTGAAACCTGTTGTCCTTATTTCTGCAGATCATTTAACCGGATAAATAACAATGTTCTATAGTTTTTTCTATTTTCTTTTGTTTTTTTTTGTTTTTTCTTTTTTTCTTGTTTTTTTTCATTTTTTTGTTTCCTTTTTTCTTTTTTATTGTTTTTTCCTTTTGTATTTTTTGTTTACTTTTTCTTTTTTTTCAAGTTTTTTTTAATTTTTTTCCCTTTTTTTTTATAGAAGATAGTGTAATAGACAGATAGTACATTTTTATATATAGATACATTTTTATATATAGAGAGATATAAGAAAACTCTTAAGCTAAAGTGGGGAGCTTAAGAATTAAATAATGGATATTTTTGTACAAGTTCTTAATCCTGACTACACACAAGGATACTATGCCTTAAAATCCAAATTATTTCTCTACCTTCGACAGATCAAACTACCCTTATCTCCGCGACATTACTCGAGAAAAATATTCGGCAAAAGCGTTGCTGCATATCGTACATCAGGGAGACTCAGTGCAGCTGAAGTTCCTTTGCGTCAATTTTCCGAAGACTGGATCGACGAGTTGTTCATTTTTTTTTTCACGATGTCGCTTTTGACAATGTTACAATGTGAGATTATCAGTGTCACAAGCAGTGCTTCCACTAAACCCGATTTATTAGGGATTTTCTTAAAAGAAAATTGAACCCATGGATGAAAATAAACGTCAAAGGAAATTAGCAATTTTTCTGATGATTTTGTTATTAAAAAAAATACTTACAGTGTACCAAGCGACAAATGAGTCTAGTAAATTTGTAAGCATTAAGCATATAATATACATTCAAAACTGCCAAAAAAAAGGGTTTGATAACAAAGCAACTAACCAGCTGAATGCAATGACCAATTTAGTTGTTGTCTTTAACCTGGAATAATGAAATCATTGATTAGTCTTTAATTTATAGAAGTGGAGTTAGTCTTTCAAATGCTGTTTCTCTATGGACATGGACCTGTTCAATATATTTTTATTTTAGATGGCATCATAATCGAACACTCATCAATGGAAAATATCCTAATTATTATTTGGGCGGAGAGGCGTCCTGTAGGGGCGCAATGCGATTGACCGCTGCTTGCTAATACTTGTCATGCAATTCAAAATCAGATGCAGCGACCCACTGCAGGGATTGGCACTTGATCCTGGCGATGAAATCATGCCGAAGCTTCTCAATGGTAATCGAAACAACAAAAAGGTCGTGTGGCGGGATTGATCTTTGTGTCGTAATACAGGACCAGGAGTTCAATCTATTGTATTGTATCAGGATAACGACGCTTCTTGACTACAAAGGTCCCTGCGTCGGCCCTGCAGTGCATTGCTGCAGCAGGATTCGAACTCTGGGTCCCGTATTACCAAGCTAAGGTCAAACCTACTGCGCTACCACAGGACAGGAGTTCGATCTAAGATAAGATCATTGTATGTAAGGCATCCATCTATCATAATGGCATCAATCTATGAATTATGATATCATATCCCTTGTCAAACGATTGGTGTGTGATATCATCTTGTACATGAAGATGTAGTTTTTGTCCAAAGTAATACTTCAAAAATTGCTTTTTGCAAGATCACGCAGATACCACAATTTTCTTGCAAATGAATGTTTCAAAAGCTCTATAAGATGTCCCATTGCCCTCTTAGCGATGAAGAAAAAGATAAGCTAAAAAAGAGACACATGAGTTCTTCCTATGCAGAAAAGGCCCTTGTTGTTTTAGGTGAGGGGTGGGGGTTGGGCTATAAGTTTTTTGTATGGGGTTTTTGCAATGGTGATTCTAGTGGTGTACTGTTCGTATTGATCGGACGTCATTTTTGAGGGTATTCAGGCGATTTTTTGAAAATCCCACAAGTTTAATTTTGCAACAATTTTTTACTATGATGAATAATCAAAATGATATTTACAACTCCTGAATCGTCCGCAAATGGCAACTTTTCCTGACTAGACGGTTTTCTTTAAACTTATTTTTAAGTTTTACAGACTGGTTTTTTGCAGCTATCGCTGCAACCAATTTTTTGTTTGTAAACCAATTTTTTGCAACCAATTTTTACAACCAATTTATTGTTTGCAGCTATCGCTGCAAACAATAAAATATCTATTCATACACAGTGAACAAACAATTGGAAACAATAACAAAAAATACCCTTTTATACTGCCGGGAATGCAGGGAGACACAAAAAATAATAGGAAAAACCAAGAAGGAGAACTAAACAAAAACACACACACCAAAGATTAAAAAGGACAAGCTATCACCAAGAGGCAAAACACTTTGCGCAGTCATTACCGTATTTCAACTCAACCCAGAGACATCAAGCGCACAGAGGCATTAATAAAAAAAAATATCCGATGATAAAAAAATGTTTTTCCAATTTTTATATCCGATTAACCATACGAGTGATATTTTTAAGCCGGCTTAGACAAAGTATCCCAGGCAGACTGAGAAGCCGTCAGAGGTTTGAAGTCTGATCTGAAGATAGACTGAACGGAATTTAAATGTTATCGTAGTTACAAAGATAGAAAGGGCACAGACAAAAGACGGACTAGTTCTGGAGGTCACGGGAACATCACCAGTTACTTGTAGAAGAAAAAAAAAACACATGAAACAATAATATAAAGTGACTTAAAATCAAGCAACAGCTTATTTACTGACACGTATTTCAAAGACAAAGTTTCATGCTCTGTCGTATACGTCAGACAACAGTATCAAAGGGGACCAAATAGTTTATGTCCAACTAATAGGCCAATAAGATACGTAAAACTGAATTAAACAGTGATACAAATTTTCAGAACTGACTCAGGAAAATTTGTTGAGTGTCGAGATTCCTCGATGTCTCCTAGAACATATTCTCATCGACAAGAACACCTAGGAACCGAAAAGAACAATCACTAGGTGTACTGAGACAACCCCTTGAAAGATGAATTTCCGAAAGTTGGGGGCAAGGCTGAGAAATTTATGAAAAATTCAGCAACTTCGGTTTGGCAGGATTAAGGGGTCAGGCAATTAGACTGGAACTGTAGAATTGCTCTTTCAAACAAAACAGTTAATTTGAAATGGATCTCAGGCACTGTTCTGGAAGTAGTTCCAAGGATACTCTGGTCAGTGATGGTAATTAGAGTGTCCTCATTCGTTGATGGAGCTCTAAGTTTGTGCAAAGGGAATATTTGGACTAAAATAGACAAAAACAACGCGTTTGTTTTTGGTTGCATCACAGAAATAAAATCACTGACATACATGTTAGTGACTTTTTTGTTAGGTACGTGATATATACTATTTTTTATTCTATCTTTTTCCTGTGCATATCAATATCCTTGTGGGTCCAAGCTCAACCAGACTTGGTAAGAACTATCTGTTGGTGTGGCGCTTCGCACCTAGTTGATGGACGTGCGTAAGTTGTTACGCGCCATATTAGTTACGCGCCATTGTAGTTGTGTCCCTGTGTCCCACCTGTGAATATGTATATATATATATATATAAATATATATATATATATAATATATATATATATATATATATATATATATATATATATATATATATATATATATATATATATATATATATATATATATATATATATATATATATATATATATATATATATGTTTTTAACTACGTAAAACTTGCGAATATACAACATTCTTCGCTGCCCCATTGTCTGTGCATATGAATAGATTGTCAGGTTTACCGACTCTTGAACATGCAACATATAATTGTCAATGGGAAAACAATTCGTATTCAGATCTATACCGCATTTTTCTAATGATTGCCCTTGAGCTTTGTTGATGGTGATTGCTAATCGAATATTCCCTGTGTCCCCATCATCATTTATATATTTCCCCTGTGCCCTTCCAACGTCCCCGTTGTAGTTGTGTCCCTGTGTCCCGGTTCATTTATATTCCATGTGTCCCGGTCGTCATTTGTGTCCCAGTGTCTCGGTCTGTAATTTCTCTTTGAGTGTCCCGATTGTCATTTATATTCCCTGTGTCCCGTTGTATTGATCTTGATTTTCGATTTGGGCACCAAACGACTTCATTTGGAAACATGAGTTATATTTTCTGATGTTTAATAAAAAAAAACGCTTAGATTCTGACTTAGTTCCAGTAAGCAAAGTTTTCAATGGCTCTGGTGGTGCAGCCAGTTGGGGAAGTTTAACTTTTCCTGAGACGCAACACATTCCCATTGTTTCACCATTAAATTTCAAGGCCTTGCAATAGGGACAAATTTTAGACTTAGTCCCGATTTGAATACATCTACTCAAGCTATAATCATCGACTGGGCTGTACCTGAATGCCAGGCGATAATTTTCATGTTTCTCTTGTGATTCCTCGGCACACTTTCTTTTGGCATTATCTCTTTGAGCCGCAAGCCTGTTTTCACGTTGTTCTTGTGATTCCTCGGCATGCTTTCTTTTGGCATTATCTCTTTGAGCCGCAAGCCTGTTTTCACGTTGTTCTTGTGATTCCTCGGCATGATTTTTTTCGGTAATTTCTCTTTGAGCCTCAAGCCTGTTTTCACGTTGTTCTTGTGATTCCTCGGCACGCTTTCTTTTGATTTTATCACTTTGAGCCGCGAGCCTGTTTTCACATTGTTCTTGTGATTTCTCGGCACGATTTTTTTTGGTAATTTCTCTTTGAGACGCAAGCCTGTTTTCACGTTGTTCTTGTGATTCTTCGGCACACTTTATTTTCTTACTCTCTCTTCTGGCCGCAAGCCTTTTGGCATTAACTCTTTGAGCCACTTCCTCGGCTGTTTCTTCTGAAATTGTAGGATTTATACTAAAATTTCTCTTCGAAATAACTTTTTGAGCAGCTTCCTTGGCTGTTTCTTCTGCCATTGTAGGATTTATACTGAAATTTCTCTTTGAGCCGCGTGCCTGTTTTCACGTTGTTCTTGTGATTCCTCGGCTCGATTTTTTTTGGCAATTTCTCTTTGAAAAGCAAGCCTGTTTTCACGCTGTTCTTGTTATTCATCGGCACGCTTTCTTTTCTTACTTTCTCTATTAGCTGCAAGTCTTTTGGCATTAACTCTTTGAGCAGCTTCCTCGGCTATTCCTTCTGCCATTGTAGGATTAATACTAAAATTTCTCTTTGAATTAATTCTTTGAGCAGCTTCCTCGGCTTTTTCTTCTGCCATTGTAGGATTTATACTAAAATTTCACTTTGAATCGCCCCCTTATATACCTATAATGACGTCATATGCGTACAAACATAAAACTTATTTATATATATATATATATAGATTTCAAGGCCTTGCAATAGGGACAAAATTTAGACATAATCCCAATTTGAATACATCACTCAAGCTATAATCATCGACTGGGCTGTACCTGAATGCCAGGCGATTATTTTGACATTGCTCTTGTGATTCCTCGGCACGCTTTCTTTTGGCATTATCTCTTTGAGCCGCAAGCCTGTTTTCACGTTGTTCTTGTGATTCCTCGGCATGATTTTTTCCGGTAATTTCTCTTTGAGCCTCAAGCCTGTTTTCACGTTGTTCTTGTGATTCTTTGGCGCAATTTTTTTTTGGTAGTTTCTCTTTGAGAAGCAAGCCTGTTTTTAAGTTGTTCTTGTGATTCATCGGCACGCTTTCTTTTCTTAATTTCTCTTTTAGCCGCAAGCCTTTTGGCATTAGCTTTTTGAGCCGCTTCCTCGGCTGTTTCTTCTGCCATTGTAGGATTTATACTAAAATTTCTCTTTGAATTAACTCTTTGAGGAGCTTCCTCAGCTGTTTCTTCTGCCATTGTAGAATTTATAATGAAATTTCTCTTTGAATCACCTCTTATATACTTATAACTACGTCATATACAAAGGCTTATATGCTTATAATGACGTCATATGCGTACAAACATACAACTTATTTCTATATATATACTAGCTGTTGGGGTGGAGCTACGGTCCACCTCAACACCTAGTTGGTGGGGGCGCTTCGGGCCCCCCCCCCAAGCCCCCGCGCGCGCTTAAGTCGTTACGCGCCATATTAGTTACGCACCATTGTAGTTGTGTCCCTGTGTCCCTCCTGTGAATATATATATATATATATATATATATATATATATATATATATATATATATATATATATATATATATATATAAATAAGTTGTCTGTCTGTGTGTCTGTCTGTCTGTCAGGTGACGTCATGTTTCTGTGTTGACTGACGTCATCAAGTTAGTTGTTGTCATTTTTACTACGACGGTGACGTCATTCAAGATATTTAAGACATGCGTTCACGGAAAAATGTTTCATTGTAAAATGACTGAAGAACCTACAATGGCAACAGCCGAGGAAGCTGCTCAAAGAGTCTATGCCAAAAAACTTGCTGCTGATAGAGATTAAATAAAAAAACAAGTTTTTTTAAATGAAAGTAAGGAGCGACATTAAAACTTAAAACGAACAGAAATTACTCCGTATATGAAAGGGGCTTTTCCTCCTCGACACCCCGCTCCTTACGCTGAAGTTTTTTATTGTTTTAAAAAGTAGAGTTGCGAGAAAGAATCAAACTTTAGCGCAAGGAGCGGGGTGTCGAGGAGGAAAAGCCCCTTTCATATACGGAGTAATTTCTGTTCGTTTTAAGTTTTAATGTCGCTCCTTACTTTCATTTAAAAAAACTTGTTTTTTTTATTTAATTTCTGAAAGTTTTTTAATTAATGCATGACTGATTTTGGTTCTCCGTACATAAATTATTAAAATGAAATTTGCATATTAATTATTTTTTTGGCTAAATGGCTTTCTCTTAGTTTTGTTCAGACGATTTTGAGAAATAAGGGGTGGGGAAGGAGGTCTTGTTGCCCTCCAATTTTTCGGTTACTTAAAAAGGCAACTAGATCTTTTATTTTTAACGAACGTTTTTATTAGTAAAAAAAAATACGTAACTTAAGAATTAACTTACGTAACAAACTTTTATATTCTTATATTTTTGATTATATATATGAGGGGGTTGGTCCCCTCGTTAATACCTCGCTCTTCACACTAAATCTTGTTTTATCCCAATTCTTTAAGAATGACCCCTGAATCAGAAAGCCCGTAGAATAAATAGTTGAAATTATTTAAAAAAATTTTAGCATAAAGAGTGAAGTGTTTATCTCCTCTTAAATACCTCACTCTTTATGCTAAAGTATTTTTAGAACCCCTCATATGCGTAATAATCTCTGTTCCTTTTTAAGTTTTAGTGCTTCTCCTTACTTTCAATTGAAAAAACTTTTTCATGTTTATATTTTCATTGTTTTTTTTTTATAGTAATGCTAGAAAGTCCTGCGCCCTTTTAATTGAATTTCTCTTCCCCCATGAAATATTCCTCCAAGGAAAGATCCTCCCATATAGCCCCCTCCCCTGAACCCCACAACCAAACCAAAAAAATCCCCCTGATAACGTCGGTACACTTCCCAGTAACCATTACTGTATGTAAACATTGGTCAAAGTTTGTAACTTGCAGCCCCTCCCCCAGGGACTGTGGGGGGTAAGTCATCCCCAAAGACATAGTTATTATGGTTTTCGACTATGCGGAACAAAATGGCTATCTCAAAATTTTGATCCGTTGACTTTGGGAAAAAAATGAGCGTGGAAGGGGGCCTAGGTGCCCTCCAATTTTTTTGGTCACTTAAAAAGGGCACTAGAACTTTTCATTTCCGTTAGAATGAGCCCTCTTGCAACACTCTAGGAACACTTGGTCGATACAATGACCCCTGGGAAAAAAAAAACAAAAACAAATAAACACGCACCCGTGATTTGTCTTCTGGCAAAAAATACGAAATTCCACATTTTTGTAGATTGGACCTTGAAATTTTTTCTATAGGGTTCTCTGATACGCTGAATGCGATGATGTAATTTTTGTTAAGATCCTATGACTTTTAGGGGGTGTTACCCCCTATTTTCGAAAATAAGGCAAATTTTCTCAGGCTCGTAACTTTTGATGACAATAACTAAACTTGATGAAACTTATATATTTGAAATCAACATAAAAATCCGATTCTTTTGATATATCTTTTAGCATCGAAATTCCGTTTTTTAGAGTTTCGTTTACTATTGAGCCGGGTCGCTCCTTACTACAGTTCGTTACCACGAACTGTTTGAAAGTAAGAAAAGAAAGCGTGCCGAGGAATCACAAGAACAGCAAGAAAACAGGCTTGCAGCTGATAAAGAAAGTAAGAAAAGAAGGCGTGCCGAGGAATCACAAGAACAGCAAGAAAACAGGCTTGCGGCTAAAGAACGCAAAACCGCGCAGTTAGATGAAAATCCACCTGGAAAGCGAGAGTCAAAACATATCAAAACTGAAAATGATAGCGATGATGATTGGGTTTGGGATTTTGACTTGGATAAGGTCATCAATGCCTACCAGATTTAAGTTAAAAAACAAAGGTTCGGCAATATGTACTTCATAGTGACGCTGAAAAATAAAGAAGAAAAAAAAAACTGAAAAAATGTAAAAAACTAAAAAAAAAAACTAAAAAGAAAAAACACTCAAAGATAAATTACAGACGGGACACAAATGACGACCGACACAGAGGGAATATAAATGACGACCGGGAACCTCAAAAAAAAAATTACAGACTGGGACACCCGGACACAAATCACGACCGGGACACAGGGAATATAAATGACGACCGGGACACAGGGACACAACTACAACGGGGACGCCGGGGGCACATGCGGGATATATAAATGACGACCGGGACACAGGGATTGTTCGAATAGAAATTACAGACCGGGACACCGTGACACAAATGACGACCGGGACACCGGGACACAGGGAATATAAATGAGGACCGGGACACTCAAAGAGAAATTACAAACTGGGACACCGGGACACAAATGACGACCGGGACACAGGGAATATAAATGACGACCGGGACACAGGGACACATCATTAGAATAATGAGGTATAGATCTGAATACGACACCTAGTTGGTGGGGCGCTTCGCGCCCCCCCCCCCCCAAACCCCCCCCCCCCCGCGTGCGCGTAAGTCGTTACGCGCCATATTACTTACGCGCCATTGTAGTTGTGTCCCTGTGTCCCACCTGTGAATATAGATAGATTTATATATGTGTTTAAAACTAAGTAAAAATTGCGAATATACAACATTTTTGGCTTTCCCACTACTGGGAGCTTTCCGTTTCCAATTGCCAGCAATTGATCTGAAAATGTTTGACCAGAGTCATCGTTTTGCAATCGGACACGCATATTTGTAGTTAATTTTAATATTTTTACGTGTGCCCATAAATTAGAATTTTTCAGGCAAGCATTCATTTCGTCTGCAGGAGTTAAACTACGTAAAAATTGCGAATATACAACATTCTTGGCAATCCCATTGTCTGTGCATATACAAAACCGTAAGTACTAATAATGACGTCATATGCAAACGCTCTTTTTACAAACAAACAAACATGCATACACACAACTCGTTTCTATATAGATAGATAGATAGATAGATACAATACAAATTAACTGCCTAAAACTTGCGAATATACAACATTCTTCGCTTGCCAATTGTCGCTGCATATAAATAGATTGTCAGGTTTACCGACCCTCGAACATGCAACGTACAATTTTCCATGGGAAAAACAATCAGTATTAAGATCTATACAACATTTTTCTAATGATTGACCTTGAGCTTTGTTAATGGTGATTGCAAATGCTAATCGAATTGGGAATTGCAATCTTTTAAATTGAAAAGGCAGATCCGTTGGAATCATGGGAATGCGAGGAATAAGAACAGCCTCACCCTCAAAAGGCCCTGTCAAGATTGTGGCCTCTATTAGGTTTTCCATTGTTTGTTTTTACGGCAAGTCGCGAGCCATTGCAAAGCTTTGGTTAGTTGATATTTCTTAAAAGTATTATTGGTACGCCTATTTTTAGTTGTAGCACGTGTGGTGGAAACCCTGAAAGATCTATGGAATTTAAAAATTCAGATGGATAATTAACCGCTTCATTTGGTTCCAAAACTGTGTCGACTGACTTGTAAAGGACTGCCTGGTCTCGCATCTTGGTCAAAACAATATTGTTGATTTCATTGACGTCTATATTTTTGGGTGCGAGAATTGCTCTTTCACTTAGCCGTTTATTATTTTTATAATTTTTTAGAATATTCGGAAATACTTTTTCAATCAATTCATTTTTGGACGTCACTAAATTACAGAAATCAGCAGGTAGTTGTACACGTCCTGAAATTGAGTCTATCGTATCATGAATGTCTTTTTGTTCCGACGTTAACTTGGAAATGTTATTTTGTACATACGACAATAGATCACTCGTACTGTAACTTTGTTCACGATCCAATTCTACACATGTCGAAACAGCAGAGATACGGTTAGGTGAAGGCATTCCCAAATCCTGAAGAGGTTTGTTTGCCATACGTAAGCACAAATCTTCTATAAAAACTAAAGTGTAGTTATAAATTTCTGATGTAAAATCCAAAGTCATATCTGACGTCTCTAACTGTTTTCGATGGAGTATATCTTCGGACATTTTTAACTTATATTTTTCCCATAACTCTGTAGGAGCTGATGGAGAGCAAGTTGTTAAAATGATGCCAAACAATGCACGAATTTGACTTGGGGTTGACGTTTCGCACGCGTCATTGATGCAGTTATCCCAGTGTTGGTCATTCCCCAATAAATTCAGAGCTTGGCATGCACTACGGTAAGTGTCATGTATAGTACCGTTTACAGTTCTCAAATACTCAAAGGATGTCGGACCGGGTACATTCACCAAAAGCAGGCGTAGAAAGAAGCATTCATGTTGATTGGGGTGAACGGTGTAGAGTCTTCCTATCGTGGTATCTTTGAAGATGGTAGGTTGGCCGTCGACTGACTTACCCTGTTTTCGACGTTCAAATACTTTAATTTTAGTATTCCACGTGTAATACGAAGGCACTTAAGTATACAGCAGTTTTTTTGCAAAAGAATCATTTTTGCAAAGCGAAAAAAAGCTGTTAATTTTGTATCCGGTGGATTCAGGGCTCTTTGTTGCACGTTGGTTTCTGAGAAATAAACACGTTGACCATTCTGTAAATGTACCGCTAAGTGAACAACAGCTGGACTACGTTCATGTATCGGAAATGAAAGACTTCGCCAAACAGCTTCATTACTGCTTATGTATCTTCCAGCCTGATATTGTACGATTTCGTCGAAATCTTTGGTTTCGGGCTGCAAGCCAAAAACTGCCATGTCACTGCCTTTGTTGACGTATTTACATATATATTTGATTGCCTTTACGGAGTTACAGTATTCAACGTTTATGTGTGCATTAAATGTTTTTGATAATAATGGGAAATATGGAACAACCCACTGGTTATCTACTTCGATGGTGGTACCGTTGCCATTGTAGGTTTTTCAGTCATTTTACAATAAGAAATTTCTCTTTTAATGGTCTTCTTACAATTAAAAATTTGTCTTTGAACGATATTCTTAAATACCTGTGTCCTGGTCGTCATTTATATTCCCTGTGTCCCGGTCGTCATTTGTGTCCCGGTATCCCAGTCTGTAATTTCTCTTTGAGTGTCCCGGTCGTTATTTATATTCCCCCTGTCCCGGTCGTCATTTGTGTCTCGGTCTGTAATTTCTCTTTGAGTGTTTTTTCTTTTTAGTGTTTTTTAGTTTTTTACATTTTTTCTATTTTCAGTTTTCTTTTTCTTCTTTATTTTTCAGCTTCACTATGAAATACATATCGCCGAACCTTTGTTTTTTTAACTAAAATCTGGTAGGCATTGATGACCTTATCCAAGTCAAAATCCCAAACCCAATCATCATCGCTATCATTTTCAGTTTTGATATGTTTTGACTCTCGCTGTCCAGGTGGATCTTCATCTAACTGCGCGGTTTTGCATTCTTTAGCCTCAAGCCTGTTTCCTTGCTGTTCTTTTGATTCCTCGGCACGCTTTCTTTTCTGACTTTCTCTATCAGCAGCAAGTTTTTTGGCATAGACTCTTTGAGCATCTTCATCGGCTTTTGCCATTGTAAGTTCATCAGTCATTTTAAACTTAAACATTAATAGATTTCTACGTGAACATATATGTCTTAAATATCTTTAATGACGTCACCGTCACAGCAAAAATGACGACAACTAACTTCATAACGTCAATCGACACAGAAACATGACGTTACCTGACAGACAGACACACAGACAGACAACTTATTTTTATATATTTATATATATATATATATATATATATATATATATATATATATATATATATATATATATATATATATATATATATATATATATATATATATATATATATTTAACTACGTAAAACTTGTGAATATACAACATTCTTGGCTGTCCCATTGTCTGTGCATATAAATAGATTGTCAGGTTTACGGACTCTTGAACATGCAATATATAACTGACCATGGGAAAAACAATCTGTATTCAGATCTATACCTCATAATTCTAATGATTGCCCTTGAGCTTTGTTGATGGTGATTGCTAATCGAACATTCCCTGTGTCCCCGTCGTCATTTATATGTCCTGGTAGTCATTTGTGTCCCGGTGTCCCAGTCTGTAATTGCTCTTTTAGTGTCGCGGTCGTCATTTATATTCCCTGTGTCCCGGTGTCCCGGTCGTCATTTTTGTCTCGGTCGTCATTTGTGTTCCGGTGTTCCGGTCAGTAATTTCTCTTTGAGTGTCCCGGTCGTTATTTATATTCCCTGTGTCCCGGTCGTCATTTGTGTCCCGGTGCTTTGTTGATGGTGATTGCTAATCGAACATTCCTTGTGTCCCGGTCACTTTCTCTTTGAGTGTCCCGGTCGTCATTTATATTCCCTATGTCCCGGTGTCCCGGTCGTCATTTGTGTCCTGATGTCCCGGTTTGCAATTTCGTCAGTCGACAAACATGACGTCAGTCGACACACAAACATGACGTCACTGGACACACAGACACACAGACAACTTATTTTTATATATATAGACTAGCTGTTGGTATAGACCTAGTTGTTGGGGGTGCTTCGCGCCCCACCAAGCCCCCCGCGCGGGTAAGTCATTACGCGCCATATTAGTTACGCGCCATTGTAGTTGTGTCCCTGTGTACCACCTATGAATATAGATAGATTTATATATGTGTTTTGAACCACATAAAACTTGCGAATATACAACATTCTTGGCTTTCCCATTGTCTGTGCATATACAAAGCCTTATGTACTATTTTTAGTTTTAGCACGTGTGGTACATTCACCAAAAGCAGGCGTAGAAAGAAGCATTCATGTTGATTGGGGTGAACGGTGTAGAGTCTTCCTATCGTGGTATCTTTGAAGATGGTAGGTTGGCCGTCGACTGACTTACCCTGTTTTCGACGTTCAAATACTTTATTTTTAGTATTCCACGTGTAATACGAAGGCACTTCAGTATACAGTAGTTTTTTTGCAAAAGAATCATTTTTGCATAGCGAAAAGAAAGCAGTTAACTTTGTATCCGGTGGATTCAGGGCTCTTTGTTGCACGTTGGATTCTGAAAAATAAACACGTTGACCATTCTGTAAATGTACCGCTAAGTGAACAACAGCTGGACTACGTTCATGTATCGGAAATGAAAGAATTCTCCAAACAGCTTCATTACTGCTTTTGTATCTTCCAGCCTGATATTTTACGATTTCGTCGATATCTTTGATTTCGGACTGCAAGCCAAAAACTGCCATGTCACTGCCTTTGTTGACGTATTTATATATGTATTTAATTGCATTTACGGAGTTACAGTATTCAACGTTTATGTGTGCATTAAATGTTTTTGATAATAATGGGGAATATGGAACAACCCACTGGTTATCTACTTCGATGGTGGTACCGTTACGCTTCTTTATTATTGCTGTTTTACCGCCATCTTCAGTAGATTTTCTTCTATATTGTGGGTAACCATCATTGCCAATAATTGTGTTGGATACTAAAAGTCGAGGATATTGCTTTGTGCACCTTCCTTTGGCCATGCATGGTGAATTTTCGTTCAGTGCACCGCAATGTCCATGTTTCATATTTTTTACAACAATATCATATAACCCTTTATCGACATTTTCATCAGGTATTTCAGCGGAAATCACATCATCAATTTCTTTAGAAGTAATTTTATTATGTAACCAGATATATGTGCGTGTGGCAAACCTCGTTTTAGCCATTCCACTGAGTACATCCAGCATCACACTGACCCAAACACTTCAAGTTTTACTATGTAGTTTATCAGTGATTTCAACTTTTGCCGGAAGACACGGGCCGTAATGTCATGTCTATGAACCGCCGATTGTCCTTGAAGTAAAAGCTGCTGTATCTCGTCCCAAGATTGATTACATGTAAATGTAATAAATAAATCTGGACGACCATAGAGACGAACATACGCAATAGCATCTTGAGCCTATTCATGCATATGACTGGGACTGCCAGCATATGACGAAGGTAAAATCGTTAATCTTCCAACGTTTGTGGTATTACCGTCATTTACAACTACATCTCGCAAAAGAATGTATTGTTCAGAGCATAGCTTGGTCTGATTGAGACGGATATATAGCAAACGTTCTGATTCAATTTTTGCATACATATCAACGACATATTGGTGAAACAATTGACGGCATTTTAAAATATAATTGTCTTCATCCTGTCGAATCATTAGTCTACAGGAATAGTAATGCATTGCACTGCATTTCTTATTCATTTCTTTGTTAGTGGTTGGATTCATCAATTTAATATTAAAGTGATAGCCGTCGGCTCCATCCCATAAAATGATAGGATATTGTAGGGCATTGTAGCATCGATGAGTTTCAGCAATTTTTACCAACTGAGCGTTTCGCTTATGAAGAATAATATCTCGAGGTAAAAACTGATCATCGACCATAACGATTGCCACTTCGTCGATAGTTGGAGCATTGTATCTACGCACATGTTGGCCAGGAGGCGTTTTGATAGCGGAAATAACAATTTTATGCGTATCAGTAGGCATCAAATTGGTGGCTATTTTGAACAGACGTACTAAATTATTATTTTCGTGGAAAAGATGTTGCAATTGGGAAACGATTGTCCTTTCAACGTTGGGAGAAATTTCGCAACGTGCATTCAATTCAGAATTTCTATCACTGATGAAGTATAATTGTAAAAATTTATGATTCTCGCCTGAGAATGGTAGAAGGGACCCTGCTCTATGGTAAATTTGCCCCTTTACTTTGAAAGTAGGCATAAATTGATCTGGATTTTCGATTTGGGCACCAAACGACGTCATTTGGAAACATGAGTTATATTTTCTGATTTTTAATAAAAAAAACGCTTAGATTCTGACGTAGTTCCAGTAAGCAAAGTCTTCAATGGGTCTGGAGGTGCAGCCAGTTGAGGAAGTTTAACTTTTCCTGAGGCGCAACACATTCCCATTGTTTCACCATTGAATTTCAAGGCCTTGCAATAGGGACAAATTTTAGACATAGTCCCAATTTGAACACATCTACTCAAGCTATACTCATCAACTGGGCTATACCTGAATGCCATGCGATAATTTTCACGTTGCTCTTGTGATTCCTCGGCACGCTTTCTTTTGGCATTATCTCTTGAAGCCGCAAGCCTGTTTTTACGTTGCTCTTGTGATTCCTCGACACGCCTTCTTTTTTCACTTTCTCTTTTAGCAGCAAGTCTGGTTTCGCGTTGCTCTGGTAGTTCCTCGACACGCCTTTGTTGACGTAAATTGCACATTCCTAATCTAGCATTATCTCTTGAAGCCGCAAGCCTTTTTTCATGTTGCTCTTGTGATTCCTCGACACGCCTTCTTTTTTTACTTTGTCTTTCAGCAGCAAGTCTGGTTTCGCGTTGCTCTGGTAGATCCTCGACACGCCTTCGTTGACGTAAATTGCACATTCCTAATCTGGCCCTTTCTCTTTGAACCGCAAGCCTGGTTTTGCTTTTTGGTAACATTCTATAACATTGACAGTTAAAAAAATCTTCACCTGCCAAGCTTGCTAAAGCTCAACAATTCATAATAAACCTAAAAATTTTAAGTATCTTTTTTAAGGTTTTCAAGTTACATTAATCTATTGTCAAAATATTTCGAAATATTTATGCAATTCCCAGTTTTTACATTTAAACCCTCAACACAAAAATACATACAACTTATTTTTATATATGTAGAAGATATAGTCTGGCGTAAAAGATATAGTGTAAAAGACATAACACACAAACAACTCTACCTGGCCCCATCTAGTGGCACGCGGCAGGCTTCTACATATGGATTCTCATATGTATATACAACGGATATATGGTAATTTTTAACGGCGTAAAACTTGTGGATATACAAAATTCTTCGCTGTTCCATTGTCTGTGCATATAAATAGATTGTCCGGTTTACCGACTCTTGAGCATGCAACATATAATTATCCATGGGAACAATCCGTGTTAAGATCTATACCTCTAATGATTGCCCTTGGGCTTTGTTTATGGTGATTGCAAATGCTAATCCGAATTGGGAATTGCAATCTTTTAAATTTGAAAAGACAGATCCGTTTGAATCATGGGAATGCAAGGAATAAGAACAGCCTCAGTCCTGTGGTGGCGCAGTGGGTTTGACCTTAGCTTGGTAATACGGGACCCAGAGATCGAATCATGCTGCAGGAATGCACCGCAGGGCCGACGCAGGGACCTTAGTAGTCAAGAAGCGTCTTTAATCTGATACAATATAAGAACAGCCTCACCCTCAGAAGGCCTTGTCAAGATTGTTGCCTCTATTACGTTTTCTCTGGTGTTTCCTTCTGGTGTGTCCTTTTTGGTACCATTGTAGGATTAGTGGTACTTTCTCTTTGAGCCGCAAACATTTATTTTGAATAAGACGTCATACTGAATAAGACATCATATTGGATATGACACCATGTATTGAAATGAAAGCTTCCTTATATTGCAATGACGTCCTTTTGAATATGACGTAATATGTAGATTTTATATTTTTATTTTTATTTTCTTTATTTTTTTTATCTTTTATTTATTTTATTTTCTTTATTTCTTATTTCTTTTATTTCCTTTTTCCCTTTTTTTCATTTTTTCTTAGATTTTTCTTTTTTAAATTTTTTTAGATTTTTATCTTTTTGATTTTTTTTAGTTTTTATTTTATTTATTTTTTATTTTTTTGATTTTTTTGTTTTTCCTTTTTTTTGTTTTTTTTTAATAGATGGTAAATAGTTAAACAGACAAACAAACAGCATATTTTTATAGGAATAATACCGCGGTAACTGTTAATGCAGATTGTATTATTGAATACTTGATTAATATAGAGTGGTACAGACAGTGGAAAAGAACTGAAACCTGTTTTTTTTGTTTTTTTTTAATGATTGCCATTGGGCTGTGTTTTCTTTTTTTTTCCTCTTTTATTTTTTCCTTTTTTTAGTTTTTTTTGTTTTCTTTTTTAGTTTCTTCTTTTTCTTTAGTTTTTTCTTTTTATTATTTTCTCTTTAGTTTTTATAGTTTTTGACCTTTTTTGCTTTTTTTATTTTTTAGTTTTTTTTTAGTTTCTTTTTTTTTATTTCTTTCTTTTTTTAGTTTTTTCTTTTTAGTTTTTTCTTTTTTCATTTTTTTTTGTTTTTTGTTTTTCCTTTTTTTAGTTTTTGTCTTTTCTTTTTTCATTTTTGTTTAGTTTTTTTTTAATTTTTAAAAAATTTTCTTTTTTTTATTTTTAGTTTTTTATTTTTAGTTTTTCCTTTTAATTTTTTTTTGTTGTTTTAGTGTTTTTTCTATTTGAGTTTTTTTTCTTTTTCCTTTTTTATTTTTTTACTTTTACCTTTTTTTTATTTTTTTTTTAGTTTTTTAGTTTTTTCCTTAGTTTTTCTTTTTTAGTTTTTTTCTTTTTTCGTTTTTTTCTTACTTTTTTTTAATTTAAAAAAATGGAATTATTAAAGATTTTGATGAAATGGAATACATTACCGGAAAGTGACTTGAACTCGCATCCTTCGAATACGAAAGAGAGCATCAAAGCCAATGTACTGCGGTAATTACTAATGTAGATTGTATTATTGAATATGTGATTAATATAGAGTGAATGAGTGATAGAGAAAATGAAAAGAACTGAAACCTGTTGTCCTTATTTCTGCAGATCATTTAACCGGATAAATAAAAAGTATTCTATGATTTTTTTCTTTTTTATTTTGTTTTTTTTTGTGTTTTTTCTTTTTGAGTTTTTATTTTCTTTTTCCTTTTTTATTTTTTTACTTTTACCTTTTTTTATTTTTTTTTTTTTTAGTTTTTTCCTTAGTTTTTCTTTTTTTTTTTTAAGTTTTTTTTTAAAAGTATATTTTTTTTAGTTACTTTTTTTTTAACTAAAAAAATGGAATTATTACAGATTTTTATTCAATGGAATACATTACCGGACAGTGACTTGAACTCGCATCCTTCGAATACGAAAGAGAACATCAAAGCCAATGTACTGCGGTAACTACTAATGTAGATTGTATTATTGAATATGTGATTAATATAGAGTGAATGGGTGATAGAGAAAATGAAAAAGAACTGAAAACTGTTGTCTTTATTTCTGCAGATCATTTAACCGGATAAATAAAAAATATTCCATGATTTTTTCTTTTTTCTTCTGTTTTTTTGTTTTTCTGTTTTTCTATTTTTTCAGTTTTTTTTTCTTTTTTTTAGTTTCCTTTTTTTCTTTTTTTTCTTTTTTTTAGTTTTTTGTTTCCTTTTTCTTTTTTTCAAGTTTTTTCTTTTTTTTAGTGTTTTTTTTCAAGTTTTTTTTTATTTTTTTTCCTTTTTTTATAGAAGATAGTGTAATAGACAGACAGTACATTTTTTATATATAGATACATTTTTTTGTATAGAGAGATGTAAGATAACTCTTAAGCTAAAGTGGGGAGCTTAAGAATTAAATAATGGATATTTTTGTAGAAGCTCTTAATCCTGACTACACACAAGGATGCTATGCCGTAAAATCCAAATTATTTCTCTACCTCCGACAGATCTAACTACCCCCCTCTCCGCAGCATTACTCAAAATAATATTCAGGAAAAGCGTTGCTGCACATCGTACATCAGGGAGACTCAGTGCAGCCGAAGTTCCTTTGCGTCAATTTTCCAAAGAATGGATGGAAGAGCTGTTCATTTTTTTTTGTCACGATGTCGTTTTTGACAATGTCACAATGTTACATTATCAGTGTCACAAGCAGTGCTTTCACTATACCCGAATTATTAGAGATTTTCTTAAAAGAAAATCGAACCCATGGATGAAAATAAACGTCAAAGGAAATTAGCAATTTTTCTGATGATTTTTTTTTATTCAAAAAAATACTCAAAGTGTACCAAGCGACAAATGAGTCTAGTAAATTTGTAAGCATCTAAACCTATAATATACATTCAAAATTGCAAAAAAATGTTTTGATAACAAAGCCACTAACCAGTTGAATGCAATGACCAATTTAGTTGTTGTCTTTAACCTGGAATAATGAAATCATTGATTAGTCTCTGATTTATAGAAGTGGAGCTAGCCTTTCAAATGCTGTTTTTCTATGGACACGGACCTGTTCAATATATTTTTATTTTAGATGGCATCATAATCAAACGCTCATCAAAGGAAAATATCCTAATTATTATTTGGGTGGAGAGGCGTCCTGTAGGGGCGCAATGTGATTTACCGCTACTTGTTAATACTTGTCATGCAATTGAAAATCAGATGCAGCAACCCACTGCAGGGATCGGCACTTGATCCTGGCGATGAAATTATGCCGAAGCTTCTCAATGGTAATCGAAACAAGAAAAAGGTCGTGTGGCGGGATTGATCTCTATGTAGTAATACTGGACCAGGGGTTCGATGTTAGATAAGATCATTGTATGTAAGGCGTCAATCTACCATAATCGCATCAATCTATGAATTATGATATCATATCCCTTGTCAAAAGATTGGTGTGTTATATCATCTTGTATATGAAGATGTAGTTTTTGTCCAAAGTAATACTTAAAAAAAAACTGCTATTTGCAAGATCACGTAGATATAGCAATTTTCTTGCAAATGACTGTTTCAAAAGCTCTATAAGATGTCCTGTAGCCCTCTTAGCGGTGAAGAAAAAGATAAGCTAAAAAAGAGACACATGAGTTCTTCCTATGCAGAAAAGGCCCTTGTTATTTTAGGTGAGGGGTGGAGGTTGGGCTCAAAGTTTCTTGTATGGGGTTTTGGCAATGGTGATTCTAGTGGTGTTCTGTTCGTATTGATCGGACATCATTTTTGAGGGTATTTAGGCGATTTTTTTTTTAATCCCACAAATTTAATTTTGCAACAATTTTTTACTATGATGAATAATCAAAATGATATTTACAACTCCTGAATCGTCCACAAATGGCAACTTTTCCTGACTAGACGGTTTTCTTTAAACTTGTTTTTAAGTTTTACAGACTGTTTAAGAAAATAAATATTATTAATGAATTGAATATGGTTTGCATTTCAATTTGCGTAAAGCAGGGTCGTCAAAAGACACCGGAACTTGTTGGCCAAACAGTTGAGTTCATCACCTCATATTATTCTTCTTGTTATTCAGCTATCTCTGGGGGGTTTGTATTTACACTAATAGATTTTTTTGGTAAGATATGACGGTAACTCCTTGTGTAAGGTCTGATTTTTATCCTTCAATGACTGGTCATATTGTATGGAATAAATTGCCTGAACCAGATCAAAGCAGCCACTTTCAGGTTGTTCAAAGAAATTGTTAAAAATTTGTTGGTTTCTTAGAAGCTAGTTTATTTATTTTTCTTATAAATTATTATTTTGTTGGAGTCTATTAAATCTGCTAAATTAATTTAGTCTATTCAATTTATTTATTTTTTCCGTTCCATAGTTTATTTTATTTCTTTTCTTTTCTCCAATTGACTAGGGTTGTTTTCTTCCCCCTTCTTTACAGGCCAATGAGGCTTTGGAGGGATAGTAAAATGTAATATTGTATGCTTATTTGAAGATGAATAAATCTTAACATAATCATTGTGTTGCTGAACCTGTCAAGCGCAAAGCAGGGCGCCAGAAAATTTCTCTCTAGGAGCAAACAAAGATGGGGAAATAAGTTCTCATTTTAGTGCTAGTTCTGGGGATCAAATGCCACTTGCTGCTGATGGCGGGTGACTGATGGGTAACCCTTTTTGTTCTTTTGAGGGACGAACACTGCCTGTCCAGTTTGGTCTGACACTTACGGTTGGTGGTTCCGAAATAGGGGAAAGTACTGGAAGCCTTGGTACTACCGAGGAAGATTCTTCTTAAAGGGACGAAAAAGATAAACAAATCTCTTTTTAAAAATAACACACCCAATGTGGCAACAATGCCCATTAGGCATTTTTTTGTGAGGGGCGTGGAGAGATTGGACCTTGCTTGTCTGTCCATAATAATGATGATAACATTACTATTGTTTATTTAGATGAAGCACTTTGATATTGAGACACTTTTCGAGTTAGCCTAATTTTTGCTTTCCACTCACGTCAGGCAGGTATGAAGAAAAGTATTTTCTGTCGGATTTGGGAAACAAATAAAAATTAATTTGATCGACGATTTTAATAAAAAATTACCACGGGCAAAATTAGGATTAGTGGGGGGGGCAAAGGTGAAAAAACCTTAAAATTGAAATTTGTCATAGATAAAGCACTAATTAATAAAAACTGAAGGCATTTTCCTATATAGAATGCTAATACAATATCCAAAATTAGGAAGATACACTTAGATAGAAAGAGGAGGAGAGTTTTCATATTTGTACCATTCTCTCGAATTATGGCCTATTCACAATAGTCCCCCTAGAATATAAGATCCTGCGTATGTTTCTGACAGAGGGCAATCTACAATTCCCGTTAAGTGAACTTAATTTGAAAAACTGGTCTTGTCAGCTTTCTGGTTTTTGGTTAGTCAAATTAGTTCGAGCACCCTTTCCAAAAACAGTAATTGGAATATTTTTCACACAAGAAGCATAATGTAGTCTTCCCCCCTTAAACCCTTCTGCAGAGAAACTGGAAAAGTCAGTTCCTTTTATTCAGTTCCTTTTATTATTACGACAAAAATATTTACAAGAGCACTATTCGAATGGTCTCCATAAGGCTTCATGGCCCGTAGTATGGAGGCTAAACCCACTAAACTTAAAACCAATAAACAAAAGAATTCACTTCATTAAGTTAATAGAATAATTTAAGAAACTCAAGCAGCCAGAGAAGACACCCCCATCCCTGATCGATCCCCACATTTAAAACCTATCGATCTGTTGACCCCATCCAGTGCAAAAAGCTACAATCCAAGCCCCTATAATAATAATAATAAGTCAAACAATAACAAACAAATTAAATTTAAACTAATCAATGTCATAATTGAAACTTTAAATATTCATTTTATATTTTAATGTAAGAAATTCTTAAGCTAAAGTGGGGGCAACTATTTGGGGTGCGAAATACTTCGCGTCCCAGCAACTATTTAATTATCCTGTTGAACATGGAATTATTGTAGATTTTGACGACATGGAGAAGATATGGCTTTCAAAAATCAGCTTCAAGTTGACCCAGAAAAATACCCAGTTTTACTCACAGAATATCCTCTTAACCAATAGTTAAAAACGAAAAAATGACGCAGATCATGGTTGAGAGTTTAGGGACTATATATATATATATATATATATATATATATATATATATATATATATATATATATATATATATATATATATATATACATATATATATATATATCTATACTAGCTGTTGGGGTGGCGCTTTGCGCCACCCCAACACCTAGTTGGTGGGGCGCTTCGCGCCCCCCCCCAAGCCCCCCCACGCGCGTAAGTCGTTACGCGCCATATTAATTACGCGCCATTGTAGTTGTGTCCCTGTGTCCCACCTGTGAATATAGATAGATTTATATATGTGTTTCAAACTACGTAAAAATTGCGAATATACAACATTTTTTGCTTTCCCACTACTGGGAGCTTTCCGTTTCCAATTGCCAGCAATTGATCTGAAAATGTTTTACCAGAGTCATCGTTTTGCAATCGGACACGCATATTTGTAGTTAATTTTAATATTTTTACGTGTGCCCATAAATTAGAATTTTTCAGGCAAGCATTCATTTCGTCTCCAGGAGTTAAACTACGTAAAAATTGCGAATATACAACATTCTTGGCTTTCCCATTGTCTGTGCATATACAAAGCCGTATGTACTAATAATGACGTCATATGCAAACGCTCTTTTTACAAACAAACAAACATGCATACACACAACTCGTTTTTATATAGATAGATAGATAGGTAGATACAATACAAATTAACTGCGTAAAACTTGCGAATATACAACATTTTTTGCTGTCCAATTGTCGCTGCATATAAATAGATTGTCAGGTTTACCGACCCTCGAACATGCAACGCACAATTGTCCATGGGAAAAACAATCAGTATTAAGATCTATACCACATTTTTCTAATGATTGACCTTGAGCTTTGTTAATGGTGATTGCAAATGCTAATCGAATTGGGAATTGAAATCTTTTAAATTGAAAAGGCAGATCCGTTGGAATCATGGAATGCGAGGAATAAGAGCAGCCTCACCCTCAAAAGGCCCTGTCAAGATTGTGGCCTCTATTAGGTTTTCCATTGTTTTTTTTACGGCAAGTCGCGTGCCATTGCAAAGCTTTGGTGGGTTGATATTTCTTGAAAGTATTATTGGTACGCCTATTTTTAGTTGTAGCACGTGTGGTGGAAACTCTGAAAGATCTATGGAATTTAAAAATTCAGATGGATAATTAACCGCTTCATTTGGTTCCAAAACTGTGTCGACTGACTTGTAAAGGACTGCCTGGTCTCGAATCTTGGTCAAAACAATATTGTTGATTTCGTGGACGTCTATATTTTTGGGTGCGAGAATCGCTCTTTCACTTAGCCATTTATTATTGTTATAATTTTTTAGAATATTCGGAAATACTTTTTCAATCAATTCATTTTTGGACGTCACTAAATTACAGAAATCAGCAGGTAGTTGTATACGTCCTGAAATTGAGTCTACTGTTTGACCAGAGTCATCGTTTTGCAATCGGACACACATATTTGTAGTTAATTTTAATATTTTTACGTGTGCCCATAAATTAAAATTTTTTAGGCAAGCATTCATTTCGTCTGCAGGAGTTAAACTACGTAAAAATTGCGAATATCCAACATTCTTGGCTTTCCCATTGTCTCTGCATATACAAAGCCGTATGTACTAATAATGACATCATATGCAAACGTTCTTTTTACAAACAAACAAACATGCATACACACAACTCGTTTTTATATAGATAGATAGATAGATAGATACAATACAAATTAACTGCGTAAAACTTGCGAATATACAACATTCTTCGCTGTCCAATTGTCGCTGCATATAAATAGATTGTCAGGTTTACCGACCCTCGAACATGCAACGTACAATTGTCCATGAGAAAAACAATCAGTATTAAGATCTATACCACATTTTTCTAATGATTGACCTTGAAGTTTGTTAATGGTGATTGCAAATGCTAATCGAATTGGGAATTGCAATCTTTTAAATTGAAAAGGCAGATCTGTTGGAATCATGGGAATGCGAGGAATAAGAACAGCCTCACCCTCAAAAGGCCATGTCAAGATTGTGGCCTCTATTAGGTTTTCCATTGTTTTTTTTTTACGGCAAGTCGAGTGCCATTGCAAAGCTTTGATGGGTTTATATTTCTTAAAAGTATTATTGGTACGCCTATTTTTAGTTGTAGCACGTGTGGTGGAAACCCTGAAAGATCTATGGAATTTAAAAATTCAGATGGATAATTAACCGCTTCATTTGGTTCCAAAACTGTGTCGACTGACTTGTAAAGGACTGCATGGTCTCGAATCTTGGTCAAAACAATATTGTTGATTTCGTGGACGTCTATATTTTTAGGTGCGAGAATCGCACTTTCACTTAGCCATTTATTATTTTTATAATTTTTTAGAATATTCGGAAATACTTTTTCAATCAATTCATTTTTGGACGTCACTAAATTACAGAAATCAGCAGGTAGTTGTATGCGTCCTGAAATTGAGTCTACTGGGAGCTTTCCGTTTCCAATTGTCAGCAATTGATCTGAAAATGTTTGACCAGAGTCATCGTTTTGCAATCGGACACGCATATTTGTAGTTAATTTTAATATTTTTACGTGTGCCCATAAATTAGAATTTTTCAGGCAAGCATTCATTCGTCTTCAATGGCTCTGGTGGTGCAGCCAATAGAGGAAGTTTAACTTTTCCTGAGGCGCAACACATTCCCATTGTTTCACCATTGAATTTCAAGGCCTTGCAATAGGGACAAATTTTAGACATTGTCCCGATTTGAACACATCTACTCAAGCTATAATCATCGACTGGGTTGTACCTGAATGTCAGGCGATAACTTTCAGGTTGCTCTGATTCCTCGGCACGCTTTCTTTTCTTACTTTCTCTATCAGCAGCAAGCCTGATTTCTTGCTGTTCTTGTGATTCCTCGGCACGCTTTCTTTTCTTACTTGCTCTATCAGCAGCAAGCCTGATTTCTTGCTGTTCTTGTAATTCCTCGGCACGCCTTCTTTTTTCACTTTCTCTTTTAGCAGCAAGTCTGCTTCCGCGTTGCTCTGGTAGTTCCTCAGCACGCTTTCTGTTCTTTTTTTCTCTATCAGCCTCAAGCCTGTTTCCTTGCTGTTCTTTTGATTCCTCGGCACGCTTTCTGTTCTTTTTTTTCTCTATCAGCCTCAAGCCTGTTTCCTTGCTGTTCTTTTGATTCCTCGGCACGCTTTCTGTTCTTTCTTTCTCTATCAGCCTTAAGCCTGTTTCCTTGCTGTTCTTTTGATTCCTCGGCACGCTTTCTTTTCTGACTTTCTCTATCAGCAGCAAGTTTTTTGGCATAGACTATTCGAGCATCTTCATCGGCTTTTGCCATGGTAAGTTCATCAGTCATTGTAAACTTAAACATTAATAGATTCCTACGTGAACATATGTCTTAAATATCTTGAATGACGTCACTGTCAAAGCAAAAATGACGACAACTAATTTCATGACGTCAGTCAACATAGAAACATGACGTCACCTGATCCACAGACAGACCCACAGACAGACAACTTATTTTTATATATATAGATATATATATATATATATATATATATATATATATATATATATATATATATATATATATATGTTTTTAACTACGTAAAACTTGCGAATATACAACATTCTTCGCTGTCCCATTGTCTGTGCATATGAATAGATTGTCAGGTTTACCGACTCTTGAACATGCAACATATAACTGTCAATGGGAAAACAATTCGTATTCAGATCTATACCGCATTTTTCTAATGATTGCCCTTGAGCTTTGTTGATGGTGATTGCTAATCGAATATTCCCTGTGTCCCCATCATCATTTATATATTTCCACTGTGCCCTTCCAACGTCCCCGTTGTAGTTGTGTCCCTGTGTCCCGGTTCATTTATATTCCATGTGTCCCGGTCGTCATTTGTGTCCCAGTGTCTCGGTCTGCAATTTCTCTTTGAGTGTCCCGATTGTCATTTATATTCCCTGTGTCCCGGTGTATTGATCTTGATTTTCGATTTGGGTACCAAACGACGTCATTTGGAAAAATGAGTTATACTTTCTGATGTTTAATAAAAAAAAACGCTTAGATTCTGACGTAGTTCCAGTAAGCAAAGTCTTCAATGGCTCTGGTGGTGCAGCCAGTTGGGGAAGTTTAACTTTTCCTGAGACGCAACACATTCCTATTGTTTCACCATTAAATTTCAAGGCCTTGCAATAGGGACAAATTTTAGACTTAGTCCCGATTTGAATACATCTACTCAAGCTATAATCATCGACTGGGCTGTACCTGAATGCCAGGCGATAATTTTCAAGTTTCTCTTGTGATTCCTCGGCACACTTTCTTTTGGCATTATCTCTTTGAGCCGCAAGCCTGTTTTCACGTTGTTCTTGTGATTCCTCGGCATGCTTTCTTTTGGTATTATCTCTTTGAGCCGCAAGCCTGTTTTCACGTTGTTCTTGTGATTCCTCGGCACGATTTTTTTTTGGTAATTTCTCTTTGAGACGCAAGCCTGTTTTCACGTTGTTCTTGTGATTCTTCGGCACACTTTATTTTCTTACTCTCTCTTCTGGCCGCAAGCCTTTTGGCATTAACTCTTTGAGCCGCTTCATCGGCTGTTTCTTCTGAAATTGTAGGATTTATACTAAAATTTCTCTTCGAATTAACTCTTTGAGCAGCTTCCTTGGCTGTTTCTTCTGCCATTGTAGGATTTATACTGAAATTTCTCTTTGAGCCGCGTGCCTGTTTTCACGTTGTTCTTGTGATTCCTCGGCTCGATTTTTTTTTGGCAATTTCTCTTTGAAAAGCAAGCCTGTTTTCACGCTGTTCTTGTTATTCCTCGGCACGCTTTCTTTTCTTACTTTCTCTATTAGCTGCAAGTCTTTTGGCATTAACTCTTTGAGCAGCTTCCTCGGCTGTTCCTTCTGCCATTGTAGGATTAATATTAAAATTTCTCTTTGAATTAATTCTTTGAGCAGGTTCCTCGGCTTTTTCTTCTGCCATTGTAGGATTTATACTGAAATTTCTCTTTGAATCGCCCCCTTGTATACTTATAATGACGTCATATGCGTACAAACATACAACTTATTTTTATATATATAGATTTCAAGGCCTTGCAATAGGGACAAATTTTAGACATAGTCCCAATTTGAATACATCTGTCAAGCTATAGTCATCGACTGGGCTGTACCTGCATGCCAGGCGATAATTTTGACATTGCTCTTGTGATTCCTCGGCACGCTTTCTTTTGGTATTATCTCTTTGAGCAGCAAGCCTGTTTTCACGTTGTTCTTGTGATTCCTCGGTATGATTTTTTCCGGTAATTTCTCTTTGAGCCTCAAGCCTGTTTTCACGTTGTTCTTGTGATTCTTAGGTGCGATTTTTTTTTGGTAGTTTCTCTTTGAGAAGCAAGCCTGTTTTTAAGTTGTTCTTGTGATTCATCGGCACGCTTTCTTTTCTTAATTTCTCTTTTAGCCGCAAGCCTTTTGGCATTAGCTCTTTGAGCCGCTTCCTCGGCTGTTTCTTCTGCCATTGTAGGATTTATACTAAAATTTCTCTTTGAATTAACTCTTTGAGGAGCTTCCTCAGCTGTTTCTTCTGCCATTGTAGAATTTATACTGAAATTTCTCTTTGAATCACCTCTTATATACTTATAACGACGTCATATACAAAGGCTTATATGCTTATAATGACGTCATATGCGTACAAACATACAACTTATTTCTATATATATACTAGCTGTTGGGGTGGAGCTACGGTCCATCTCAACACCTAGTTGGTGGGGGCGCTTCGCGCCCCCCCAAGCCCCCGCGCGGGCTTAAGTCGTTACGCACCATATTAGTTACGCACCATTGTAGTTGTGTCCCTGTGTCACTCCTGTGAATATAAATATATATATATATATATATATATATATATATATATATATATATATATATATATATATATATATATATATATATATATATATATATATATATATATATATATACAAGCCCCCCCGCGCGCGCAAGTCGTTACGTGCCATATTAGTTACGCGCCATTGTAGTTGTGTCCCTGTGTCCCACCTGTGAATATATATATATATATATATATATATATATATATATATATATATATATATATATATATATATATATATATATATATATATATATATATATCTATATATATAAAAATAAGTTGTCTGTCTGTGTGTCTGTCTGTCTGTCAGGTGACGTCATGTTTCTGTGTTGACTGACGTCATGAAGTTAGTTGTCGTCATTTTTTCTACGACGGTGACGTCATTCAAGATATTTAAGACATGCGTTCACGGAAAAATGTTTCATTGTAAAATGACTGAAGAACCTACAATGGCAACAGCCCAGGAAGCTGCTCAAAGAGTCTAGGCCAAAAAACGTGCTGCTGATAGAGAAAGTAAGAAAAGAAAGCGTGCCGAGGAATCACAAAAACAGCAAGAAAACAGGCTTGCAGCTGATAAAGAAAGTAAGAAAAGAAAGCGTGCCGAGGAATCACAAGAACAGCAAGAAAACAGGCTTGCGGCTAAAGAACGCAAAACCGCGCAGTTAGATGAAAATCCACCTGGAAAGCGAGAGTCAAAACATATCAAAACTGAAAATGATAGCGATGATGATTGGGTTTGGGATTTTGACTTGGATAAGGTCATCAATGCCTACCAGATTTAAGTTAAAAAACAAAGGTTTTGCGATATGTACTTCATAGTGACGCTGAAAAATAAAGAAAAAAAAAACTGAAAAAATGTAAAAAACTAAAAAAAAACTAAAAAGAAAAAACATTCAAAGATAAATTACAGACCGGGACACAAATGACGACCGACACAGAGGGAATATAAATGACGACCGGGAACCTCAAAAAAAAATTACAGACTGGGACACCTGGACACAAATCACGACCGGGACACAGGGAATATAAATGACGACCGGGACACATGGACACAACTACAACGGGGAGGCCGGGGCACATGCGGGATATATAAATGACGACCGGGACACAGGGATTGTTCGAATAGAAATTACAGACCGGGACACCGGGACACAAATGACGACCGGTACACCGGGACACAGGGAATATAAATGACAACCGGGACACTCAATGAGAAATTACAAACTGGGACACCGGGACACAAATGACGACCGGGACACAGGGAATATAAATGACGACCGGGACACAGGGACACATCATTAGAATAATGAGGTATAGATCTGAATACGACACCTAGTTGGTGGGGCGCTTCGTGCCCCCCCCCAAGCCCCCCCTCCGTGCGCGTAAGTTGTTACGCGCCATATTAGTTACGCGCCATTGTAGTTGTGTCCCTGTGTCCCACCTGTGAATATAGATAGATTTATACATGTGTTTAAAATTACGTAAAAATTACGAATATACAACATTTTTGGCTTTCCCACTACTGGGAGCTTTCCGTTTCCAATTGCCAGCAATTGATCTGAAAATGTTTGACCAGAGTCATCGTTTTGCAATCGGACACGCATATTTGTAGTTAATTTAATATTTTTACGTGTGCCCATAAATTAGAATTTTTCAGGCAAGCATTCATTTCGTCTGCAGGAGTTAAACTACGTAAAAATTTCGAATATACAACATACTTGGCATTCCCATTGTCTGTGCATATACAAAGCCGTATGTACTAATAATGACGTCATATGAAAACGCTCTTTTTACAAAAAAACAAACAAGCATACACACAACTCGTTTTTATATAGATAGATAGATAGATAGATACAATACAAATTAACTGCCTAAAACTTGCGAATATACAACATTCTTCGCTGTCCAATTGTCGCTGCATATAAATAGATTGTCAGGTTTACCGACCCTCGAACATGCAACGTACAATTGTCCATGGGAAAAACAATCAGTATTAAGATCTATACCACATTTTTCTAATGATTGACCTTGAGCTTTGTTAATGGTGATTGCAAATGCTAATCGAATTAGAAATTGCAATCTTTTAAATTGAAAAGGCAGATCCGTTGGAATCATGGGAATGCGAGGAATAAGAACAGCCTCACCCTCAAAAGGCCCTGTCAAGATTGTGGCCTCTATTAGGTTTTCCATTGTTTTTTTTTTACGGCAAGTAGCGTGCCATTGCAAAGCTTTGGTGGGTTGATATTTCTTAAAAGTATTATTGGTACGCCTATTTTTAGTTGTAGCACGTGTGGTGGAAACCCTGAAAGATCTATGGAATTTAAAAATTCAGATGGATAATTAACCGCTTCATTTGGTTCCAAAACTGTGTCGACTGACTTGTAAAGGACTGCCTGGTCTCGAATCTTGGTCAAAACAATATTGTTGATTTCGTGGACGTCTATATTTTTGGGTGCGAGAATTGCTCTTTCACTTAGCCGTTTATTATTTTTATAATTTTTTAGAATATTCGGAAATACTTTTTCAATCAATTCATTTTTGGACGTCACTAAATTACAGAAATCAGCAGGTAGTTGTACACGTCCTGAAATTGAGTCTATCGTATCATAAATGTCTTTTTGTTCCGACGTTAACTTGGAAATGTTATTTTGTACATACGACAATAGATCACTCGTACTGTAACTTTGTTCACGATCCAATTCGACACATGTCGAAACAGCAGCGATACGGTTAGGTGAAGGCATTCCCAAATCCTGAAGAGGTTTGTTTGCCATACGTAAGCACAAATCTTCTATAAAAACTAAAGTGTAGTTATAAATTTCTGATGTAAAATCCAAAGTCATATCTGACGTCTCTAACTGTTTTCGATGGAGTATATCTTCGGACATTTTTAACTTATATTTTTCCCATAACTCTGTAGGAGCTGATGGAGAGCAAGTTGTTAAAATGATGCCAAACAATGCACGAATTTGACTTGGGGTTGACGTTTCGCACGCGTCATTGATGCAGTTATCCCAGTGTTGGTCATTCCCCAATAAATTCAGAGCTTGGCATGCACTACGGTAAGTGTCATGTATAGTACCGTTTACAGTTCTCAAATACTCAAAGGATGTTGGACCGGGTATATTCACCAAAAGCAGGCGTAGAAAGAAGCATTCATGTTTATTGGGGTTCAAATACTTTATTTTTAGTATTCCACGTGTAATACGAAGGCACTTCAGTATACAGCAGTTTTTTTGCAAAAGAATCATTTTTGCAAAGCGAAAAAAAGCTGTTAATTTTGTATCCGGTGGATTCAGGGCTCTTTGTTGCACGTTGGTTTCTGAGAAATAAACACGTTGACCATTCTGTAAATGTACCGCTAAGTGAACAACAGCTGGACTACGTTCATGTATCGGAAATGAAAGAATTCGCCAAACAGCTTCATTACTGCTTATGTATCTTCCAGCCTGATATTGTACGATTTCGTCGAAATCTTTGGTTTCGGGCTGCAAGCCAAAAACTGCCATGTCACTGCCTTTGTTGACGTATTTACATATATATTTGATTGCCTTTACGGAGTTACAGTATTCAACGTTTATGTGTGCATTAAATGTTTTTGATAATAATGGGAAATCTGGAACAACCCACTGGTTATCTACTTCGATGGTGGTACCGTTGCCATTGTAGGTTCTTCAGTCATTTTACAATTAAAAATTTCTCTTTCAATGGTCTTCTTACAATTAAAAATTTGTCTTTGAACGATATTCTTAAATACCTGTGTCCTGGTCGTCATTTATATTCCCTGTGTCCCGGTCGTCATTTGTGTCCCGGTATCCCAGTCTGTAATTTCTCTTTGAGTGTCCCGGTCGTTATTTATATTCCCCCTGTCCCGGTCGTCATTTGTGTCCCGGTCTGTAATTTTTAGTTTTAGTATTTTTTAGTTTTTTACATTTTTTCTTTTTTCAGTTTTCTTTTTCTTCTTTATTTTTCAGCTTCACTATGAAATACATATCGCCGAACCTTTGTTTTTTTAACTAAAATCTGGTAGGCATTGATGACCTTATCCAAGTCAAAATCCCAAACCAAATCATCATCGCTATCATTTTCAGTTTTGATATGTTTTGACTCTCGCTGTCCAGGTGGATCTTCATCTAACTGCGCGGTTTTGCATTATTTAGCCTCAAGCCTGTTTCCTTACTGTTCTTTTGATTCCTCGGCACGCTTTCTTTTCTGATTTTCTCTATCAGCAGCAAGTTTTTTGGCATAGACTCTTTGAGCATCTTCATCGGCTTTTGCCATTGTAAGTTCATCTTTAATTTTAAAATTAAACATTAATAGATTTCTACGTGAACATATATGTCTTAAATATCTTTAATGACGTCACCGTCATAGCAAAAATGACGACAACTAACTTCATAACGTCAATCGACACAGAAACATGACGTTACCTGACAGACAGACACACAGACAGACAACTTATTTTTATATATTTAGATATATATATATATATATATATATATATATATATATATATATATATATATATATATATATATATATATATATATATATATATATATATATATATATATATATATATATATATATATATATATATATATATATATATATATATATATATATATATATATATATATATATATATATATATATATATATATATATATATATATATTTAACTACGTAAAACTTGCGAATATACAACATTCTTGGCTGTCCCAATGTCTGTGCATATAAATAGATTGTCAGGTTTACGGACTCTTGAACATGCAATATATAACTGACCATGGGAAAAACAATCTGTATTCAGATCTATACCTCATTATTCTAATGATTGCCCTTGAGCTTTGTTGATGGTGATTGCTAATCGAACATTCCCTGTGTCCCCGTCGTCATTTATATGTCCTGGTAGTCATTTGTGTCCCGGTGTCCCAGTCTGTAATTGCTCTTTTAGTGTCGCGGTCGTCATTTATATTCCCTGTGTCCCGGTCGTCATTTTTGTCTCGGTCGTCATTTGTGTTCCGGTGTTCCGGTCAGTAATTTCTCTTTGAGTGTCCCGGTCGTTATTTATATTCCCTGTGTCCCGGTCGACATTTGTGTTCCGGTGCTTTGTTGATGGTGATTGCTAATCGAACATTCCTTGTGTCCCGGTCGCTTTCTCTTTGAGTGTCCCGGTTGTCATTTATATTCCCTATGTCCCGGTGTCCCGGTCATCATTTGTGTCCTGATGTCCCGGTTTGCAATTTCGTCAGTCGACAAACATGACGTCAGTCGACACACAAACATGACGTCACTCGACACACAGACACACAGACAACTTATTTTTATATATATAGACTAGCTGTTGGTATAGACCTAGTTGTTGGGGGCGCTTCGCGCCCCACCAAGCCCCCCCGCGCGCGTAAGTCATTACGCGCCATATTAGTTACGCGCCATTGTAGTTGTGTCCCTGTGTACCACCTATGAATATAGATAGATTTATATATGTGTTTTGAACCACGTAAAACTTGCGAATATACAACATTCTTGGCTTTCCCATTGTCTGTGCATATACAAAGCCTTATGTACTATTTTTAGTTTTAGCACGTGTGGTACATTCACCAAAAGCAGGCGTAGAAAGAAGCATTCATGTTGATTGGGGTGAACGGTGTAGAGTCTTCCTATCGATGGTATCTTTGAAGATGGTAGGTTGGCCGTCGACTGACTTACCCTGTTTTCGACGTTCAAATACTTTATTTTTAGTATTCCACGTGTAATACGAAGGCACTTCAGTATACAGTAGTTTTTTTGCAAAAGAATCATTTTTGCATAGCGAAAAGAAAGCAGTTAGCTTTGTATCCGGTGGATTCAGGGCTCTTTGTTGCACGTTGGATTCTGAGAAATAAACACGTTGACCATTCTGTAAATGTACCGCTAAGTGAACAACAGCTGGACTACGTTCATGTATCGGAAATGAAAGAATTCGCCAAACAGCTTCATTACTGCTTATGTATCTTCCAGCCTGATATTGTACGATTTCGTCGATATCTTTGATTTCGGACTGCAAGCCAAAAACTGCCATGTCACTGCCTTTGTTGACGTATTTATATATGTATTTAATTGCATTTACGGAGTTACAGTATTCAACGTTTATGTGTGCATTAAATGTTTTTGATAATAATGGGGAATATGGAACAACCCACTGGTTATCTACTTCGATGGTGGTACCGTTACGCTTCTTTATTATTGCTGTTTTACCGCCATCTTCAGTAGATTTTCTTCTATATTGTGGGTAACCATCATTGCCAATAATTGTGTTGGATACTAAAAGTCGAGGATATTGCTTTGTGCACCTTCCTTTGGCCATGCATGGTGAATTTTCGTTCAGTGCACCGCAATGTCCATGTATCATATTTTTTACAACAATATCATATAACCCTTTATCGACATTTTCATCAGGTATTTCAGCGGAAATCACATCATCAATTTCTTTAGAAGTAATTTTATTATGTAACCAGATATATGTGCGTGTGGCAAACCTCGTTTTAGCCATTCCACTGAGTACATCCAGCATCACACTGACCCAAACACTTCAAGTTTTACTATGTAGTTTATCAGTGATTTCAACTTTTGCCGGAAGACACGAGCCGTAATGTCATGTCTATGAACCGCCGATTGTCCTTGAAGTAAAAACTGCCGTATCTCGTCCCAAGATTGATTACATGTAAATGTAATAAATAAATCTGGACGACCATCAAGACGAACATACGCAATAGCATCTTGAGCCTATTCATGCATATGACTGGGACTGCCAGCATATGACGAAGGTAAAATCGTTAATCTTCCAACGTTTGTGGTATTACCGTCATTTACAACTGCATCTCGCAAAAGAATGTATTGTTCAGAGCATAGCTTGGTCTGATTCAGACGGATATATAGCAAACGTTCTGATTCAAGTTTTGCATAAATATCAACGACATATTGGTGAAACAATTGACGGCATTTTAAAATATAATTGTCTTCATCCTGCCGAATCATTAGTCTACAGGAATTGTAATGCATTGCACTGCATTTCTTATTCATTTCTGTGTTAGTGGCTGGATTCATCAATTTAATATTAAAGTGATAGCCGTCGGCTCCATCCCATAAAATGATAGGATATTGTAGGGCATCGTAGCATCGATGAGTTTCAGCAATTCTTACCAACTGAGCGTTTCGCTTATGAAGAATAATATCTCGAGGTAAAAACTGATCATCGACCATAACGATTGCCACTTCGTCGATAGTTGGAGCATTGTATCTACGCACATGTTGGCCAGGAGGCGTTTTGACAGCGGAAATAACAATTTTATGCGTATCAGTAGGCATCAAATTGATGGCTATTTTGAACAGACGTACTAAATTATTATTTTCGTGGAAAAGATGTTGCAATTGGGAAACGATTGTCCTTTCAACGTTGGGAGAAATTTCGCAACGTGCATTCAATTCAGAATTTCTATCACTGATGAAGTATAATTGTAAAAATTTATGATTCTCGCCTGAGAATGGTAGAAGGGACCCTGCTCTATGGTAAATTTGCCCATTTACTTTGAAAGTAGGCATAAATTGATCTGGATTTTCGATTTGGGCACCAAACGACGTCATTTGGAAACATGAGTTATATTTTCTGATTTTTAATAAAAAAACGCTTAGATTCTGACGTAGTTCCAGTAAGCAAAGTCTTCAATGGGTCTGGAGGTGCAGCCAGTTGAGGAAGTTTAACTTTTCCTGAGGCGCAACACATTCCCATTGTTTCACCATTGAATTTCTAGGCCTTGCAATAGGGACAAATTTTAGACATAGTCCCAATTTGAACACATCTACTCAAGCTATAATCATCAACTGGGCTATACCTGAATGCCATGCGATAATTTTCACGTTGCTCTTGTGATTCCTCGGCAGGCTTTCTTTTGCCATTATCTCTTGAAGCCGCAAGCCTGTTTTCACGTTGCTCTTGTGATTCCTCGACACGCCTTCTTTTTTCACTTTCTCTTTTAGCAGCAAGTCTGGTTTCGCGTTGCTCTGGTAGTTCCTCGACACGCCTTTGTTGACGTAAATTGCACATTCCTAATCTAGCATTATCTCTTGAAGCCGCAAGCCTTTTTTCACGTTGCTCTTGTGATTCCTCGACACGCCTTCTTTATTTACTTTGTCTTTCAGTAGCAAGTCTGGTTTCGCGTTGCTCTGGTAGATCCTCGACACGCCTTCGTTGACGTAAATTGCACATTCCTAATCTGGCCCTTGATCTTTGAACCGCAAGCCTGGTTTTGCTTTTTGGTAACATTCTATAACATTGACAGTTAAAAAAATCTTCACCTGCCAAGCTTGCTAAAGCTCAACAATTCATAATAAACCTAAAAATTTTAAGTATCTTTTTTAAGGTTTTCAAATTACATTAATCTATTGTCAAAATATTTCGAAATATTTATGCAATTCCCAGTTTTTACATTTAAACCCTCAACACAAAAATACATACAACTTATTTTTATATATGTAGAAGATATAGTCTGGCGTAAAAGATATAGTGTAAAAGACATAACACACAAACAACTCTACCTGGCCCCATCTAGTGGCACGCGGCAGGCTTCTACATATGGATTCTCATATGTATATACAACGGATATGTGGTAATTTTTAACTGCGTAAAACTTGTGGATATACAACATTCTTCGCTGTTCCATTGTCTGTGCATATAAATAGATTGTCCGGTTTACCGACTCTTGAGCATGCAACATATAATTGTCCATGGGAACAATCCGTGTTAAGATCTATACCTCTAATGATTGCCCTTGGGCTTTGTTGATGGTGATTGCAAATGCTAATCCGAATTGGGAATTGCAATCTTTTAAATTTGAAAAGACAGATCCGTTTGAATCATGGGAATGCAAGGAATAAGAACAGCCTCAGTCCTGTGGTGGCGCAGCGGGTTTGACCTTAGCTTGGTAATACGGGACCCAGAGATCGAATCATGCTGCAGGAATGCACCGCAGGGCCAACGCAGGGACCTTAGTAGTCAAGAAGCGTCGTTAATCTGATACAATATAAGAACAGCCTCACCCTCAGAAGGCCTTGTCAAGATTGTTGCCTCTATTACGTTTTCTCTGGTGTTTCCTTCTGGTGTGTCCTTTTTGGTACCATTGTAGGATTAGTGGTACTTTCTCTTTGAGCCGCAAACATTTATTTTGAATAAGACGTCATACTGAATAAGACATCATATTGGATATGACACCATGTATTGAAATGAAAGCTTCCTTATATTGCAATTACGTCCTTTTGAATATGACGTAATATGTAAATTTTATATTTTTATTTTTATTTTCTTTATTTTTTTTATCTTTTATTTATTTTATTTTCTTTATTTCTTATTTCTTTTATTTCCTTTTTCCCTTTTTTTCATTTTTTCTTAGATTTTTCTTTTTTAAATTTTTTTAGATTTTTATCTTTTTGATTTTTTTTAGTTTTTATTTTTTTTTTTTTTTTATTTTTTTTTTTGATTTTTTTTTTTTCCTTTTTTTTTTTTTTTTTTTTTTAATAGATGGTAAATAGTTAAACAGACAAACAAACAGCATATTTTTATAGGAATAATACCGCGGTAACTGTTAATGCAGATTGTATTATTGAATACTTGATTAATATAGAGTGGTACAGAAAGTGGAAAAGAACTGAAACCTTTTTTTTTTTTTTTTTTTAATGATTGCTATTGGGCTGTGTTTTCTTTTTTTTCCTCTTTTATTTTTTCCTTTTTTAGTTTTTTTTTGTTTTCTTTTTTAGTTTCTTCTTTTTCTTTAGTTTTTTCTTTTTATTTTTTTCTCTTTAGTTTTTTATAGTTTTTGACCTTTTTTGCTTTTTTTATTTTTTAGTTTTTTTTTAGTTTTCTTTTTTTTTATTTCTTTCTTTTTTTAGTTTTTTCTTTTTAGTTTTTTCTTTTTTCATTTATTTTTTGTTTTTTCTTTTTACTTTTTTTAGTTTTTGTCTTTATTCTTTTTTCATTTTTGTTTAGTTTTTTTTAATTTTTAAAAAAATTTATTTTTTTTTATTTTTAGTTTTTTATTTTTAGTTTTTCCTTTTAATTTTTTTTGTTGTTTTAGTGTTTTTTCTTTTTGAGTTTTTTTTCTTTTTCCTTTTTTGTTTTTTTACTTTTAACTTTTTTTTTATTTTTTTTTAGTTTTTTAGTTTTTTCCTTAGTTTTTCTTTTTTAGTTTTTTTCTTTTTTCGTTTTTTTTGTTACTTTTTTTTTTAATTTAAAAAAATGGAATTATTAAAGATTTTGATGAAATGGAATACATCACCGGAAAGTGACTTGAACTCGCCTCCTTCGAATACGAAAGAGAGCATCAAAGCCAATGTACTGCGGTAACTACTAATGTAGATTGTATTATTGAATATGTGATTAATATAGAGTGAATGAGTGATAGAGAAAATGAAAAAAAACTGAAACCTGTTGTCCATATTTCTGCAGATCATTTAACCGGATAAATAAAAAATATTCTATGATTTTTTTCTTTTTTCTTTTGTTTTTTTTTTGTGTTTTTTCTTTTTGAGTTTTTTTTCTTTTTCCTTTTTTATTTTTGTACTTTTACCTTTTTTTATTTTTTTATTTTTTTAGTTTTTTCCTTAGTTTTTCTTTTTTTAGTTTGTTCTTTTTTCGTTTTTTTTAATTACTTCTTTTTTTAACTAATAAAAATGAAATTATTACAGATTTTGATGCAATGGAATACATTACCGGAAAGTGACTTGAACTCGCATCCTTCGAATACGAAAGAGAACATCAAAGCCAATGTACTGCGGTAACTACTAATGTAGATTGTATTATTGAATATGTGATTAATATAGAGTGATAGAGAAAATGAAAAAGAACTGAAAACTGTTGTCCTTATTTCTGCAGATCATTTAACCGGATAAATAAAAAATATTCTATGATTTTTTCTTTTTTCTTTTGTTTTTTTGTTTTTCTGTTTTCTATTTTTTCAGTTTTTTTTTTTTTTTTTTAGTTTCCTTTCTTTCTTTTTTTTCTTTTTTTTAGTTTTTTGTTTCCTTTTTCTTTTTTTCAAGTTTTTTCTTTTTTTTTAGTGTTTTTTTTCAAGTTTTTTTTTTTATTTTTTTTCTTTTTTTATAGAAGATAGTGTAATAGACAGACAGTACATTTTTTATATATAGATACATTTTTGTGTATAGAGAGATGTAAGATAACTCTTAAGCTAAAGTGGGGAGCTTAAGAATTAAATAATGGATATTTTTGTAGAAGCTCTTAATCCTGACTACACACAAGGATGCTATGCCGTAAAATCCAAATTATTTCTCTACCTCCGATAGATCTAACTACCCCCCTCTCCGAAGCATTACTCAAAATAATATTCAGGAAAAGCGTTGCTGCACATCGTACATCAGGGAGACTCAGTGCAGCCGAAGTTCCTTTGCGTCAATTTTCTGAAGAATGGATGGAAGAGCTGTTCATTTTTTTTTGTCACGATGTCGTTTTTGACAATGTCACAATGTTACATTATCAGTGTCACAAGCAGTGCTTTCACTATACCCGAATTATTAGAGATTTTCTTAAAAGAAAATCGAACCCATGGATGAAAATAAACGTCAAAGGAAATTAGTAATTTTTCTGATGATTTTTTTTTATTCAAAAAAATACTCAAAGTGTACCAAGCGACAAATGAGTCTAGTAAATTTGTAAGTATCTAAACCTATAATATACATTCAAAATTGCAAAAAAATGTTTTGATAACAAAGCCACTAACCAGTTGAATGCAATGACCAATTTAGCTGTTGTCTTTAACCTGGAATAATGAAATCATTGATTAGTCTCTGATTTATAGAAGTGGAGCTAGCCTTTCAAATGCTGTTTTTCTATGGACACGGACCTGTTCAATATATTTTTATTTTAGATGGCATCATAATCAAACGCTCATCAAAGAAAAATATCCTAATTATTATTTGGGTGGAGAGGCGTCCTGTAGGGGCGCAATGTGATTGACCGCTACTTGTTAATACTTGTCATGCAATTGACAATCAGATGCAGCAACCCACTGCAGGGATCGGCACTTGATCCTGGCGATGAAATTATGCCGAAGCTTCTCAATGGTAATCGAAACAAGAAAAAGGTCGTGTGGCGGGATTGATCTCTATGTAGTAATACTGGACCAGGAGTTCGATCTTAGATAAGATCATTGTATGTAAGGCGTCAATCTACCATAATCGCATCAATCTATGAATTATGATATCATATCCCTTGTCAAAAGATTGGTGTGTTATATCATCTTGTACATGAAGATGTAGTTTTTGTCCAAAGTAATACTTAAAAAAAACTGCTATTTGCAAGATCACGTAGATATAGCAATTTTCTTGCAAATGACTGTTTCAAAAGCTCTATAAGACGTCATGTAGCCCTCTTAGCGATGAAGAAAACGATAAGCTAAAAAAGAGACACATGAGTTCTTCCTATGCAGAAAAGGCCCTTGTTGTTTTAGGTGAGGGGTGGAGGTTGGGCTCAAAGTTTCTTGTATGGGGTTTTGGCAATGGTGATTCTAGTGGTGTTCTGTTCGTATTGATCGGATATCATTTTTGAGGGTATTTAGGCGATTTTTTTTTTTAATCCCACAAATTTAATTTTGCAACATTTTTTTACTATGATGAATAATCAAAATGATATTTACAACTCCTGAATCGTCCACAAATGGCAACTTTTCCTGACTAGACGGTTTTCTTTAAACTTGTTTTTAAGTTTTACAGACTATTTAAGAAAATAAATATTATTAATGAATTGAATTTGGTTTGCATTTCAATTTGCGTAAAGCAGGGTCGTCAAAAGACACCGGAACTTGTTGGCCCAAACAGTTGAGTTCATCACCTCATATTATTCTTCTTGTTATTCAGCTATCTCTGGGGGATTTGTATTTACGCTAATAGATTTTTTTGGTAGATATGACGGTAACTCCTTGTGTAAGGTCTGATTTTTATCCTTCAATGACTAGTCATATTGTATGGAATAAGTTGCCTGAACCAGATCAAAGCAGCCACTGTCAGGTTGTTCAAAGAAATTGTTAAAAATTTGTTGGTTTCTTAGAAGCTAGTTTATTTATTTTTCTTATAAATTATTATTTTGTTGGAGTCTATTAAATCTGCTAAATTAATTTAGTCTATTCAATTTATTTATTTTTTCCGTTCCATAGTTTATTTTATTTCTTTTCTTTTCTCCAATTGACTAGGGTTGTTTTCTTCCCCCTTCTTTACAGGCCAATGAGGCTTTGGAGGGATAGTAAAATGTAATATTGTATGCTTATTTGAAGATGAATAAATCTTAACATAATCATTGTGTTGCTGAACCTGTCAAGCGCAAAGCAAGGCGCCAGAAAAGTTCTCTCTGGGAGCAAACAAAGAGGGGGGAAATAAGTTCTCATTCTAGTGCTAGTTCTGGGGATCAAATGCCACTTGCTGCTGATGGCGGGTGACTGATGGGTAACCCTTTTTGTTCTTTTGAGGGACGAACACTGCCTGTCCAGTTTGGTCTGACACTTACGGTTGGTGGTTCCGAAATAGGGGAAAGTACTGGAAGCCTTGGTACTACCGAGGAAGATTCTTCTTAAAGGGACGAAAAAGATAAACAAATCTCTTTCTAAGAATAACACACCCAATGTGGCAACAATGCCCATTAGGCATTTTTTTGTGAGGGGCGTGGAGAGATTGGACCTTGCTTGTCTGTCCATAATAATGATGATAACATTACTATTGTTTATTTAGATAAAGCACTTTGATATTGAGACACTTTTCGAGTTAGCCTAATTTTTGCTTTCCACTCACGTCAGGCAGGTATGAAGAAAAGAATTTTCTGTCGGATTTGGGAAACAAATAAAAAATTGATTTGATCGACGATTTTAATAAAAAATTACCTCGGGCAAAATTAGGATTAGTGGGGGGGCAAAGGTGAAAAAACCTTAAAATTGAAATTTGTCATAGATAAAGCACTAATTAATAAAAACTGAAGGCATTTTCCTATATAGAATGCTAATACAATATCCAAAATTAGGAAGATACACTTAGATAGAAAGAGGAGGAGAGTTTTCATATTTGTACCATTCTCTCGAATTATGGCCTATTCACAATAGTCCCCCTAGAATATAAGATCCTGCGTATGTTTCTGACAGAGGGCAATCTGCAATTCCCGTTAAGTGAACTTAATTTGAAAAACTGGTCTTGTCAGCTTTCTGGTTTTTGGTTAGTCAAATTAGTTCGAGCACCCTTTCCAAAAACAGTAATTGGAATATTTTTCACACAAGAAGCATAATGTAGTCTTCCCCCCTTAAACCCTTCTGCAGAGAAACTGGAAAAGTCAGTTCCTTTTATTCAGTTCCTTTTATTATTACGACAAAAATATTTACAAGAGCACTATTCCAATGGTCTCCATAAGGCTTCATGGCCCGTAGTATGGAGGCTAAACCCACTAAACTTAAAACCAATAAACAAAAGAATTCACTTCATTAAGTTAATAGAATAATTTAAGAAACTCAAGCAGCCAGAGAAGACACCCCCATCCCTGATCGATCCCCACATTTAAAACCTATCGATCTGTTGACCCCATCCAGTGCAAAAAGCTACAATCCAAGCCCCTATAATAATAATAATAAGTCAAACAATAACAAACAAATCAAATTTAAACTAATCAATGTCATAATTGAAACTTTAAATATTCATTTTATATTTTAATGTAAGAAATTCTTAAGCTAAAGTGTGGGCAACTATTTGGGGTGCGAAATACTTCACGTCCCAGCAACTATTTAATTATCCTGTTGAATATGGAATTATTGTAGATTTTGACGACATGGAGAAGATATGGCTTTCAAAAATCAGCTTTAAGTTGACCCAGAAAAATACCCAGTTTTACTCACAGAAGGTCCTCTTAACCCAATAGTTAAAAACGAAAAAATGACGCAGATCATGGTTGAGAATTTAGGGACTATATATATATATATATATATATATATATATATATATATATATATATATATATATATATATATATATATATATATATATATATATATATATATATATATATATATATATATATACATATATATATATATATATATATATATATATATATATATATATATATATATATATATATATATATATATATATATATATATATATATATATATATATATATATATATCTATCTTCTATATATATAAAAATAAGTTGTCTGTCTGTCTGTGGATGGATCAGGTGACGTCACCTGAAAAAACTGGATCAGGTGACGCCAAAACTGAAAAAACTAAAAAAACTAAAAAAGGCAAAAACTACAAAAAAAACTAAAAACTAATAAAAAAAATAAAAAAGCTAAAAAACTAAAAAAACTAAAAAAAGGCAAAAACTACAAAAAAACTAAAAACTAATAAAAAAGCTAAAAAACTAAAAAAACTAAAAAAAGGCAAAAACTACAAAAAAAACTAAAAACTAATAAAAAAAATAAAAAAGCTAAAAAACTAAAAAAACTAAAAAAACTAAAAAAAGGTAAAAAACGAAAAAAACTAAAAACATAAAAAAACTAAAAAAAAAGGAAAAAACTGAAAAATAAGCTAAAATAAAGGTAAAAACCAATAAAAAACTAAAAAAAAAACTGAAAAAACTAAAAAAAGGCAAAAACTACAAAAAAAAACTAAAAACTAATAAAAAAAGTAAAAAAGCTAAAAAACTAAAAAAACTAAAAAAACGTAAAAAACTAAAAAAAAATAAAAAATAAAAAAAAACTAAAAAAAAGGAAAAAACTGAAAAATAAGCTAAAATAAAGGTAAAAACCAATAAAAAACTAAAAAGAAAAAAGGAAAAAACTAAAAAAAATTTTCATCTAAAAAACTAAAAAAAACTAAAAAAGGTAAAAACTAAAAGAACTAAAAAAGAAAAAAATAAATGACGAAACTCAAAGAGAAAGCGACCAGGACAAAAGGAATGTTCGATTAGCAATCAACAAAGCACCGGGACACAGGGAGTATAAATGACGACCAGGACATAAGTAAAAAAAAAAAACTATCTATATATATATATGAATAAGTTGTCTGTGGATCTGTGGATCGTGGATCAGGTGACGTCACCTAAAAAAACTGGATCAGGTGACGTCAAAACTGAAAAAACTAAAAAAAGGCAAAAACTACAAAAAAAAACTAAAAACTAATAAAAAAAATAAAAAAGCTAAAAAACTAAAAAAACTAAAAAAAAGGCAAAAACTACAAAAAAAACTAAAAACTAATAAAAAAGCTAAAAAACTAAAAAAACTAAAAAAAGGCAAAAACTACAAAAAAAACTAAAAACTTAAAAACCAATAAAAAACTAAAAAGAAAAAAAGGAAAAAACTAAAAAAAATTTTCATCTAAAAAACTAAAAAAAACTAAAAAAGGTAAAAACTAAAAGAACTAAAAAAGAAAAAAATAAATGACGACACTCAAAGAGAAAGCGACCAGGACAAAAGGAATGTTCGATTAGCAATCAACAAAGCACCGGGACACAGGGAGTATAAATGACGACCAGGACATAAGTAAAAAAAAAAATTAACAAAACTAAAAAGAAGGTAAAAACTACAAAAAAACTAAAAAGAAAAAAAAACTAAAAACTAATAAAAAAACTAAAAAATCTAAAAATCTAAATAAACTAAAAAAGAAAAAAAAAGGAAAAAAATAAAGGAGAAAAACAAAACTAAAAAACGAATGTATATACAGACCGGTACACCGGGATACAAATGACGACCGGGACACAGGGAATATAAATGACGACCGGGACACAGGGACACAACTACAACGGGGACACCGGGGGAAACAGGGGGATATAAATGACGACCGGGACAAAAAAACTAAAAAGAAAAAAAAACTAAAAACTAATAAAAAAACTAAAAAATCTAAAAATCTAAATAAGCTAAAAAAGAAAAAAAAAGGAAAAAAATAAAGGAGAAAAACAAAACTAAAAAACGAATGTATATACAGACCGGGACACCGGGATACAAATGACGACCGGGACACAGGGAATATAAATGACGACCGGGACACAGGGACACAACTACAACGGGGACACCGGGGGAAACAGGGGGATGTAAATGACGACCGGGACACCGGGACAGGGAATGGTCGATTAGCAATCACCATCAACAAAGCTCAAGGGCAATCATTAGAATCATGAGGTATAGATCTGAATACAGATTGTTTTCCCATGGACCATTATATGTTGCATGTTCAAGAGTCGGTAAACCTGACAATCTATTTATATGCAAAGACAATGGGACAGCAAAGAATGTTGTATATTCGCAAGTTTTACGTAGTTAAAACCATATATATATATATATATATATATATATATATATATATATATATATATATATATATATATATATATATATATATATATATATATATATATATATATATATATATATATATATATATATCTATCTATATTCACAGGTGGGACATAGGGACACAACTACAATGGCGCGTAACTATTATGACGCGTAACGACTTACGCGCGCGGGGGGGCTTGGGGGGGGGCGCGAAGCGCCCCCACCAACTAGGTGTTGGGGTGGCGCGAAGCGCCACCCCAACAGCTAGTATATATATATATATATATATATATATATATATATATATATATATATATATATATATATATATATATATAATATATATATATATATATATCTATACTAGCTGTTGGGGTGGCGCTTCGCGCCCCCCCCAACACCTAGTTGGTGGGGCGCTTCGCGCCCCCCAAGCCCCCCCACGCGCGTAAGTCGTTACGCGCCATATTAGTTACGCGCCATTGTAGTTGTGTCCCTGTGTCCCACCTGTGAATATAGATAGATTTATATATGTGTTTCAAACTACGTAAAAATTGCGAATATACAACATTTTTTGCTTTCCCACTACTGGGAGCTTTTCGTTTCCAATTGCCAGCAATTGATCTGAAAATGTTTGACCAGAGTCATCGTTTTGCAATCGGACACGCATATTTGTAGTTAATTTTAATATTTTTACGTGTGCCCATAAATTAGAATTTTTCAGGCAAGCATTCATTTCCTCTCCAGGAGTTAAACTACGTAAAAATTGCGAATATACAACATTCTTGGCTTTCCCATTGTCTGTGCATATACAAAGCCGTATGTACTAATAATGACGTCATATGCAAACGCTCTTTTTACAAACAAACAAACATGCATACACACAACTCGTTTTTATATAGATAGATAGATAGGTAGATACAATACAAATTAACTGCGTAAAACTTGCGAATATACAACATTTTTCGCTGTCCAATTGTCGCTGCATATAAATAGATTGTCAGGTTTACCGACCCTCGAACATACAACGCACAATTGTCCATGGGAAAAACAATCAGTATTAAGATCTATACCACATTTTTCTAATGATTGACCTTGAGCTTTGTTAATGGTGATTGCAAATGCTAATCGAATTGGGAATTGCAATCTTTTAAATTGAAAAGGCAGATCCGTTGGAATCATGGAATGCGAGGAATAAGAGCAGCCTCACCCTCAAAAGGCCCTGTCAAGATTGTGGCCTCTATTAGGTTTTCCATTGTTTTTTTTTTTACGGCAAGTCGCGTGCCATTGCAAAGCTTTGGTGGGTTGATATTTCTTGAAAGTATTATTGGTACGCCTATTTTTAGTTGTAGCACGTGTGGTGGAAACCCTGAAAGATCTATGGAATTTAAAAATTCAGATGGATAATTAACCGCTTCATTTGGTTCCAAAACTGTGTCGACTGACTTGTAAAGGACTGCCTGGTCTCGAATCTTGGTCAAAACAATATTGTTGATTTCGTGGACGTCTATATTTTTGGGTGCGAGAATCGCTCTTTCACTTAGCCATTTATTATTTTTATAATTTTTTAGAATATTCGGAAATACTTTTTCAATCAATTAATTTTTGGACGTCACTAAATTACAGAAAGCAGCAGGTAGTTGTATACGTCCTGAAATTGAGTCTATCGTATCATAAATGTCTTTTTGTTCCGACGTTAACTTGGAAATGTTATTTTGTACATACGACAATAGATCATTCGTACTGTAACTTTTTTCACGATCCAATTCTACACATGTCGAAACAGCAGCGATACGGTTAGGTGAAGGCATTCCCAAATCCTGAAGAGGTTTGTTTGCCATACGTACGCACAAATCTTCTATAATAACTAAAGTGTAGTTATAAATTTCTGATGTAAAATCAAAAGTCATATCTGACGTCTCTAACTGTTTTCGATGGAGTATATCTTCGGACATTTTTGACTTATATTTTTCCCATAACTCTGTAGGAGCTGATGGAGAGCAAGTTGTTAAAATGATGCCAAACAATGCACGAATTTGACTTGGGGTTGACGTTTCGCACTAATGGGGAATATGGAACAACCCACTGGTTATCTACTTCGATGGTGGTACCGTTGCCATTGTAGGTTCTTCAGTCATTTTACAATTAGAAATTTTTCTTTCAACGGTATTCTTACAATTAAAAATTTGTCTTTGAACGATATTCTTAAATACCTGTGTCCTGGTCGTCATTTATATTCCCTGTGTCCCGGTCGTCATTTGTGTCCCGGTATCCCAGTCTGTAATTTTTTCTTTGAGTGTCCCGGTCGTTATTTATATTCCCTCTGTCCCGGTCGTCATTGGTGTCCCGGTCTGTAATTTCTCTTTGAGTGTTTTTTCTTTTTAGTATTTTTTAGTTTTTTACATTTTTTATTTTTTCAGTTTTCTTCTTTATTTTTCAGCTTCACTATGAAATACATATCGCCGAACCTTTGTTTTTTTTTTAACTAAAATCTGGTTGGCATTGATGACCTTATCCGAGTCAAAATCCCAAACCCAATCATCATCGCTATCATTTTCAGTTTTGATATGTTTTGACTCTCGCTGTCCAGGTGGATCTTCATCTAACTGCGCGGTTTTGCGTTCTTTAGCCTCAAGCCTGTTTCCTTGCTGTTCTTTTGATTCCTCGGCACGCTTTTTTTTTTACTTTCTCCATCAGCAGTAAGTTTTTTGGCATAGACTCTTTGAGCATCTTCATCGGCTTTTGCCATTGTAAGTTCATCAGTCATTTTAAACTTAAACATTAATAGATTTCTACGTGAACATATGTGTCTTAAATATCTTTAATGACGTCACCGTCATAGCAAAAATGACAACAACTAACTTCATGACGTCAGTCAACACAGAAACATGACGTCACCTGATCCACAGACAGACAGACAACTTATTTTTATATATATAGATAGATATATCAAAATAAGTTGTTTGTCTGACTGACGACTGACGTCATGTTTGTGTGTCGACTGACGTCATGTTTGTCGACTGACGTCATTATAAGGATTGAGCTGTATGTCGTCATGAAGTTGATGGTCGTCTGACGTCATGTTTGTCGACTAACGAAACTACAGACCGGGACACCGGGACAAAAATGACGTGTTATATCTGTTATAACGTAATAGAGGCAACAATCTTGACAGGGCCTTTTGAGGGTGAGGCTTTTCTTATTCCACGCCTTCTCACGATTCCAATGGATCTGCCTTTTCAACTTAAAAGATTGCAATTCCCAATTTGATTAGCATATTTAGTTTTCAGTCCAGAGCCACTAAAGCTATTATGTAAATATCAAAAATATTTATGTTGTCTGAGCAATAATTTTTAGTTTTTATTTCAAAATAGAAAATTACCTGACAATTTTAGAACTATATCTATCTATATATATAAAAATAAGTTGTCTGTCTGTGGATCAGGTGACGTCATGTTGCTGTGTCGACTGGCGTCATGAAGTTAGTTGTCATCATTTTTGCTATGACGGTGACGTCATTAAAGATATTTAAGACCTATATGTTCACGTAGAAATCTATTAATGTTTAAGTTTAAAATGACTGATGAACTTACAATGGCAAAAGCCGATGAAGATGCTCAAAGAGTCTATGCCAAAAAACTTGCTGCTGATAGAGAAAGTCAGAAAAGAAAGCGTGCCGAGGAATCAAAAGAACAGCAAGGAAACAGGCTTGAGGCTAAAGAACGCAAAACCGCGCAGTTAGATGAAGATCCACCTGGACAGCGAGAGTCAAAACATATCAAAACTGAAAATGATAGCGATGATGATTGGGTTTGGGATCTTGACTTGGATAAGGTCATCAATGCCTACCAGATTTTAGTTAAAAAAACAAAGGTTCGGCGATATGTATTTCATAGTGAAGCTGAAAAATAAAGAAGAAAAAGAAAACTGAAAAAAGAAAAAATGTAAAAAACTAAAAAATACTAAAAAGAAAAAACACTCAAAGAGAAATTACAGACCGGGAAACAAATGACGACCGGGACAGAGGGAATATAAATAACGACCGGGACACTCAAGGAGAAATTACCGACTGGGATACCGGGACACAAATGACGACCGGGACACAGGAAAGAACACAAAACCGCGCAGTTAGATGAAGATCCACCTGGACAGCGAGAGTCAAAACATATCAAAACTGAAAATGATAGCGTTGATGATTGGGTTTGGTATGTTGACTTGGATAAGGTCATCAATGCCTACCAGATTTTAGTTAAAAAAACAAAGGTTCGGCGATTTGTATTTCATAGTGAAGCTGAAAAATAAAGAAGAAAAAGAAAACTGAAAAAAGAAAAAATGTAAAAAACTGAAAAATACTAAAAAGAAAAAACACTCAAAGAGAAATTACAGACCGGGACACAAATGACGACAGGGACAGAGGGAATATAAATAACGACCGGGACACTCAAGGAGAAATTACCGACTGGGATACCGGGACACAAATGACGACCGGGACACAGGAAAGAACGCAAAACCGCGCAGTTAGATGAAGATCCACCTGGACAGCGAGAGTCAAAACATATCAAAACTGAAAATGATAGCGTCGATGATTGGGTTTGGGATGTTGACTTGGATAAGGTCATCAATGCCTACCAGATTTTAGTTAAAAAAACAAAGGTTCGGCGATTTGTATTTCATAGTGAAGCTGAAAAATAAAGAAGAAAAAGAAAACTGAAAAAAGAAAAAATGTAAAAAACTGAAAAATACTAAAAAGAAAAAACACTCAAAGAGAAATTACAGACCGGGACACAAATGACGACCGGGACAGAGTTAGAGTCTTTTCGAAAAGAAAGCAGTTAACTTTGTATCCGGTGGATTCAGGGCTCTTTGTTGCACGTTGGATTCTGAAAAATAAACACGTTGACCATTCTGTAAATGTACCGCTAAGTGAACAACAGCTGGACTACGTTCATGTATCGGAAATGAAAGAATTCGCCAAACAGCTTCATTACTGCTTATGTATCTTCCAGCCTGATATTTTACGATTTCGTCGATATCTTTGATTTCGGACTGCAAGCCAAAAACTGCCACGTCACTGCCTTTGTTGACGTATTTATATATGTATTTAATTGCATTTACAGAGTTACAGTATTCAACGTTTATGTGTGCATTAAATGTTTTTGATAATAATGGGGAATATGGAACAACCCACTGGTTATCTACTTCGATGGTGGTACCGTTACGCTTCTTTATTATTGCTGTTTTACCGCCATCTTCAGTAGATTTTCTTCTATATTGTGGGTAACCATCATTGCCAATAATTGTGTTGGATACTAAAAGTTGAGGATATTGCTTTCGGCACCTTCCTTTGGCCATGCATGGTGAATTTTCGTTCAGTGCACCGCAATGTCCATGTATCATATTTTTTACAACAATATCATATAACCCTTTATCGACATGTTCATCAGGTATTTCAGTGGAAATCACATCATCAATTTCTTTAGAAGTAATTTTATTATGTAACCAGATATATGTGCGTGTGGCAAACCTCGTTTTAGCCATTCCACTGAGTACATCCAGCATCACACTGACCCAAACACTTCAAGTTTTACTATGTAGTTTATCAGTGATTTCAACTTTTGCCGGAAGACACGGGCCGTAATGTCATGTCTATGAACCGCCGATTGTCCTTGAAGTAAAAGCTGCTGTATCTCGTCCCAAGATTGATTACATGTAAATGTAATAAATAAATCTGGACGAGCATAGAGACGAACATACGCAATAGCATCTTGAGCCTATTCATGCCAATGACTGGGACTGCCAGCATATGACGAAGGTAAAATCGTTAATCTTCCAACGTTTGTGGTATTACCGTCATTTACAACTGCATCTCGCAAAAGAATGTATTGTTCAGAGCATAGCTTGGTCTGATTGAGACGGATATATAGCAAACATTCTGATTCAATTTTTGCATACATATCAACGACATATTGGTGAAATGATTGACGGCATTTTAAAATATAATTGTCTTCATCCTGCCGAATCATTAGTCTACAGGAATAGTAATGCATTGCACTGCATTTCTTATTCATTTCTTTGTTAGTGGCTGGATTCATCAATTTAATATTAAAGTGATAGCCGTCGGCTCCATCCCATAAAATGATAGGATATTGTAGGGCATCGTAGCATCGATGAGTTTCAGCAATTCTTACCAACTGAGCGTTTCGCTTATGAAGAATAATATCTCGAGGTAAAAACTGATCATCGACCATAACGATTGCCACTTCGTCGATAGATGGAGCATTGTATCTACGCACATGTTGGCCAGGAGGCGTTTTGACAGCGGAAATAACAATTTTATGCGTATCAGTAGGCATCAAATTGATGGCTATTTTGAACAGACGTACTAAATTATTATTTTCGTGGAAAAGATGTTGCAATTGGGAAACGATTGTCCTTTCAACGTTGGGAGAAATTTCGCAACGTGCATTCAATTCAGAATTTCTATCACTGATGAAGTATAATTTTAAAAATTTATGATTCTCGCCTGAGAATGGTAGAAGGGACCCTGTTCTATGATAAATTTGCCCCTTTACTTTGAAAGTAGGCATAAATTGATCTGGATTTTCGATTTGGGCACCAAACGACGTCATTTGGAAACATGAGTTATATTTTCTGATTTTTAATAAGAAAACGCTTAGATTCTGACGTAGTTCCAGTAAGAAAAGTCTTCAATGGGTCTGGAGGTGCAGCCAGTTGAGGAAGTTTAACTTTTCCTGAGGCGCAACACATTCCCATTGTTTCACCATTGAATTTCTAGGCCTTGCAATAGGGACAAATTTTAGACATAGTCCCAATTTGAACACATCTACTCAAGCTATAATCATCAACTGGGCTATACCTGAATGCCATGCGATAATTTTCACGTTGCTCTTGTGATTCCTCGGCACGCTTTCTTTTGGCATTATCTCTTGAAGCCGCAAGCTTGTTTTTACGTTGCTCTTGTGATTCCTCGACACGCCTTCTTTTTTCACTTTCTCTTTTAGCAGCAAGTCTGGTTTCGCGTTGCTCTGGTAGTTCCTCGACACGCCTTTGTTGACGTAAATTGCACATTCCTAATCTAGCATTATCTCTTGAAGCCGCAAGCCTTTTTTCACGTTGCTCTTGTGATTCCTCGACACGCCTTCTTTTTTTACTTTGTCTTTCAGCAGCAAGTCTGGTTTCGCGTTGCTCTGGTAGATCCTCAACACGCCTTCGTTGACGTAAATTGCACATTCCTAATCTGGCCCTTTCTCTTTGAACCGCAAGCCTGGTTTTGCTTTTTGGTAACATTCTATAACATTGACAGTTAAAAAAATCTTCACCTGCCAAGCTTGCTAAAGCTCAACAATTCATAATAAACCTAAAAATTTTAAGTATCTTTTTTAAGGTTTTCAAGTTACATTAATCTATTGTCAAAATATTTCGAAATATTTATGCAATTCCCAGTTTTTACATTTAAACCCTCAACACAAAAATATATACAACTTATTTTTATATATGTAGAAGATATAGTCTGGCGTAAAAGATATAGTGTAAAAGACATAACACACAAACAACTCTACCTGGCCCCATCTAGTGGCACGCTGCAGGCTTCTACATATGGATTCTCATATGTTTATACAACGGATATATGGTAATTTTTAACTGCGTAAAACTTGTGGATATACAAAATTCTTCGCTGTTCCATTGTCTGTGCATATAAATAGATTGTCCGGTTTACCGACTCTTGAGCATGCAACATATAATTGTCCATGGGAACAATCCGTGTTAAGATCTATACCTCTAATGATTGCCCTTGGGCTTTGTTGATGGTGATTGCAAATGCTAATCCGAATTGGGAATTGCAATTTTTTAAATTTGAAAAGACAGATCCGTTTGAATCATGGGAATGCAAGGAATAAGAACAGCCTCAGTCCTGTGGTGGCGCAGTGGGTTTGACCTTAGCTTGGTAATACGGGACCCAGAGATCGAATCATGCTGCAGGAATGCACCGCAGGGCCGACGCAGGGACCTTAGTAGTCAAGAAGCGTCGTTAATCTGATACAATATAAGAACAGCCTCACCCTCAGAAGGCCTTGTCAAGATTGTTGCCTCTATTACGTTTTCTCTGGTGTTTCCTTCTGGTGTGTCCTTTTTGGTACCATTGTAGGATTAGTGGTACTTTCTCTTTGAGCCGCAAACATTTATTTTGAATAAGACGTCATACTGAATAAGACATCATATTGGATATGAAACCATGTATTGAAATGAAAGCTTCCTTATATTGCAATGACGTCCTTTTGAAACTGACGTAATATGTAGATTTTATATTTTTATTTTTATTTTCTTTATTTTTTTTATCTTTTATTTATTTTATTTTCTTTATTTCTTATTTCTTTTATTTCCTTTTTCCCTTTTTTTCATTTTTTCTTAGATTTTTCTTTTTTAAATTTTTTTAGATTTTTATCTTTTTGATTTTTTTTAGTTTTTATTTTATTTATTTTTTATTTTTTATTTTTTTGATTTTTTTGTTTTTCCTTTTTTTTGTTTTTTTTTAATAGATGGTAAATAGTTAAACAGACAAACAAACAGCATATTTTTATAGGAATAATACCGCGGTAACTGTTAATGCAGATTGTATTATTGAATACTTGATTAATATAGAGTGGTACAGACAGTGGAAAAGAACTGAAACCTGTTTTTTTTGTTTTTTTTAATGATTGCCATTGGGCTGTGTTTTCTTTTTTTTTCCTCTTTTATATTTTCCTTTTTTTAGTTTTTTTTTGTTTTCTTTTTTAGTTTCTTCTTTTTCTTTAGTTTTTTCTTTTTATTATTTTCTCTTTAGTTTTTATAGTTTTTGACCTTTTTTGCTTTTTTTATTTTTTAGTTTTTTTTAGTTTCTTTTTTTTATTTCTTTCTTTTTTTAGTTTTTTCTTTTTAGTTTTTTCTTTTTTCATTTTTTTTTTGTTTTTTCTTTTTACTTTTTTTAGTTTTTGTCTTTTTTCTTTTTTCATTTTGTTTAGTTTTTTTTTAATCTTTAAAAAATTTTCTTTTTTTTATTTTAAGTTTTTTATTTTTAGTTTTTCCTTTTAATTTTTTTTGTTGTTTTAGTGTTTTTTCTATTTGAGTTTTTTTTTCTTTTTCCTTTTTTATTTTTTTACTTTTACCTTTTTTTTTATTTTTTTTTTTAGTTTTTTAGTTTTTTCCTTAGTTTTTCTTTTTTAGTTTTTTTCTTTTTTCGTTTTTATTCTTACTTTTTTTTTAATTTAAAAAAATGGAATTACTAAAGTAAAATTACTATTTGATGAAATGGAATACATTACCGGAAAGTGACTTGAACTCGCATCCTTCGAATACGAAAGAGAGCATCAAAGCCAATGAACTGAGGTAACTACTAATGTAGATTGTATTATTGAATATGTGATTAATATAGAGTGAATGAGTGATAGAAAAAATGAAAAAGAACTGAAACCTGTTGTCCTTATTTCTGCAGATCATTTAACCGGATAAGTAAAAAGTATTCTATGATTTTTTTCTTTTTTCTTTTGTTTTTTTTGTGTTTTTTCTTTTTGAGTTTTTTTTTCTTTTTCCTTTTTTATTTTTTTACTTTTACCTTTTTTTATTTTTTTATTTTTTTAGTTTTTTCCTTAGTTTTTCTTTTTTTTCCTTTTAATTTTTTTTTAAAGTATATTTTTTTTCTTACTTTTTTTTTAATTTAAAAAAATGGAATTACTAAAGTAAAATTACTATTTGATGAAATGGAATACATTACCGGAAAGTGACTTGAACTCGCATCCTTCGAATACGAAAGAGAGCATCAAAGCCAATGTACTGCGGTAACTACTAATGTAGATTGTATTATTGAATATGTGATTAATATAGAGTGATAGAGAAAATGAAAAAGAACTGAAAACTGTTGTCCTTATTTCTGCAGATCATTTAACCAGATAAATAAAAAATATTCTATGATTTTTTCTTTTTTCTTCTGTTTTTTTGTTTTTCTGTTTTTCTATTTGTTCAGTTTTTTTTTCTTTTTTTTTTAGTTTCCTTTTTTTCTTTTTTTTCTTTTTTTTAGTTTTTTGTTTCCTTTTTCTTTTTTTCAAGTTTTTTCTTTTTTTTTAGTGTTTTTTTTTCAAGTTTTTTTTTTTATTTTTTTTCCTTTTTTTATAGAAGATAGTGTAATAGACAGACAGTACATTTTTTATATATAGATACATTTTTGTGTATAGAGAGATGTAAGATAACTCTTAAGCTAAAGTGGGGAGCTTAAGAATTAAATAATGGATATTTTTGTAGAAGCTCTTAATCCTGACTACACACAAGGATGCTATGCCGTAAAATCCAAATTATTTCTCTACCTCCGACAGATCTAACTACCCCCCTCTCCGCAGCATTACTCAAAATAATATTCAGGAAAAGCGTTGCTGCACATCGTACATCAGGGAGACTCAGTGCAGCCGAAGTTCCTTTGCGTCAATTTTCCGAAGAATGGATGGAAGAGCTGTTCATTTTTTTGTCACGATGTCGTTTTTGACAATGTCACAATGTTACATTATCAGTGTCACAAGCAGTGCTTTCACTATACCCGAATTATTAGAGATTTTCTTAAAAGAAAATCGAACCCATGGATGAAAATAAACGTCAAAGGAAATTAGCAATTTTTCTGATGATTTTTTTTTATTCAAAAAAATACTCAAAGTGTACCAAGCGACAAATGAGTCTAGTAAATTTGTAAGCATCTAAACCTATAATATACATTCAAAATTGCAAAAAAATGTTTTGATAACAAAGCCACTAACCAGTTGAATGCAATGACCAATTTAGTTGTTGTCTTTAACCTGGAATAATGAAATCATTGATTAGTCTCTGATTTATAGAAGTGGACCTAGCCTTTCAAATGCTGTTTCTCTATGGACACGGACCTGTTCAATATATTTTTATTTTAGATGGCATCATAATCAAACGCTCATCAAAGGAAAATATCCTAATTATTATTTGGGTGGAGAGGCGTCCTGTAGGGGCGCAATGTGATTGACCGCTACTTGTTAATACTTGTCATGCAATTGAAAATCAGATGCAGCAACCCACTGCAGGGATCGGCACTTGATCCTGGCGATGAAATTATGCCGAAGCTTCTCAATGGTAATCGAAACAAGAAAAAGGTCGTGTGGCGGGATTGATCTCTATGTAGTAATACTGGACCAGGGGTTCGATGTTAGATAAGATCATTGTATGTAAGGCGTCAATCTACCATAATCGCATCAATCTATGAATTATGATATCATATCCCTTGTCAAAAGATTGGTGTGTTATATCATCTTGTATATGAAGATGTAGTTTTTGTCCAAAGTAATACTTAAAAAAAAACTGCTATTTGCAAGATCACGTAGATATAGCAATTTTCTTGCAAATGACTGTTTCAAAAGCTCTATAAGACGTCCTGTAGCCCTCTTAGCGGTGAAGAAAAAGATAAGCTAAAAAAGAGACACATGAGTTCTTCCTATGCAGAAAAGGCCCTTGTTATTTTAGGTGAGGGGTGGAGGTTGGGCTCAAAGTTTCTTGTATGGGGTTTTGGCAATGGTGATTCTAGTGGTGTTCTGTTCGTATTGATCGGACATCATTTTTGAGGGTATTTAGGCGATTTTTTTTTAATCCCACAAATTTAATTTTGCAACAATTTTTTACTATGATGAATAATCAAAATGATATTTACAACTCCTGAATCGTCCACAAATGGCAACTTTTCCTGACTAGACGGTTTTCTTTAAACTTGTTTTTAAGTTTTACAGACTGTTTAAGAAAATAAATATTATTAATGAATTGAATATGGTTTGCATTTCAATTTGCGTAAAGCAGGGTCGTCAAAAGACAACGGAACTTGTTGGCCCAAACAGTTGAGTTCATCACCTCATATTATGTTTCTTGTTATTCAGCTATCTCTGGGGGGTTTGTATTCACGCTAATAGATTTTTTTGGTAGATATGACGGTAACTCCTTGTGTAAGGTCTGATTTTTATCCTTCAATGACTGGTCATATTGTAAGGAATAAATTGCCTGAACCAGATCAAAGCAGCCACTTTCAGGTTGTTCAAAGAAATTGTTAAAAATTTGTTGGTTTCTTAGAAGCTAGTTTATTTATTTTTCTTATAAATTATTATTTTGTTGGAGTCTATTAAATCTGCTAAATTAATTTAGTCTTTTCAATTTATTTATTTTTTCCGTTCCATAGTTTATTTTATTTCTTTTCTTTTCTCCAATTGACTAGGGTTGTTTTCTTCCCCCTTCTTTACAGACCAATGAGGCTTTGGAGGGATAGTAAAATGTAATATTGTATGCTTATTTGAAGATGAATAAATCTTAACATAATCATTGTGTTGCTGAACCTGTCAAGCGCAAAGCAGGGCGCCAGAAAATTTCTCTCTAGGAGCAAACAAAGATGGGGGAAATAAGTTCTCATTCTAGTGCTAGTTCTGGGGATCAAATGCCACTTGCTGCTGATGGCGGGTGACTGATGGGTAACCCTTTTTGTTCTTTTGAGGGACGAACACTGCCTGTCCAGTTTGGTCTGACTCTTACGGTTGGTGGTTCCGAAATAGGGGAAAATACTGGAAGCCTTGGTACTACCGAGGAAGATTCTTCTAAAAGGGACGAAAAAGATAAACAAATCTCTTTCTAAAAATAACACACCCAATGTGGCAACAATGCCCATTAGGCATTTTTTTGTGAGGGGCGTGGAGAGAGTTGACCTTGCTTGTCTGTCCATAATAATGGACAGACATTTAGATTAATGACTTTGATATTGAGACACTTTTCGAGTTAACCTAATTTCTGCTTTCCACTCACGTCAGGCAGGTATGAAGAAAAGAATTTTCTGTCGGATTTGGGAAACAAATAAAAAATTAATTTGATCGACGATTTTAATAAAAAATTACCTCGGACGAAATTAGGATTAGTGGGGGGGGGGGGCAAAGGTGAAAAAACCTTAAAATTGAAATTTGTCATAGATAAAGCACTAATTAATAAAAACTGAAGGCATTTTCCTATATAGAATGCTAATACAATATCAAAAATTAGGAAGATACACTTAGATAGAAAGGGGAGGAGAGTTTTCATATTTGTACCATTCTCTCGAATTATGACCTATTCACAATAGTCCCCCTAGAATATAAGATCCTGCGTATGTTTCTGACAGAGGGCAATCTGCAATTCCCGTTAAGTGAACTTAATTTGAAAAACTGGTCTTGTCAGCTTTCTGGTTTTTGGTTAGTCAAATTAGTTCGAGCACCCTTTCCAAAAACAGTAATTGGAATATTTTTCACACAAAAAAGCATAATGTAGTCTTCCCCCCTTAAACCCTTCTGCAGAGAAACTGGAAAAGTCAGTTCCTTTTATTCAGTTCCTTTTATTATTACGACAAAAATATTTACAAGAGCACTATTCCAATGGTCTCCATAAGGATTCATGGCCCGTAGTATGGAGGCTAAGCCCACTAAACTTAAAACCAATAAACAAAAGAATTCACTTCATTAAGTTAATAGAATAATTTGAGAAACTCAAGCAGCCAGAGAAGACACCCCCATCCCTGATCGATCCCCACATTTAAAACCTATCGATCTGTTGACCCCATCCAGTGCAAAAAGCTACAATCAAAGCCCCTATAATAATAATAATAAGTCAAACAATAACAAACAAATCAAATTTAAACTAATCAATGTCATAATTGAAACTTTAAATATTCATTTTATATTTTAATGTAAGAAATTCTTAAGGTAAAGTGGGAGCAACTATTTGGGGTGCGAAATACTTCGCGTCCCAGCAACTATTTAATTATCCTGTTGAACATGGAATTATTGCAGATTTTGACTATCTTGGAGAAGATATGGCTTTCAAAAATGAGCTTCAAGTTGACCCAGAAAAATACCCAGTTTTACTCACAGAAGGTCCTCTTAACCCAATAGTTAAAAACGAAAAAATGACGCAGATCATGGTTGAGAGTTTAGGGACTATATATATATATATATATATATATATATATATATATATATATATATATATATATATATATATATATATATATATATATATATATATCTATACTAGCTGTTGGGGTGGCGCTTCGCGCCACCCCAACACCTAGTTGGTGGGGGCGCTTCGCGCCCCCCCAAGCCCCCCCGCGCGCGTAAGTCGTTACGCGCCATATTAGTTACGCGCCATTGTAGTTGTGTCCCTATGTCCCACCTGTGAATATAGATATATATATATATATATATATATATATATATATATATATATATATATATATATATATATATATATATATATATATATATATATATATATATATATATATATATATATATATATATATATATATATATATATATATATATATATATATATATATATATGTTTTTAACTACGTAAAACTTGCGAATATACAACATTCTTTGCTGTCCCATTGTCTGTGCATATAAATAGATTGTCAGGTTTACCGACTCTTGAACATGCAACATATAATGGCCCATGGGAAAACAATCCGTATTCAGATCTATACCTCATGATTCTAATGATTGCCCTTGAGCTTTGTTGATGGTGATTGCTAATCGACCATTCCCTGAGTCGCCATCGTCATTTATATATCCCCCTGTGCACCCCGGCGTCCCCTTTGTAGCTATGTCCCTGTGTCCCGGTCGTCATTTATATTCCCTGTGTCCCGGTCGTCATTTGTGTCCAGGTGTCCCAGTCTGTGATTTCTCTTTGAGTGTCCCGGGCGTCATTTATATTCCTTGTGTCCCGGTGTCCCGGTCGTCATTTATATCCCCCTGTGCCCCCCGGCGTCCCCGTTGTAGTTGTGTCTCTGTGTCCCGGTCGTCATTTATATTCCCTGTGTCCCGGTCGTCATTTGTATCCCGGTGTCCCGGTCTGTATATACATTCGTTTTTTAGTTTTGTTTTTCTCCTTTATTTTTTTCCTTTTTTCTTTTTTTTCTTTTTTAGTTTATTTAGATTTTTAGATTTTTTAGTTTTTTTATTAGTTTTTAGTTGTTTTTTTCTTTTTAGTTTTTTTGTAGTTTTTACCTTCTTTTTAGTTTTTTTAGTTTTTTTTTTACTTATGTCCTGGTCGTCATTTATACTCCCTGTGTCCCGGTGCTTTGTTGATTGTTAATCGTCGCTTTCTCTTTGAGTGTCGTCATTTATTTAGATTGTCAGGTTTACCGACTCTTGAACATGCAAAATATAATTGTCCATGGGAAAAACAATCCATATTCAGATCTATACCTCATGATTCTCATGATTGCCCTTGAGCTTTGTTGATGGTGATTGCTAATTGAACATTCCCAGTATCCCGGTCGTCATTTGTGTCCCAATGTTCCAGTCTGTAATTTCTCTTTGAGCGTCACGTTCGTCTTTGTTTGATGGTGAGCTTTGTTGCCCCTTGAGCTTTGTTGATGGTGATTGCTAATCGCAATATATATATATATATATATATATATATATATATATATATATATATATATATATATATATATATATATATATATATAGCTGGGACCAGACGGCTTCACCACCTGGCCCCATCTAGTGGCACGCGGCAGGCTTCTACATATTGATTCTCATATGTATATACAACGGATATGTGCTAATTTTTAACTGCGTAAAACTTGTGGATATACAAGATTCTTCACTGTTCCATTCTCTATGTATATAAATAGATTGTCCGGTTTACCGATTCTTGAGCATGCAACGTATAATCGTCCATGGGAACAATCCGTATTAAGATCTAAACCGCATTTTTCTAATGATTGACTTTGAGCTTTGTTGATGGTGATTGCAAATGCTAATCCGAATTGGGAATCGCAATCTTTTAAACTGAAAAGGCAGATCCGTTTGAATCATGGGAATGCAAGGAATAAGAACAGCCTCACCCACAGAAGGCCGTGTCAAGATTGTTGCCTCTATTACGTTTTCTCTGGTGTTTCCTCCTGGTATGTACTTTTTGGTACCATTGTAGGATTAGTGGTACTTTCTCTTTGAGCCGCAAACATTTATATTGAACTAGCTGTTGAGGTGGCGCTTCGCGCCACCCCAACACCTAGTTGGTGGGGGCGCTTCGCGCCACCCCCCCAAGCCACCTCCACGTGCGTAAGTCGTTATGCGCCATTGTAGTCGTGTCCATGTCCCACCTGTGAATATAGGTAGATATATACGGATTGTTTTTCCCATGGACAATTTATATGTTGCATGTTCAAGAGTCAGTAAACCTGACAATCTATTTATATGCACAGACAATGGGACAGCGAAGAATGTTGTATATTCGCATGTTTTACGTAGTTATTATGGGCCCTCTATATATATCTATATATAGATATAGGCTTGGCCCCCCAAGCTCCCCCGCGCGCGTAAGTCGTTACGCACCATTGTAGTTGTGTCCCTGTGTCCCACCTGTGAGTAGAGATAAATAACTACGTAAAACATGCGAATTTTCATCTAACTGCGCGGTTTTGCGTTCTTTAGCCGCAAGCCTGTTTTCTTGCTGTTCTTGTGATTCCTCGGCACGCTCTCTTTTCTTACTTTCTCTATCAGCCACAAGCCTGTTTTCTTGCTGTTCTTGTGATTCCTCGGCACGCTTTCTTTTACCGCTAAGTGACTTGAACTCGCATCTTTCGAATTCGAAAGAGAACATCAAAGCCAATGTACTGCGGTAACTACTAATATAGATTGTATTGTTGATTATATGATTAATATAGAGTGATAGAGAAAATGGAAAAGAACTGAAACCTGTTGTCCTTATTTCTGCAGATCATTTAACCGGATAAATAAAAAATATTCTATGATTTTTTCTTTTTTCTTTTGTTTTTTTTTGTTTTTCTGTTTTTCTATTTTTTCAGTTTTTTTCTTTTTTTTAGTTTCCTTTTTTTCTTTTCTTTCTTTTTTTCAGTTTTTTGTTTCCTTTTTCTTTTTTTCAAGTTTTTTCTTTTTTTAGTGTTTTTTCAAGTTTTTTTTTATTTTTTTTCCTTTTTTTATAGAAGATAGTGTAATAGACAGACAGTACATTTTTTATATATAGATACATTTTTGTGTATAGAGAGATGTAAGATAACTCTTAAGCTAAAGTGGGGAGCTTAAGAATTAAATAATGGATATTTTTGTAGAAGCTCTTAATCCTGACTACACACAAGGATGCTATGCCGTAAAATCCAAATTATTTCTCTACCTCCGACAGATCTAACTACCCCCTCTCCGCAGCATTACTCAAAATAATATTCAGGAAAAGCGTTGCTGCACATCGTACATCAGGGAGACTCAGTGCAGCCGAAGTTCCTATGCGTCAATTTTCCGAAGAATGGATGGAAGAGCTGTTCATTTTTTTTGTCACGATGTCGTTTTTGACAATGTCACAATGTTACATTATCAGTGTCACAAGCAGTGCTTTCACTATGCCCGAATTATTAGGGATTTTCTTAAAAGAAAATTGAACCCATGGATGAAAATAAACGTCAAAGGAAATTAGCAATTTTTCTGACGATTTTGTTACTAAAAAAATACTTACAGTGTACCAAGCGACAAATGAGTCTAGTAAATTTGTAAGCATTAAGCCTACAATATACATTCAAAATTGCCAAAAAAAAGGGTTTGATAACAAAGCAACTAACCAGCTGAATGCAATGACCAATTTAGTTGTTGTCTTTAACCTGGTATAATGAAATCATTGATTAGTCTTTAATTTATAGAAGTCGAGTTAGTCTTTCAAATGCTGTTTCTCTATGGACATGGACCTGTTCAATATATTTTTATTTTAGATGGCATCATAATCGAACACTCATCAATGGAAAATATCCTAATTATTATTTGGGCGGAGAGGCGTCCTGTAGGGGCGCAATGCGATTAACCGCTGCTTGCTAATACTTGTCATGCAATTCAAAATCAGATGCAGCGACCCACTGCAGGGATTGGCACTTGATCCTGGCGATGAAATCATGCCGAAGCTTCTCAATGGTAATCGAAACAAGAAAAAGGTCGTGTGGCGGGATTGATCTTTGTGTCGTAATACTGGACCAGGAGTTCGATCTATTGTATTGTATCAGGATAACGACGCTTCTTGACTACTAAGGTCCCTGCGTCGGCCCTGCAGTGCATTGCTGCAGCAGGATTCGAACTCTGGGTCCCGTATTACCAAGCTAAGGTCAAACCTACTGCGCTACCACAGGACAGGAGTTCGATCTAAGATAAGATCATTGTATGTAAGGCGTCCATCTACGTAGTTTTTGTCCAAAGTAATACTTCAAAAATTGCTATTTGCAAGATCACGCAGATACCACAATTTTCTTGCAAATGACTGTTTCAAAAGCTCTATAAGATGTCCCATTGCCCTCTTAGCGATGAAGAAAAAGATAAGCTAAAAAAGAGACACATGAGTTCTTCCTATGCAGAAAAGGCCCTTGTTGTTTTAGGTGAGGGGTGGGGGTTGGGCTCTAAGTTTCTTATATGGGGTTCTGGCAATGGTGATTCTAGTGGTGTACTGTTCGTATTGATCGGACGTCATTTTTGAGGGTATTCAGGCGATTTTTTGAAAATCCCACAAGTTTAATTTTGCAACAATTTTTTACTATGATGAATAATCAAAATGATATTTACAACTCCTGAATCGTCTACAAATGGCAACTTTTCCTGAAAGTTTTACAGACTGGTTTTTTGCAGCTATCGCTGCAACCAATTTTTTGTTTGTAAACCAATTTTTTGCAACCAATTTTTACAACCAATTTATTGTTTGCAGCTATCGCTGCAAACAATAAAATATCTATTCATACACAGTGAACAAACAATTGGAAACAATAACAAAAAATACCCTTTTATACTGCCGGGAATGCAGGGAGACACAAAAAATAATAGGAAAAACCAAAAAGGAGAACTAAACAAAAACACACACACCAAAGATTAAAAAGGATAAGCTATCACCAAGAGGCAAAATACTTTGCGCAGTCATTACCGTATTTCAACTCAACCCAGAGACCAGAAATCAAGCGCACAGAGGCATTAATAAAAAAAAATATCCGATGATAAAAAAATGTTTTTCCAAATTTTATATCCGATTAACCATACGAGTGATATTTTTAAGCCGGCTTAGACAAAGTATCCCAGGCAGACTGAGAAGCCGTCAGAGGTTTGAAGTCTGATCTGAAGATAGACTGAACGGAATTTAAATGTTATCGTAGTTACAAAGATAGAAAGGGCACAGACAAATGACGGACTAGTTCTGGAGGTCACGGGAACATCACCAGTTACTTGAAGAAGAAAAAAAACACATGAAACAATAATATAAAGTGACTTAAAATCAGGCAACAGCTTATTTACTGACACGTATTTCAAAGACAAAGTTTCATGCTCTGTCGTATACGTCAGACAACAGTATCAAAGGGGACCAAATAGTTTATGTCCAACTAATAGGCCAATAAGATACGTAAAACTGAATTAAACAGTGATACAAATTTTCAGAACTGACTCAGGAAAATTTGTTGAGTGTCGAGATTCCTCGATGTCTCCTAGAACATATTCTCATCGAAGAGAACACCTAGGAACCGAAAAGAACAATCACTAGGTGTACTGAGACAACCCCTTGAAAGATGAATTTCTGAAAGTTGGGGGCAAGGCTGAGAAATTTATGAAAAATTCAGCAACTTCGGTTTGGCAGGATTAAGGGTCAGGCAATTAGACTGGAACTGTAGAATTACTCTTTCAAACAAAACAGTTAATTTGAAATGGATCTCAGGCACTGTTCTGGAAGTAGTTCCAAGGATACTCTGACATACATGTTAGTGACTTTTTTGTTAGGTACGTGATATATACTATTTTTTATTCTATCTTTTTCCTGTGCATATCAATATCCTTGTGGGTCCAAGCTCAACCAGGCTTGATAAGAACTATCTGTTGGTGTGGCGCTTCGCACTTAGTTGATGGGCGTGCGTAAGTTGTTACGCGCCATATTAGTTACGCGCCATTGTAGTTGTGTCCCTGTGTCCCACCTGTGAATATGTATATATATATATATATATATATATATATATATATATATATATATATATATGTTTTTAACTACGTAAAACTTGCGAATATACAAAATTCTTCGCTGTCCCATTGTCTGTGCATATGAATAGATTGTCAGGTTTACCGACTCTTGAACAAGCAACATATAATTGTCCATGGGAAAACAATTCGTATTTAGATCTATACCGCATTTTTCTAAAGATTGTCCTTGAGCTTTGTTGATGGTGATTGCTAATCGAATATTCTCTGTGTCCCCATCATCATTTATATATCCCCCCTGTGCCCTTCCAGCGTCCCCGTTGTAGTTGTGTCCCTGTGTCCCGGTTAATTTATATTCCATGTGTCCCGGTCGTCATTTGTGTCCCAGTGTCTCGGTCTGTAATTTCTCTTTGAGTGTCCCGATTGTCATTTATATTCCCTGTGTCCCGGTGTATTGATCTTGATTTTCGATTTGGGCACCAAACGACGTCATTTGGAAACATGAGTTATATTTTCTGATGTTTAATAAAAAAAAAACGCTTAGATTCTGACGTAGTTCCAGTAAGCAAAGTTTTCAATGGCTCTGGTGGTGCAGCCAGTTGAGGAAGTTTAACTTTTCCTGAGACGCAACACATTCCCATTGTTTCACCATTAAATTTCAAGGCCTTGCAATAGGGACAAATTTTAGACTTAGTCCCGATTTGAATACATCTACTCAAGCTATAATCATCGACTGGGCTGTACCTTAATGCCAGGCGATAATTTTCACATTGCTCTTGTGATTCTTTGGCACACTTTCTTTTGGCATTATCTCTTTGAGCCGCAAGCCTGTTTTCACGTTGTTCTTGTGATTCCTCGACACGCTTTCTTTTGGTATTATGTCTTTGAGCCGCAAGCCTGTTTTCACGTTGTTCTTGTGATTCCTCGGAATGATTTTCTTCGGTAATTTCTCTTTGAGCCTCAAGCCTGTTTTCACGTTGTTCTTGTGATTCCTCGGCACGCTTTCTTTTGATTTTATCACTTTGAGCCGCGAGCCTGTTTTCACATTGTTCTTGTGATTTCTCGGCACGATTTTTTTTTGGTAGTTTCTCTTGAGACGCAAGCCTGTTTTCACGTTGTTCTTGTGATTCTTCGGCACACTTTATTTTCTTACTCTCTCTTCTGGCCGCAAGCCTTTTGGCATTAACTCTTTGAGCCGCTTCCTCGGCTGTTTCTTCTGAAATTGTAGGATTTATACTAAAATTTCTCTTCGAAATAACTCTTTGAGCAGCTTCCTTGGCTGTTTCTTCTGCCATTGTAGGATTTATACTGAGATTTCTCTTTGAGCCGCGTGCCTGTTTTCACGTTGTTCTTGTGATTCCTAGGCTCGATTTTTTTTTTGGCAATTTCTCTTTGAAAAGCAGGTCTGTTTTCACGCTGTTCTTGTGACTCCTCTGCACGCTTTCTTTTCTTACTTTCTCTATTAGCCGCAAGTCTTTTGGCATTAACTCTTTGAGTAGCTTCCTCAGCTGTTCCTTCTGCCATTGTAGGATTAAAACTAAAATTTATCTTTGAATTAATTCTTTGAGCAGCTTCCTCGGCTGTTTCTTCTGCCATTGTAGGATTTATACTGAAATTTCTCTTTGAATCGCCCCCTTATATACTTATAATGACGTCATATGCGTACAAACATACAAATTATTTTTATATATATAGATTTCAAGGCCTTGCAATAGGGACAAATTTTAGACATAGTCCCAATTTGAATACATCACTCAAGCTATAATCATCGACTGGGCTGTACCTGAATGCCAGGCGATAATTTTGACATTGCTCTTGTGATTCCTCGGCACGCTTTCTTTTGGCATTATCTCTTTGAGCCGCAAGCCTGTTTTCACGTTGTTCTTGTGATTCCTCGGCATGATTTTTCGGGTAATTTCTCTTTGAGCCTCAAGCCTGTTTTCACGTTGTTCTTGTGATTCTTTGGCACGATTTTTTTGGTAGTTTCTCTTTGAGAAGCAAGCCTGTTTTTAAGTTGTTCTTGTGATTCATCGGCACGCTTTCTTTTCTTAATTTCTCTTTTAGCCGCAAGCCTTTTGGCATTAGCTCTTTGAGCCGCTTCCTCGGCTGTTTCTTCTGCCATTGTAGGATTTATACTAAAATTTCTCTTTGAATTAACTCTTTGAGGAGCTTCCTTGGCTGTTTCTTCTGCCATTGTAGAATTTATACTGAAATTTCTCTTTGAATCACCTCTTATATACTTATAACGACGTCATATACAAAGGCTTATATGCTTATAATGACGACATATGCGTACAAACATACAACTTATTTCTATATATATACTAGCTGTTGGGGTGGAGCTTCGGTCCACCCCAACACTAGTTGGTGGGGGCGCTTTGCACCCCCCCCCCCCCCTCAAGCCCTTGTGTCCCTGTGTCCCTCCTGTGATATAGATATATATATATATATATATACTAGCTGTTGGGGTGGCGCTTCGCGCCACCCCAACACCTAGTTGGTGGGGCGCTTCGCGCCCCCTCCAAGCCTCCCCGCGCGCGTAAGTCGTTACGCGCCATATTAGTTACGCGCCATATTAGTTACGCGCCATTGTAGTTGTGTCCCTGTGTCCCACCTGTGAATATAGATAGATTTATATATGTGTTTCAAACTACGTAAAAATTGCGAATATACAACCTTCTTGGCTTTCCCATTGTCTGTCCATATACAAAGCCGTATGTACTAATAATGACGTCATATGCAAACGCTCTTTTTACAAACAAACAAACATGCATACACACAACTCGTTTTTATATAGATAGATAGATAGATAGATACAATACAAATTAACTACGTAAAACTTGTGAATATACAACAGTCTTCGCTGTCCCCATTGTCTGTGCGTATAAATAGATTGTCAGGTTTACCGACCCTCAAAGATGCAACATACAATTGTACATTGGTGAAAGCAATCTGTATTAAGATCTATACCGCATTTTTCTAGTGATTGCCCTTGAGCTTTGTTGATGGTGGTTGCAAATGCTAATCGAATTGGGAATTGCAATCTTTAAAATTGAAAGAGCAGATCCGTTGGAATCATGGGAATGCGAGGAATAAGAACAGCCTCTCCCTCATAAGGCCCTGTCAAGATTGTGGCATCTATTAGGTTTTCCATTGTTTTTTTTTTACGGCAAGTCGCGTGCCATTGCAAAGCTTTGGTGGGTTGATATTTCTTAAAAGTATTATTGGTACGCCTATTTTTAGTTGTAGCAGGTGTGGTGGACACCCTGAAGGATCTATGGAATTTAAAAATTCAGATGGATAATTAACCGCTTCATTTGGTTCCGAAATACAAATTAACTGCGTAAAACTTGCGAATATACAACATTCTTTGCTGTCCAATTCGCGCTGCATATAAATAGATTGTCAGGTTTACCGACCCTCGAACATGCAACGTACAATTGTCCATGGGAAAAACAATCAGTATTAAGATCAATACCACATTTTTCTAATCATTGACCTTGAGCTTTGTTAATGGTGATTGCAAATGCTAATCGAATTGGGAATTGCAATCTTTTAAATTGAAAAGGCAGATCTGTTGGAATCATGGGAATGCGAGGAATAAGAACAGCCTCACCCTCAAAAGGCCCTGTCAGGATTGTGGCCTCCTTTTTGTTCCGACGTTAACTTGGAAATATTATTTTGTACATACGACAATAGATCACCCGTACTGTAACTTTGTTCACGATCCAATTCTACACATGTCGAAACAGCAGCGATACGGTTAGGGGAAGGCATTCCTAAATCCTGAAGAGGTTTCTTTTCTTACTTTCTCTATCAGCAGCAAGCCTGATTTCTTGCTGTTCTTGTAATTCCTCGGCACGCTTTCTTTTCTTACTTTCTCTATCAGCAGCAAGCCTGATTTCTTGCTGTTCTTGTGATTCCTCGGCACGCTTTCTTTTCTTACTTTCTCTTTCAGCAGCAAGCCTGATTTCTTGCTGTTCTTGTAATTCCTCGGCACGCCTTCTTTTTTCACATTCTCTTTTAGCAGCAAGTCTGCTTCTGCGTTGCTCTGGTAGTTCCTCGGCATGCTTTCTGTTCTTTCTTTCTCTATCAGCCTCAAGCCTGTTTCCCTGCTGGTCTTTTGATTCCTCGGCACGCCTTCTTTTTTCACTTTCTCTTTTAGCAGCAAGTCTGCTTCTGCGTTGCTCTGGTAGTTCCTCGGCATGCTTTCTTTTCTTTCTTTCTCTATCAGCCTCAAGCCTGTTTCCCTGCTGGTCTTTTGATTCCTCGCACGCCTTCTTTTTTCACTTTCTCTTTTAGCAGCAAGTCTGCTTTCGCGTTGCTCTGGTAGTTCCTCGGCACGCTTTCTTTTTCTGACTTTCTCTATCAGCAGCT